>NW_016107584.1:2416786-2540338 GCF_001604975.1 Cebus imitator
AAAAAAAAAAAAAAAAAATTTCCAAATGTTGGAGAAAAAGAGAAAAATCCTAAAGACTGACAGTAAGAATAAACAAGTCACAAGACAGACACTAGGCTTAAGGAAAGATCAAGACTCAGAATAAAATCATATTTCTCAATTAGAATCAGAAGCTCAAAGAAAATAATGATGTGGTTCAAAATTCTGAGGGGAAGGTTCTTTCTAACCAAGAATTCTATACCCAGTAAAAGTATCAAAAATATGTTTGGATAAAATAAAGTCATTTGAGGTACCTCTATGGTCTCAAAAAAAATTTACCGTTAATTCACTTTTTCTTGGTAAGCAATTGAAAGGATGATGGAAAGCAAGAAAGGCATGGGAGTGAGGAAACACAGGATTCAACCTAGGAGAGCGGTATGGGGAAATGTCAGGTAATGGCTATGCAGCAGAGGTAGATATTGTCAAGTCCAGATTAAAGCAAGGGAATCAAAATGTATGGGAGGAATATTTTCAAGAAAACAAAAGGGCTTAATAGATCACCTGATCTATCATGGATCAGCAAACTACAGCTCAGGCCAAATCCAGCCCCCGATCCGTCTTATTTTTGGAAATAAAGGTTTATTGGACCATAGCCTTGCCCAGTTATTTACATTGCTATGATGGTAGAGTAGACTAATTGCAACAGAGACCATGTGGCTCACAAAGCCTAAGTTCTTTACTCTCTGGCCTTCTGTGGAAAAAATTCACCATCTCTGTATTGGCTATTAAAAAAAAGCTTTACTCTCTTGGGTATATATTAATTATAAATATATGGAAAACAACAACAAAAACAAAAATAATTGTTTACTCCACAGAAAACAAAAGTTCAACAGGAAAGGTACTATGAATATTAGTTTAACTAACAATTGTGGCATAGTTTTATGATGAAAAAGTGGTGTGTGGGTATGTCTTTTGGGGTGGATTTGTAAGGAAGCTGAGATCCTACTTCCACAGTAGGAAATTGAAAGATAATGCATACCATAGAAACAGATTTTTTCTTTTTTTTTTTTAACAGAAAAAAATCAAGAAAAATGCACTAAGAATGTTATTTTAAAATATGGAGGTAAATTTCAGAAGAAAATGCTGAAAATGTTTGCCTTTGGAAAATGAGAGTCAAGGGTGAGAATGGGTATGTCAGGGGAAACTTTAAATTGTCTTGTATTATTTGATTATATAAATCATGTACACATATTACTTTGCTAAAAACAAAAGTCAAAACTGTGACAAATATTAGAGAATCACTGAAATGCAGTGAACCTCCATTGTGATGAATTATTTGAATCTTGGTATATAATTTATTTTAGAAACATCTGCATGGGAAGGGTCCCTCTCATAAAATAAAAATAAAGGACAGAAAGCATTGCTGAGGGGTTAAGTGTGGATGAAATGACACATTTAAGCTGAAGAATCCCCATGTTGATAGCATTCAATCCAATAAAAGCTCCACTGTACACATGTTCTAACATATGGTAAAATTTCAATCTCTTATCTCTTGATATTAGTTCTCATCCTCAGAATCACCAGGGGACCATTTTGCAGAAGGAAGATCTACTAAAATGAGTGAGGGACTTGGTGGCTAGGAATCAATGCATTTTTTTAATGTGGAAAAATCATATGATTCAATACTCTGTAAACAAACCAAATACAGTTCTCATACTCTGAATATATGAGTTATTTAAATAACTTGTCACTTTTTATATTTTGAGAATATTGCATCTGTATATTTTTCTGTGTCTTTCTGTATTTTTGGTTTATGCAGCCAATATTCTTGATCAGATAACGGGATCATTCATTTTAGTTTATTTGGTTTTAAAAAATAAAAATTGCTACATTAAAGTATAAACACGTTAGTCTCACCACAGGTGAAAATTAGTCACCCTCATCTGCCATGTTTATGGTTCTTTACAATGAGCTAAGTCAAAAGGAGATCAGATGTACAGAGCTGTGAATTTTTCTGTGTGAAAAATGTATTTTAAAAGGTGTATGTTTGTGTAAACCTACACTCATATATATACATATGAACATATATACACATACATATTTATACACTGTTTGTATACATATGTGTATATAGTTTTAAGAAAAATATTTTAATAAATGGTTTGTTTTACTGTAATATGATGCCATCCTTAATATTTCCATAAGAAAGATAAAATGTTTAAGCAATAAGTCCATGGACAGAAACAAAATCAGAAATAAATTAGCTTTTCTTTTTCTAAGCCCCATAGGATGTTGGTCTAATGCTGTGGGCTCACTAAGTAGAAAATGAGTCTAGACTGGAGTCCCTGGAGGACTTTCAAAAGGTCAGAACAGTACCTGGTTTCCCACAGGCCTGTGCCTGGTCTTTGCTACTCTGGTAAAATGTCTCTGTAGCAAACAAACCAGCAGTTCAACCTAAAATCTGTGGAGTGAATCACAATGGTATTTACCAGAGTGAATGTTGCTTTTACTTCTTATCTTGTTCCACACTTCCAAAGGGCTTATCCAAGCATTGATTTCCAGGGATGGTTTGTGATTTGCTCCAGATTAGCTTTTTTTTTCCCCCCTTGACAGAGTGATCCAAAACAGAGAGCTTCACATACACATACTATGCCTGCTTTCCCAGCTTAGAGAGAGAGGGTCAGCCATTCATAAACTGGAGCAATATTCATGAACTGTGTGGACCACTTTGAGAGACTGTGTCTCCTGTTTATGGATGTGTGCAGCAAGCTGCAAAGCACTGCTTGTATTTTTACTCACAATCAATTGCAAAGCACAAAAAGGACTTAAGGGATTTTACAAAAGAAAAAAGAAAGACAACAGCTTTTTTTTTTTTTTTTTAATAAAATCCCTTAAGTCCTTTTTGTGCTTTGCTATCATTGTTTAGGTGCTAAAGTGAAATAAATGTGTCATCTAATCACTGCTTGTGTAAAGATGTCATGAACTCAAAAAGACTGGGAAGGAAGAATCAGGCAACATTGTAATTTTGCCTTGTCACTGGAATACTAGTTCAAAAGTGGGAGGAAAGTATTTACCGATATGGCCTACATTTTCAAATGCACATTGTTTACTTAAACTTCATAGGTACATGTTCAATGAAAGGCATAAAAATAGCATTTACAAAGCTCATTGAAAGCTGGCTTTAGGAAGCCCTGCCACAGAAACAAGGACATATGAATCCTATTAGAGATCACAGTGCTTTCTGCGCAAAGACAACTAATGTTTTCACTAAACTCCAATGTAAAGAGCAGAAAACATTAAACTTGCTGGAGACTTAACTCCAAGTCCTGCTCACTTCTCCAGTGTGGAAGGAGTCTTGGAGTGTTATCTGAAGCTTTTAATTGAATATTCCAGTTCAATAACTTGTTGATTTAATTAAGCAACAGATCTGACATTTTAATTAACCATTTATTTACTGGGCGTTTATTTCATGAGAGAATGGGCAGTGGTATAGTATATCAAAGGAAATCTCTGTCCTAATTTTTTAAGTCCTTTGTTCCTTATAGCAATCAAAGCATTAAAATAGTTAACAAAAGCCAAGGGCAGTGGCTCACGCCTGTAATCCCAGCACTTTGGGAGGCTGAAGTGGGCGGATCACCTGCAGTCGGGAGTTCAAGAGCAGCCTGGCGAACTTGGTGAAACCCATCTCTACTAAAAATACAAAATTAGCCGATGTGCATTTTGTTTTTTACTAAAAATACAAAATTAGCCGTATGCCTGTAATCCCAGCTACTTGGGAGGTTGAGGCAGGAGAATTGCTTGAACTTGGGAGGCAGAGGTTGCGGTGAGCCGAGATCGCACAATTGCACTCCAGCCTGGGTGACAAGAGCAAAACTCTGGCTCAAAAGAAAAAAGGAAAGAAAGAAACTCCGTCTCAAAAAAAAAAAAGTTAACAAAACAGTAGTTGTGTCCACACAGTGCATATGTTTCACCTTAACAATGTGTGCATTTTTTAAATTTGGAAATTTAGAAGAGCAGCAAAAGATCACCTGGAGAATGAAGCCCCATGTTTATGAAATGATCATAGTCTACTTTGCTAACAGGAAAGTTAGATGCAAATATTTGCCTTGAAATTCAGATTATACACAATGTGGTTTGTATGAACTAGGCATTCTTCATATTAGAGAGCCAGTGAAATTTTGAGACCAGTAATGAGAAAATGTGTGGGCCTGGTGCCCATCCCAGGCCTGATCTAAACTAACTTCTTGAGCCATCGCTCTGCTTTTATCTACTTTATTGCTCATGTGTCACACCCTGGACATTGTTGGAAAGGGCCATCAGCAAAGTTAATAAGATTCTTAGTCTTTCTCTGAGCAGCTACTCAGAGCACAGCACTTTCTGGCTCATTGACACCAAACTGCAACTGCATTTCTCTTGCAATCATTAGTTTTATTCTTGAGAATCCATGTAAAATAGAAAGAGCAAAGCAAAGGTGTCTTATGAATACCTTCAAATGCTAGGAATTCTTACTGCTTTTGGAATGAGAATATAATCTATGTGGTATTGGGTGACTCTGCCTCACTATCCATGCTCATTAAGTCTTTGGTGGAGGAGTGGATGCATGGTTCTTAGCAGATGACTCACTTTCCTTTTGGTTGTTTTCTTTTTCACTAAGACATCTCCTGTGCTGTGAAGACCGATGGCCTCATCTTGAAGCTGCCTGCTTCCCTTGGGCCTCGATCATTTATGTATTCCATGCTCTATTCATAAGCACTATACTGGATAATTTGAAGAGCCTGCGGTAAAAAATGTCTAAATCATGATCCTGGTCAGTCTTCAAGATGTTCTGAATGTGTCAGGAAAGCAAACCTCACATGACAAAGCAATTAGAAATTAGGCACTGGAATAAAGATTTATCTGGCAGTATTATGCAGAGTGGTAGAATGGAGAGCTCCAAAAAGCAGGGCAGCTAATTAGGAGACCTAAGTTGAACAGGTTTAGTCTGGGACAGAACAAAAAGGGAGGGTTTGGTTCAATCAAGCAGTTGACCAATAGTAGGTGGTTTTTTTTGTGTGTGTGTTTTAGACAGACTTTCTATCAAGCTTTTCTCTGCTAAAGAGGTTGGCAACCTTTCAACAGTCCCAGGTTGTAAGAAGGTGGTCCTCTCTTCTCCAGTGTTTTTATGCTTCATAGAGCTACAGAATTGTTCCATTAAATTCCTATCTCTAATCATGAAATTTGCATGCAGAAAGCACTTAGCTCATCTGGAAGGAACTCCAAGGGCTAGAGTGAGCACTTAGCAGGTTAGGCAATCATGAGCTTAAAGAATTATGTTCAGTTGCAGTAGGCCGATTTGAGTGCACTTCTGGAAGATAATTTAAATATTCAATCTTAGACTAAGATATTCCCTTCTTAAACCTTGTGCCTAGTAAGAATTATCAGTTCTGAGGTCCCCTGCATGATCATAAGCTAAAGCACCTAACAAGTACTGAGAGGTGGTGGAAGGAGGTGCTGAAAATGATCTTTCTTGAGCATTTCAGGGACCTTGAGTCAGCTCAACATGTAGCCCTTCTGGAATTTTCGTCTTAGGTTGAACACTGGGCTTAGAGAGGGATTTTTGAGTTTGTTGTACTGTAATTCTATCTGGGCCTTATAAACTGCTTTATTTTAAGCCTGCTTGAAAGCAGTGCAGTGCAAGCAGATTATTCATTTGCTAGCTGCACCTCGCTGAATTTCCTTTTATAAAGAGTCCTGGGTTCGCCTTCCGTGGGGTGTTTCTTTTTTCATAAATGAAAGGCAAAAGAAAAGAAATGTGACTACCTGACAATGTGAAAAGCACCCCAAGTGGATTCTGCAGATGAGCTAGAAGTGACAGGTGAACATTGTGTCTTAAAGTTGCCCCGGGGGATTCTCTCTCTGATGTGAAAGAAACAGCAGGATCCATCCTTTCTGATTTAGTCTTTGACAGGCTGCTTTTCTGACAGTGGCTGCAACGTGCTAAGTGCTGGATTGGGAAAAGGATAACGTCTGAAGGGTGCCATTTGCCATTGGCAGTGGGAAGAAGTGGGTCCTGAGGAGCTGCTGAGATAAAATTTACAAAAGATTGAAATTAGGATTATCTCTCAAGAAGCAGTCTTATATTTAACTTTGCAAACGTCAGAAACTTTACCCTGATGATAATGTTTTTGGAATGAATGAAGAGACTGAATTATAATGTATCTCTTTGTAGATGTCATTTTAGTTAAGAAATAACACACTCTCACAGATGTAAACTTTGGGGATTTAGCAATAGGGCTAACACATCTTTAGTAGGCTGGCAAACAGATAGTTGTTTTCCAGCTGTTTTAAGAAAAACAATCTAATTCTGCCTTTGGAGAAATAGGGAAATAAGATCAAGATTTTTCTCCAACTGCTCAGGGAAAATCATGGTTCATACCAAGCAAGTGTAAAAGTGGAGTTTTACATCACTGTTACAAGCACATATATATGTATATAGACTATTTACCTTAACAACAAAAATTCTCAAAAGGACAGAAATGTAGACATCAAAGTGGCAATGGAAAGATAGCTGTAACTCTAATTTTTATCTAATTTCTCCTCAAGGGCAATCTAGAGATATCAAATAGATTTGCTCCCTTGATTGTCTTAGGTCAAGTTTTTGAGACACAACTCCTGTTCCATTTCTTTTTTATAGCTATAAAAGCATTTTTTCTCCAAACTCAGAGTTACATTGATACCTTGAATGAATTTATTTCCCCCAGGGTGCTTGGTTTATTCTTGGAAGATAGTGTACTTAGGTTCTTTCAACACAGCGATTAGCTAACTATTTTATAGGATATCTCTTTTTTACCCCATAGTTTTTCTTCAAATGGGAATCAGTGAACTAGATGATATATTTAAGTGCACAGCCAGCAGATGGTCAGGCTGAGATGAGAACATATGGTTGAATATATTGTTTGGTTCAATCTTCCATTGGCACAGAAGGCATGTTTGTCTTAATATTCCCCTTTTGCACCTGTGACAAAAGGGTAAAAGATATCCCTCAACTCTAGAAAATCTCTCTGGCCATCATTGGAAAAACTTTAATATACCCCATCTAAATAAAGATTTAAGTTGGGCATTTTTTAAAAAACAACCACTAAGTTTAGCACAAAAAGATTTTTTTCCTTCTTTTAAAAATTAATTTTATTAAGGTATGTTTTACATACAGTAAATTCACTAATTTTAGATATCTCAATTTCAGTGAATTTTATACAGTCATGTAGCCACCACTAACATCATCAAGATATGGAACTGTTTTATTATCCCAAGAAGTGATCTTATTCCCCTTTTCAGCCAATCTACTTCCATCAGCTTTGCCCCTAATAACCTATAAAATGTTTTCTGTTACTATAGTTTTGCCTTTTCTACAATTTTATATATATGGAATCATAGCATTCGTAGTCTTTTGAATCACTTCTTTCACAAAACAAAATATTATTTTAGATCCATTCATGTTATATGGTAGCTTGTCCCTTTTTATTGCTGAGTAATTTTTTATCATGTTGGTATACAATAGTTTGTTTATATATTCATCAGCTGATAGACATTTGAGTTTTTTCTAGTTTTTTCCTATAATGAATAAAACTATGAACATTCATGTACAAGTATTTGTGAATGTGAATATATATATGTGTATATATCTGTATACACACAAACATATATATACATACATACATAATTCCCTTTAATAAATACCTAGGAGTGCAATTGCTGCATTGCATCAAATGTCTTTCTTTTTGGTTTTAAAGATTTTATACAACTGAAGTGAAACTCATATAACACAAATTAATCATTCTAAAGTGAACAATTCAGTGGCATTGTTCAGTGCATTTACAGTGCAATGCAACTACAAGCGCCAGCCGGTTCCAAAGTATTTCTGTCACCCCTGAAGAAAACCTCATATCACTAATCAGTTATTCCTTACAACCCTTACCCCCATCCCCTAGCAACCACCAATCTGCTTTTCATCTGTATGAATTAATCTGGGTATTTCATGTAAATGTAATTGTTTAATACATAACCTTTTGTATCTGGCTTCCTTCACTTAGCATAATGTTTTCAAATGTATCCATGTTATGGGTGTATTTTATTTTTATTTTTTTAGAGATGAGGTCACATTATGTCACCCAGGCTGGAGTGTAGAGGCTATTGATAGGCATGATCATAGCACACTATACCCTTGAACTCTTAGCCTCAAGTGATCCTCAGCCTCCTGAGTACCTGAGACTACAAGTGCCAGAAATATTCTATTCTTTCTTATGGCTGAATAATATTCCATTGTATGTATATACTATAATTTGTTTATTCTTAATGGATAAACATTTGAGTTATTTCCACCTTTGGAATATTATGAATTATTCTGCTATGAGCATTCATGTGCAAATATTTGTATCTCTGTTTTTAATTCTTTTGGCCATATGCTTAAAAGTATAAATGCTGGTTATATTGCAATTTTATGTTTAAGTTTTTGAGGAAGCCCCACTGTTTTCCACAGAAGCTGAACCATTTTATATTCCCATCAGCAATCTAATAGGGTTTAAATTCCTCCACATCCTTGCCAACACATGTTATTTTCCTTTTTAAAAAAAAATTTTTTTAATTTTAATTATCTGCAACTCTCCTAGTAGATGTGAAGTAGTATCGCGTGTGGCTTTGGTTTGCATTCTGCCAATGTTTGCTTCATATATTTGGGGACTGTATTGTTTGGTACATGTTTATAATTTTTATGTCTTCTTTATGTATTGACATTTTTACCAAATAATAGCAGTTTTCTAAGTCTTCTCTAATAGTTTTTTATTCAAAATTGGTTTTGTCTGATAATATAGGCATCCCAGCACTCTTTTCATTACTACTTGCATGGAATATTTTTTTTTATCCTTTCAAATTCAATCTAATTTTGTCTTTGGATCTAAAGTTACTCTCTTGTAGACAACATATATTTGAATTATTTATTAAATTTATTCTGCCAGCCTCTGTCTTTTAACTGATGGGTTTAATCCATTTATGTTTAAAGTGATTACTGGTAAGGAAATACTTCTGGCATTTTGCTACTTTTCATTTTTTTGTTCTTCAGTTATACCAATACTGCCTGGTTTTGTGTTTCATTATTCAGTGTATCATTTTTATTCCCTTCTCATTTCCTTTCCTATGTACTTCTTAGTTATTTTTCAGTGGTTACCATGGGGATTAAAGGTAGCATCCTAAATTTATAAAAATCTAATCTGAATTGATACCAACTTTGTTACAATAGCACATAAAACTTTGCTCCTATATAGCTCCATTTCCTCACCCTCTATGTATTTATTATCATAATTATACATTTATACGTATGTGCCCATTAACACAGATATATAACTATTGTTTTATGCATATGTCCTTTAAATTATATAGGAAACAAAAAAAGAGTTATCAACCAAAAATACAATATTAGTGGCTTTTATATTTACCTATGAACTTACTTTTCTGGAGTTTTTATTTCTTCGTACAGCTTTAAGTTACAGTCTAATATCTTTGCATTTTAACCTGAAAGACTCTCTTTAGAATTTCAGGTAGGTCAGATCTAACAGTAATGAACTCCGTTAACTTCTATAACCAGCAAGAAATACACATTTGTTATTGTCAACCACTAAATTTTACAAATGTTTGTTAAGCATCATTGTTAAAGCAAAACCTTTTGCAAAAATTGGAAGTAAGGATGGAATGCATTTCTCTGATGATTAGTGATATTGAGCATTTTTATATATTTGTTGGCTGCTTATATGTCTTCTTTTGAATCTAAACTAAAAGTTGAAATTTTAAAAAGAAGAATAGCATGTAGCCATGACAACAGCCTAAAATATAGGGCATTGGCTTTGAAATGAGATGGTGAGGAAACTGTTGTAAATAACCTATAAATGTCAATCCATGGTATTTGGGGGTGAAACACTCGGTAATACTAAACCTAATGAATTATTCTCTTCATAAATAATGACCTTGTAAATATTTTGTAACCATTTTGACATAAAATCTGTTTGATCTGATATTAGTATGGACACCGCTCTCTTTTTTGATTACTATTAGCATGGAATACTTTTTCTCTATCTTTTCAATCGATTTTTCTCTTAGGACCTAAAGTGAGTCTCATCTGTGCATTAAGTACAGAAGTTTTGATGCAGATTGTTGATAGGTTAAGCTGATTATTACTAGTTTCATTTGGAGTGGTACCTCAAGAGAGGAACATAGAAAAAAATAATCAAAATTGAAAGGGAATATAGAATGATCAGTAACTCTAGAATTTAAACCTTCTAGAAGGTAAAAAATAAATATTTTTTATCTTCACAAGCTGAAGATAAAATAAATATTTTGAGTTTAAAGGCTTTCTAAGACTCAGCTTCATGGTTAAAACCCATATCAAGGACTCAATTTTAAGGAAACAGCCCCACAGCACACATCGAAATATGAATGTAATTGTCACATTTTTGGTTAGAAACTCTAAATGGCTTAATATGGGACTCAGTAGATCTTTATAGTTGGACAAAATGACTCCTATACTGGAGACGAAGGGTGTAATACCACTGACGTAAGATATAGCTAAAGGATTTGTAAATGAGAGAGAGAGAGGCATTCCATAAAAAGAATTGTGAATGTGACTTTTGACATATAGGACTGACTGGATCAAACTCACTGCCTAAAAAAAAAATTACAAAAGTACATCACCCTGAATTTGAGAATGAACAGTGAAAGAGAACTTTGGGGTTCCAACTTTATGCAATCAAGAAACAGGCTTAGGAAGCTGGTTAAGTTCTAAGAAAGTTATATTCTCTGATTGTCTTTTCAGATGTGGCCAACAATGAAGAAAGGAAGATATTATGAAGGGTGGATCAAAGAACCATGTTGAACAATGGAATGGTGAGTTACTCCTAGAAGTTGTTTCTAGGATATAATCAGGATGTATTTACCACACTCAGTGGGATTTGTGCTCTCAATTCTTTTCCAAATGAGGATGTTTACTGCAGTTGACCTACCTCTTTTCATTTTGTGTATATGACTTGCCACATATGGAAGCAGATGATAAGTCTCTAGATCATGAGTTGCTAAATTTTAGTCTAAAATATATACTGCCATAAGATCCTAGACTTTGATCCTGATTGAATATGAGTCTTGGAGTATCATCGATTTGTATCTAGGAGTGAAAATTGTGACAATAGTGCACACTGTGTTATATTGTTAGGGTAAGCAAACTATAAGCCACGGACTGGCTGGAACATAGCCATACTTTTGGTGATGCTCTTTGCTATCTGACCCTTTGAGGAAAAACTTTGAAGACCTTTGGTGTATTGTATTATTTGTCAGAAAATATTTTCCTACTTCCCCTCCCCACTCAACTAACACCATGTGAGCAGAGTGGAGATACTTCCTTGATCCATCTTTGGGTTTGATCATGTGATTTGCTTTGGCCAGTTGAATGTGGGTGAAAGGGATAGTATACTGCTTCTAATATGAAGCTTTAAGAGGCATTGCATATTTCTGTTCACCTCACTGGTGCTTAGACCACTTACCATGACAGAAACATATACTGGATAACTGCTGGGCCCAAAATGAGAAAATACATCAAATATATCTCTGCTAAATCTTAACTTGGGCTAAGCCCAGATGATCCTCACTAAACTCTGCAAAGACCAAACGTACCTACAGAAAGATCTATAACAGATGAAAGAATATTTGTTTTTATAAGCCACTGTGTTGTATATAATAAAAAAATAAATATTTGGTCTTTATTGACTATTCCTGGCACAAAGCTCCTAAGATCCCTTGAACTTACCATCTTTTGTATGCTGATGATATATCTGGTGGGGGTGCCACAGATGGCTTCATAGAGGGGGCTGGTCATCAGAAAAACCTATCATGATTAAGGGAAAGGGCTGGAAATTGAGTTATCAACTGCTAATGATTTACCAATCATGCCTTCATTATGACACTTCTATAAAAACTCTCGAACAATGAGATTCAGAGAGCTTATGGGCTGGTAAACACATTGATGTTTTGGGAGGGGGATGAGCCCAGAGAAGGCATAGAAGCTCTGCATCCCCCTACCCACTCTACCTCCTGTCAATACTCTGCCCTGTGTATCACTTCCATTTAGCTTCTCCTGAGTTGTTTATTTTAAAATAAGCCAGTAATTTTAAGTAAAGCACTTTTCTAATTTCTGCAAATGGTCCTAGCAAATTGTCAAACCTGAGGAGGCATCATGGGAACCCCTGAATTTGTAGTCTTCTGGGAAAAAGTATGGGTAGCCTGAGCACCCCATTTGTGGCTGATGTTTGAAGTGGGGTCAGTCTTGTGAGACTAAGCCTTTAACCTGTGGGATCTGTATTAACCCTGGGGGTTGGTGTCAAAATTGAATTTCCAGAGAATTATTGAACACCTCGTTGATGTCAGACAATTACTGTGGAAAAATGACACATATTTAGTGTTGGAAGGAAAAAGTTCACACAATGAGTTTTGGGGGATGTTTGTTACATAGCATAATTGCAACATAAACCTGACAAATGCAAAACAAAACAATTTTCCACATAGAATTTCAAAAGAAAACTATATATTAAAGATATTTCATTCACTGTAAATTTAGGCATAAATTTCCAATGTTTTTAATATGATTTAATATACATAGATTTATGCAAGTCTAGCTGGATGGTTAGTCAAAGAGGCAAACTTACAGGAGATCCCAAAAGTTTTACCTCATTAATACAACTAAGATTCAGTGATATAAATGTTTTATAGAAATAATGAAATAATATTTAAAACTATTTTTGTAATTTTTATCTTAGAGTGACTAAATTTAAGAGCTCCTTGATCAAGACGTTTGTTTTTTAAAAGAGAAGACACTATGAGAGCTGTATATATCAACCCAGTAAAAGATTGCTGAGTAGTGAAACAGCTTGGTAGAGAGAAGGCAAATTTCTTTTATGCCTGAGGCATAAGGCATGAACCACAATGTTTTAACCTACTCTACTATATTATATGTTTAGTAGAGAATCACCCTAATTTCCTTTGCCTGTTATATTTTTTAAGTGTTGTCCTCATGAGATCCTTTTTTTTGAGATATTGTAGGTTTTTATTGAATCTTTTGGGACATTTTCACAGATAACTGTTAGTCCCCAAAGAGAAATATGATAGAGCTTAACTGGGAAAGACTTTAATTGCAGATGACTCTGAGCTATGATTATCTAACCTCAGGTATACTTTTCTGTGACATGACCTAGAGAATCCCTTATGAAAAAAGTTCCAGAGAATTGTCTATACACAGGAACCTCCTTCAAAGTCAACATTCTCAGCAGACGTAAAAATTATATTCACTGTCCAGAAATCCATGAGAAGAAACAGGAATGATGAAATCAAATTTAGCCTTCCCAAAGAGTTCCTCAATATAAGTTTATTCAATATAGAATGGAATTTGCTATGAATTTGGTGTGGCATGGATTCCATTTAAGGCATTATAATTAATGAAGAATCAACATAGCCTATTATAAAGTGGCTTTAACCAAACAACTGGGGGAATATCTTAATAGCATTATGGGGCTGAAGGAGAACAGACAAACATTTGTTGAATAGCTGAGCTAGATATTGTATACCTTTAGAGTGAAACTTCTGAGTGTTTGTTCTAAGGTATAACATTTTATCTGATGTAAAAATACACTGAAATATAAGGATTAGTGACAAGTAATAAGTGAGACTTGATCTTGGAAACACATCCTGCCTAATTTAGTCCACAAATAGATGTGTTAAAAGGTCTGAATAAAGATGGTCACATCCAACCACACTTTTATAGTTCCAAATCTTGAGTGTGCTCTATATCCAAAGGATACTTAAGGATGAATTCGTGAACAAGGTTTTCTGCTCTTTGGATTCTATGGAAACCTCTTTGCTCCATCAATGAGTTCTCAGTCTAGTTTTAACAGCCAGCCACTGGTTTAAAAATCTTTATTCTTCTCTTTGAAATGGTGCTATTAATGTTTCTTTGACTTGGGACCGCCACTGTGGCTCCCCTGGGGAATACATGTGGCTCCCAATGCAGGGGCTACTCTCTGTGAGAAGAGCCAGGCCCTAGTTTGACAGCTCGGATTCTTCCCAAGTATTGCTAAGTGGCATCTGCTGTGGAGCTGCTTTGTGATAGCCACTCTTCTGAGACTTCAGAATTCATTATTTTCAAGAAGTCCGTGAGAACCAAAACCAGAACTTAAATCTGTCAGGCTCATTTTCTTCTTCAGAAATCCAGAGACCTTTGCAGACCAAACAGAACACACCATTGTTCTTGTTTACTTGCTACCGTTCCTCTGTGTCCTCTGCTTAGTGCAGCCTGAGTCAACCATTGTCTCCACTGCAGGCTTAGAGCCATGTCCTTAGCGCCCCCTCTAGGCTGCATGCAGAGTGCCAACAATCAGCCCTCCATTCCTTGAGTAGAGTGAATTTATTTGCTCTTATTTCCAGAGGCAATCTCATATCTTTCAAAGACTCTAAGGGGAAAGGCCAGAGAGGCGATTCTCCTGCTTGAGCCTCAAGGGGTTTGGTGCATATATCCTCCTGCGCACAAAAGGGATTCCTGGGATCTTTATTTTCTGTCTCAGTGGTTTTTTCCATCTGCTGTGAGATACAGCCAGGACATCTGAAGTGAGGCCAAATCCAGCTAGTTTGGCTGATTTTAAGCAGGTGAGCGGTTCCTTTTTACCTAAAAAACAAGTCTTAATATTATAGTTTGAAACTGGCATGCAGTCTGCATGGCTGGAGGCTACATTATTCCTCTGACATAGATGACTGAGATGCCTTGGAACATAAATATATGCAATAAGCCAATAATTCTGCCTGCCTTTCTGCTGCTCCTACAGGGTATCTCAGCGCTGGCAAACAGAAGGGTAATGGGAATTAGAAGGAGGGGAAAAACAGCAATAAAAATATAAATCAAAGAAAGAAGGAAATCCATTTGCTCCTTGGCAGCAGAGACAGTGCTCAACTAATCCATGCTGAGTGCAATCCAATACTCCTTTATATAATCCTGTGCCGGTGGAAGAAAATTAAAGTTTAATGCAATAACGGCTGACACAAATCACTTTTGTTGCCCAGAAGCAGATTAAAGAATAGTTAAAATCATACAAATCTAATTTCTTTTTTGTTGTTGTTGTTGCTTTATTCTGTAACATCTTGATGCTTTAATCCTTAGCATCAGTTTTTTATTATTAAACATATATTACCAACATAAGAAAAATTGTGGGAAAAACAGTGACAGCCAGGAAATGATTTGTGCTCAAATGGTACATGTTAAAGCTCTTTCAAAATCCATAAATTTTTCATAGGTTCATAGAGGTCCGTGCCTTTAATCAATTCGTGTCAAGGGGATTTTAAAATAAGCATAAAGGTAATGGAATGCTATCAATCATAATTGGGGCTGGAAAGAACCATCTCAGCCCATCAGCTACTGCACTTGCATTTTGTGTGTGCTTGTGTGTGTGTGTGTGTGTGTGTGTGTGTGTGTGATGTACATGTATATGTTGGCATGGCGCATTTCTGTTCTCTGTATTTAATTACTGACATCAATGGGACAATTTGACGGCTTTATATAAAGATAGACATGAATTTAAAAATAAAACTTAATTGTGGCTGAAATTTTTTTCTTTCTTGCCCTTTTTATAATAATTACTATCTCTGTGGAAATAGTGACTTGTATCATCTATACAATAGACTTGCTTCAGCAGAAGAAAAACATTTTCAAATGGAAAGGTTTCTTACTGTTTAACCCATTTAAAATGGCCCTACCTGGAATCAAATGCCATAAAGGGTTTAGTATTTCCCTGCCCTATCCAAAGACCAACAACCAATATCATAAAAGGAAAATTTGTTCAAGTTGCTTCATAACAAAATTTTGATGAGATAGAGAGGCTTTTACAGACACTTCTGCTGGAATTAAGTTAAACTTTTGTTTTCATTCTATGAGTTACTAGTAACACTCTCTAGGTGTTTTCCGTAGAAAGTTTTGAAATAATCTCTATTCCATTTTGTAGGAATTTTGTGGCTAATAGGAATTACCCATATTCAGTTCATAATGTCAGCAAAGAATTTCCAAGGAAAGAGAGTTCTGAATGTATGCTTTATTTGTCCTATCAGTAGAATTTTTTTCTCCTTTTAAGCAAAATCTGAATGTGTGTTTGTGTGTGTGTGTGTGTGTGTGTGTGTGTGTGTGTTTTAGTTCTTATGATGGAAAGTTTCAAACATGAAGGTATGGAGTATGGTATTGCCCGACTTGAATAATTACTGACTAATGTCCAATTTTGTTTCATCCATATTTTATCCATTCTCCCCACCCCTTGATTATTTTGAAGCAAATCTCTATTATCATTTGTAGTACTGTATGTATTTTAGCATGTATCTCTAAGTTTCAAAATATGGCCATTACACAACTTAGAAATTGACAATAATGTCTAAATATCATTAAATAACCAGTCACCTGTTCAAGTTTCCATGATTGTCTCATAGATGATTATTTTTTAAATGTGTTGTATCTCCTCATATCAGGATTGAAATAATTTTCCCAGTTACAATTGCTTGATATATCTCCTAAATAGACATTGTAGTGATGTGAAGAATCACTGCCCACATTCCCATTTATTGAATGACTTGTTGCCCAGCTACTGGGAGTTCAGCAGTCCGCTTCTTAGCTCTCAGCACCTTTTGAACTGTCCCAGTTGCAGAAAGCTGCATCACCCAAAGGTAAACCCTGGGATAGACCAAATCTAGTAAATAATTGCAGGAAGGACATAAAGTTTCAACCACTTCGTCCACTCTGGTATACTTTCATGTCATGTACACTTGAGAGCTTCCCGTGGGTTTGGCCAAGGCTTTGTGGGCCTACACCGCAGTTTGACTTGTTTTTGACCAATCCTGCTTTCTTCTCCTCATTTCCACAGATATGGATCGCTAATCAACATCTAGCATGACATATTCTATTTCATCATTTGTTTCCAGAGAAGCTACCTTGTGATAGATGTATTTCCAGAGATGTTTTATTGTCATGTTTTATTCTAGTGAAACAAACTATAATGCACCTGCCTATTACAAACTTATAGTCAGTTTCAAATGTAATTCCTTCAGACTTATATTAAAGTGTAATGTATTTGATAAGTGGCATAAACTTTCTGACTCAGAGAATTTTGGGGCTACTTTCTTTTGACAACTTGAATAGGAATTTAAAAAAAGAAAACCATTCCTATTTCCTACTGCAATGCCTGAGTATATAAACTTGATATCTTCAGTAACAATGCTCATGGCAAAGACAGCATGTTATCATTCAACTGTTCCTTTCATAAGAAGAGAGAAAAGAGTCTTTTTTTGGTAGATTTGATACTTTATTTGCACAGGATTGGATTTGACTCTAAAAACATAAAGTTTATGACTGAGGACTGAGTAGTGGTAGGGTGATTATTTCAAAATATAGTAGAAGAAATGGAACATAAGAAAATATAGTAGAAGAAATGGAACAATAGAATTACACGAGAGCATTGTCAATGCTTCAAACTCTATCTAAAATTAGGAGGATGGGATTAGGTGGATGAGAAATAACTCAGCGTTCAAAATAAGAAACAGACATTTTGCTAAGAAAGTATAGTTAGTGTTTATTGTTTTTCTTTGGTGCTGCAGGCTAGTTTGAATTTTCATAAAATGTATTAGTTTTTTTTAAACATGAAAGTATAAGGGAGAAAGGACCTTTAATTTCACCATCCAGATAATTCGTCCAGCAAACAAAGAGAAAGTATGTATAAAAATCAATTATTCAAGAGACAAAGAAGGACATTACATATTAATGAAAGTTTTGATACGGTAAGAAGGTATAATAATTATAAACATATAAACACCTAATGACAGAACATCAAACATATGAAGCAAATACTGATGACATTCAAGGGGAAATATACAGTTTTATAATAATATTTGGAGACTTCAACACCCCATTCTCAAAAATGAATAGACCAACTAGACATAAAATGATTAAGGAAATAGAAAATTTAAATAACATAATAAATACGCACTCTTCTCAAGTGCACATGGGACACTTTTTTTAAGCTTAGGCCATGTATTAGATTACAAATTTAGTTTTATGGATTTAAACAGATATCATACAAAGTATTTTCTCTGACCACAACAGATTGAAGTTAAAAATCAATAACAAAAATAAAACTGAAAAATTCAGGAATCTGTAGAAATTAAATAACACCTTCTTAATTAATGGATCAAAGAAGAAATCAAAAGGGAATTAGAAAATACTTAACAACAGATTAAAACAAAACCACCACATACCCAGATTTATGGAACATAGCAAAAGCAGTGCTAAGAAAGAAATATGTTGCTGTAAGAACTTACATTAAAAAATAAAAACAGTCTAAAATTAACAACCTAACTTTACAACTGAAGGAACTAGAAAAAAAAGAACAAAGTAACTCAAAGCAGAAAGAAGGAAATAAAGACTAGCACAGAGATCAGTGAAATAGAGAATAGGAAAACAACAGAGGAAAATCAGTGAAACCAAAAGCTGGGTTTTTGAAAATATGAACAAAAGTGAAAACCTTTAGCTAAAAACTAAGAAAAAGCAGAGAAGATTCAAATAACTAAAATCAGAAATAAAAAATGGGACATTACTAACATTTCTACAGAAATAAAAGAATTATAAGAGAGAATTATAAGAGAGTACTATGAATAACTGTATGCCAACAAATTGAATAACCTGGTTGAAATGGACAAATCTGTGGAATCACATAATCTACCAAGACTAAATCATGAAGAAAGAGAAAATCTGAATAAACCTGTAACTTGTAAAAAGATTGAATCAGTAAGCAATACCAGTAAAGAAAAGTCTCAATCCTAATGGCTTCACTTCAGAATTCTACTAAACATTTAAAGAAAAACTAATGCCAATCCTTTTCAAACTTGTCCAAAAAAAATTGAAGAGGAGGGAGAACTTTCTAACTTATTTTATGAGGCCAACATTACCCTGATATCAAATCTAGACAAAGACACCACAAGAAAAGAAAACTATAGACTAATATCCTCTCTGAACATTGATGCCAAAATTTTTAACTAAATATTAACAAGCTGAATTTAGTAGCATGTTAACAAGATTATACACCACAACTAAGTGGGATTTATTCCTGGAATGCAAGGATAGTTCGACATACAAAACATGGCCAGTGTAATGGACCACATTAACAGAATGAAGGAAAAATGTCAGGTGATTATCTCAATTGATGCATTTGACAAAATTCAATATGCTTTCATGATAAAACACTCAAAAAATTAGGAATAGAAGGAAACTGCCTAAACATAATGTAAATCGTATATGAGGAACCACAGCAAACATCTGTAAATTTACATTAAGCCTAAAGTTGGCTACAGCTGCCTAAAGCTGCCTCCTGTCATATTTTATGTTTGGCCAGAAGGTTTCTCTGTACATGGTGAACTGAAACCTAACTGGATATAGAAAAGACTGTAACATACTCCTGTAACCTCAGTGTGCCAATCACTGAGTTTTGGACAATCCAAAGTGGCCAACTGTTCATACCATGTTCAAATAAGGCAAATACAGGGTTGTAATCAATCTGACTATTTCTGTATATTACTTCTGTTTTCCATACATCACTTTCCTTTTCTGTCTACAAATCTTTAACTATATGGCAATGCCAGAGCCTCTCTGAACTTATTCTGGTTAAAGGACTTCCCAGTTGATGAACTGTTCTTTGCATAATTAAACTCTTAAATTTTAATTTGCCTAAGGCTTTTCTTTTAACACAATATACTCAATGTGAAGAGTTGAAAGCTTTTCCTCTAAGGTTAGGAACAGGAAAAGGATGCTTACTCTCACCACTTCTATTCAACATATTACGGAAGTCCTTGCCAGAGAAATTAGGCAAGAATAAAAGACATTCAAATTGGAAAGGGAGAAGTAAAATTATTTTTGTTTACAGATAATATCTTTAATGTAAAAAACACCAGAGATTCCACAAAAAAACTGTGAAAAATAATAAGTGAATTCAGCAAAGTAACAGGGTACAAAGTCAACACACAAAATCAGTTGCATTTTTAAAATATACTAACCATGGACGATCTGAAAAAAATAAGAAAACAATTTTATTTTCAGTAGTGTCAAAAAGAATAAAATAGGAATTAACTAAGGAGGTGAAAGACTTGTACAATGAAAATTATAAACATTGCTGAAAGAAGCTAAAGAAGACATAAATAAATGGAAACACACCCCATGTTTACAGGTAGGGAGACAATATTGTTAAGATGTCAGTACTACCCAAAGTGATCTACAGATTCAATGAAATTCCTATCACAATCCCAATACTTTTTGCAGAAATAAAAAAAGTACATTGTAATATTGTAATATTTATGTGGAATTTCAAGAGGCCTTGAATAGGCAAAACAATCTTGAGGAAAAACAAACTGGCAGGATTATACTTCTTCTTTTCAAAACTTACTACAAAGCTACAGTAAGCAAAATAGTGTGACACTGGCATAAAGACAGACACATTGACTAGTGGAGTAGTATAAAGACCTCAGAAATAAACCCTTATGTATATGGTCAGATGACTTTTGACAGGATGTCAAGACCATTCAATAGGAAAAGAAGAGGTTTTTCAGCAAATAGTGTTGGAAAAGCTGTGTATCCACATGTAAAATAATGAAGTTGGACCCTTACCTATTACATATACAAAATTCACTCAAAGTGGAATACAGACCTCGATGTAAAACCTAAAATATAAGACTTAGAGACAAAAGGCAAAAACTTTGTGGCATTGAATTCTGTAGTAATTTCTTAAATGTAACATCAAAGACATAGCCAAAAAACATAGACAAATTGCATTTCATTAAAATTAAAACATTTTGTACATAAAAAGACATTATCAACAGAGTAACAAATCAACTAACAGAATGAGAGAAAATATTTATAAATCATAATCTGATAAGAGGTTCATACCCAGAATATATAGACAACTCTTACACACAGACATATACACACACACACACACAAATGGATTCAAAAACGGGTAAAAGATTTGAATAAACATTTCTCCATAGATAGCCAGTAAGCACATGAAAAGATGCTCAACATCACTCATCATTAAAGAAATGCAAATCATAACTACAATAAGATACTACCTCACACTCATTAGAATGGCTACTATCAAAAAAACAACAAAAAAAGCAAGTGTTGCTAAGGATGTGGAAAAATTGGAACTCTTAGGCACTGTTGGTGGGTATGTAAAATGTACAGCCACTATGTACCTTTATGGAAGTTCCTTAAAAAATTAACATAGAATTACCATATGACATAGCAATTCCATTTTCTGGATATATTTCTCAAAACAATGGGAAGCAGTGTATTAGAGATACTTGTATACCCATGTTTAGAGCAGTATTATTTACAATAGCTCAAATGTGGAAGCAACCTATGTGTCCATAGACAGAAGTATGGATAAGCAAAATATGGTATACACATAAAATGAAATATTACTCAGCCTTAAAAAGGAAAGAAATTCTGACACCTGCTACAACATGGATAAACTGTGAAGACATTGAAATAAACTAATCACAAAAAAAGACAAGTTTATGATTCCACTTATATGAGGTAGTTAGAGTAGTCAAAATCAAAAATACAAACAATGGAATGAAGGTGCCAGGGCATGACTGACAGGGATGGGAAGGAGAATGGGGAAATATTGTTTAATAAATACAGAGGGTCAGTTTTACAAGCTGAAAAGATGATGAAGATTGATGGTTGAGTTAGCCACATAACATCATAAATGTATTTAATTACACTGGACTGTACACTTAAAAATGGTTGAGCTGGCAAGTGTTGTTGTGTGTATTTTATCACAATAAAAATAATATATTTTTAAAAAGCAGTTTTATAAAGCAAAGTTTAAAATTCAAAGAATAACAAAAGGCATAATATGAAAAGGAAAAGCCTTCCTCTTCTTTGAGTACCTATCCCTAAAAGAAGCCCTTATTACATCCTGGCCAACATGGTGAAACCTCATCTCTACTAAAAATACAAAAACTAGCTGGATGTGGTGGCATGTGCCTGTAATCCCAGCTACTCAGGAGGCTGAGGCAGGAGAATCACTTGAACCAGGAAGTCGGAGGTTTCAGTGAATCAAAATCACACCACTGCACCCTAGCATCCTGAGTGACAGAGCAAAACTCCATCTCAAAAAAAAAAAAAAAACAGCCACTATTAACAGCTTCTTATTAACATTTTCAGAAAAGAAACTTGAGCATGTATCACTGTGCATGTCTGTTTGCATTTATGTATTTAGCTATCTGTCTCTGTGTGTGAAATATGTATATATTGTTCTCTCTTCATTGTAGTGCGAAAATTACCTACCTACCTAACTACAATAATACTTGAATAATGCTGAGAGTGGGGTGCTAATCCTTTGCAGTCAAAAATCCATGTATAGGCTGGGCACGGTGGATCACGCCTGTAATCCCAGCACTTTGGGAAGCTGAGGCAGGCAGATCACTTGTAGTCAGGAGGTGGTTAGCCTAATATGGTGAAATTCCATCTCTACTAAAAACACAAAAATTTGCCGGGCGTGGTAATAAGTGCCTGTAATCCCAGCTACTCAGGGAGGTTGAGGCAGGAGAATCAATTGAACACAGAAGGCGGAGGTTGCAGTAAGCAGAGATTGAGCCATTGTACTCCAGTCTGGGTGACAGAGCAAGACTCCATCTCAAAAAAAAAAAAAATCCATGTATAAGTTTTGACTCCCTAAAACTTAACTGCTAGTAACCTGCTATTGACCAGACACGTTATTAATGACAGTCAATTAACACATATTTTGTATGTATGTGTGTTATACACTGTATTTTTATAATAAAAAACTAGCAAAAAGAAATGTTATTAAGAAAATTATAAGAAAAAAACAAAGTTATAAAGAAAATAAAATATATTTTCTATTCATTACGTAGACATTGATGGTCTTTATCCTTGTCACCTTCATGATGAGTAGGCTGAGGAGGAGAAGAGGAGGGTTGGTCTTGCTGTCTCAGGAGTGGCAGAGGCAGAAGAGATGGAGGTGGAAGAGGAGGCAGGAGGGGCAGACACACTCAGTATAACTTGTATTGAAAAACGTCTGCCTATAAAGAAAGCTGCACAGTTCAAACCCATGTTGTTTAAAGGTCAACTATAATTATCATGTTATCCTAGATGTGTTGATCATTAATCCAAAACAAACAAAACAGCAAAGAATAAAGAAAAGTCTCATGATAGATTTTAAGGATTCTCTCCTATTCCATGTGCTCTTACTTTAGTTGGCATGTTGTTACACAATATTCCTACAGTTTGGCTCTTGGGAAACTGTGATAAATCACAAACTGTAAATCCTGAGTTGGTATTTACTGATTTTGGCAGTAAGTTGATGTCTCTTAACTAGCTGTAAGGGAATTATCTGAGGTGAGAATATCACAGAATAAACAGTGTAAAAGTGAATTGAGTTTTTCCTCCCTCTTATCAACTTACTCTAAGGCTAAAGTACTGCCCTTCTTCTCCCTCACTCAGCCGTTCTAAATGGTAAGGGAACTCTGCAGAGTTGATGGTAGCACCTGAAGGTAGTTTAGTTTAGGAAAAGTGTCTCTTCTTCACTGTGTCCTTTCTCCCAATCATCTCCTTTATTTCTTTAGAGATGGATTGCATATACTTGAAGCTTCTCTACTTTTCTGTAACCTCAGTGACCCATTTCTTTAATCTCACACAGGTAATACTGTGCATGTAGTTTTTTCATCCTCTTCCTCCTTCACTTCTTTTCCCTTAATTCCATCTGTTCTTAATCACAGTATACAAAGCTTGCAATATTTATATTAAAGAAAATAAAATACATGCATTACATAGATATACACACACATATATGGTCAAAGAAAGCACTTTTAAACTCTGAACAGCTACACAGAAATATGGCACTCTTAAGCTGTATCTCACATACTTCATGAGTTAGAGAAAATTTATTGCTATAATGATTTAGTCAGAAAGAAGTTGTATTACAGCCAATACCCTTATAAAGTAATGAGGCCACCCATGTTAATTCATTGGTAAATATTTATGGAATACCTGCTATATGCTATGCACAGTTTTAGAAACTCTGGAATACAGCAACGAATAAGACAGAAATTGTTTTCTAAAAACCTGTGTTCTCTTGTTTGTGTACATGTATTTAGGTATTAGAGATGAGCATTAAAATCTGTTCTCACTCTCTCTGTCCAGGGCATTTAGGTTCCAGTCACTATGGCAAGCCAGTATTCGAAAGGTCCCACTTATTTGGTTTGATAATGGCATGTTATGCTACCTGAAGTACAACTCACGTGCCTCTGTATTGTCTTGTTTCTAAAGACTTCTTAGACTTCATATTTTTCTACACAACTTTTGAGAGACACCTCTTTATGGGTTTTGTGTTTCTGCATGTCTTAATAAGTGAGGCATTTACTGCCCTTTATTTGGAGGGGGCTGTCTTTTCAAGGAGATTTATATAGAGAAGAGCCCTTCTAACTAGGGATAGTACCTCCCTATCAAGCATGTTGTTGGTGAATGATTATTCACCTCTCCAGAATTTAATAGAGAATGAGGCAGGGATAGAAAGGGGTGATGTTCTCTGTACTACACTTCTTGAGAAACAGGGACATAAGCCCCAGACTTATGAGACTGGAGTCAGAGCTGTGAGGACAAAAGAAGCGTTGATGTATCCCCTTCGGCACCAATCACTCAGAATGACTATTTTTATATACATTTGAATACAATATGTTCTTTAATTTGGTGCCTTCTAAAACACAAGTTATTAAATATGATTCCACCTTTCTTCAGGATGCCCTTCAAGGCCCTCATTGCAAACATAATTTACTGTGTTGGACTAAAGCCGTGCTCACTGCTTATCAGATGTCTTACAAAGGAAGAATGCTGCTGCTTCCTTCCTAGGTGGTGGGCGTCACTTCACCAGGATGCAGCCTTGTTCTCTTGGTACTTTTCATCTTCAGAGCTATGTTTTTGGGTTAGGAAGCTGAATTTCACACATAACTCTGGGCCGCATTCTCACATGACGAAGAGAGAAACCTCTCTTGTATAGTAAATTGCATTGCACTAGCTTTATGACAGTTCAGTACTTTGGGACTTCTACACCCTGGGCTGTATCTTACAGGTAGATGTGGAAGATGTAATGTTTTATATTCTTCATTTTCTACATGTCTGTCTCTCTTTTCCAAGTTTTAAAGATTGTCTTGTGTATCTTTTATTAATTAATCATAGAGTGAATCACTTCTCTGTGTATGCTCTAATGGCTATTTCCCAGTGTGTATGACAGTCTCGTGCTAATTACTAATTTGCTTGCTTTCCACAATGATTATTCCCTTGGTGTCTTCAAACAGTGCTTATTTATAGTTATTTCACTAATAATTATATTAATTATATTAGTATATTTCATATAAGATATATTTTATATCTTATAAAACAGTTCATTATATGACATCTATAAAACAAAATAATTATGCATGCCATATAACATTATATTCCTACATATAACTAAAGATAATATGTATATATTTATGTAAATTCAGCTCATAAATATCTATAGGTAAAAAAATTTTTTAGACATATCTACCTAGATGGATACACACATAGGAAGGTGGGTTTTGCTCTGGTGACAAAGTGGCCTTCAAATCTCAATGGTTTAAATAACAAAAAGTAACTTTTTGTTTACACACTATGTCTAACATGACTGTGAGGGTCCACACCGTCCTCAGGACGTGACAGGTTCTATTCTGCAGTTACATATTTGAGGTTTCTCAGGAGAGCAGGGCAGGCCTCTCAAGCAGATCTGAAATGGCACGGAGCCATGGAAAGATACTGGCTTGGGTTTTTATTGAGGTGAGAAGGTGGGGACCAGCTAAAAATTCACCTGCATGTGCTTGGGCAGGGGCTTACATGATTTGAATCTCCCTCCCTGCTGCCAAAAGAGGAAGCACCAGGCTTTCCTTCAGTGTGCGCAGTTGCAGGGCACAAGAGGAACAGCAAGAGTGAGGCTTAAAAGCTGCCAACAGTCAAACATCAGAAAATGGAGTCGGATGCCTCATTACAATGCTGAATCATTGCAAGTGATGGGGTTTTGTGGAATCTCCCTGAGGCATCGGTTGAGGGTCAGAGGAAAGGCGACATTTTGCAGCTAAAGAAAGGGAAGATGAGAGAGCACATGTCAAGTCCCCTCTATGACAGAAGGGCCTCAGAAACAGCTTGAGACACAAAGGTTTGGCTTTCGGTTTTCTTGTTAGACTTGATCCATAAGTCAGTGCATGCCCTTGTGTCTATTACTACGTAAGTGAGTTCACAAAGTTGAGAGTCTAAAAAGTGCTTTAGTTTTATAAAAGGTCTTTCCAGTAGATAACCACCTTATTAGCCTCTATTTAACCAAGCAAGGACAGGGAAACTCCAGGCTGTAGGTCTCAGGTTATAATGCCTTGACTGACCAGCTATAAGATGAAACCCCTGCACTAAAGCATCAGATGTAGAGTAATGGGGCTCACAGAGAGTTGGCACATTAGGCCAGAAGCTGAGGGATGAAAGGCACCAGGGTGTCTGCAAGTACATTATGAACCAATCGCACACATCTAGACAGGCATTAGTGTCTTTCTCAAATAAACTATTTCATTTAACATTTAATCAGCCATGTAAAATAGTTCAAAGGCTCACAGTAGAATTATTCAAAGAAAGAAACCTAAGTTAGGAGAAAGGAGATTTTAAATAGGAAACCACATGAGTAGCCTAAAATCAAATATGTCTTCTACTTGCTCCCATAGTGTTTAAAGGTTATTTTCCCGTATTTTAAAGCCTTCAGCTTTTTGGGTTAAACTAAAGTTTTATAAGAAGACTGTATTCGAACAGGAATGGTACATCTCCCCACGCTTTATCTTATATGTGTTGTTATAAATTATGAATTTATTTAAGGCTGTTTCCCAACTCTAGCTAATAATCAAAATTACCTGGAACTCGTGTTTTAAAAAAATAGATTCCCAAGTATCACCCAGTAGGCCCAGTAGACCTACTTCATCAGAATTTCCAGCAATGAAGTTTGCAGATGTGTATTTTTAACAGGTAGTGCCAACATGATTCTGACAGTAGCCAAATTGTGATGCTCCTTCAACATGTGGCACAGAGTTGGCCCTCTATTGGATGGACAAGGTCTCTGCTGTCTGCTAAGTAAAACCTGGGGCAGTACGGTGGAAAGACACCAGGCTTTAAAAATATTAACTGTCCATAAGAAATCTTCTGGGTTTTGTTTCATTTAGTTTATCCTATTTTGGTTCTGCTATGGAGGAAACATATTTTATTGGTTAATACACAGCTCATTTTGGTTGTTTGGTAGGACTGTCCATGTTATTTAGATAACCTTTCTTCTTTGGTCTAATGACATCCTGTCCACCAGTATGATATGGCTCAATAATATTACCTCTTCAGAAATATGTCTTCTACCCCACCCATTACCCCAGACTGTGAGCTTCTTGAAAGCAAAGAGCAGGTGTTTTCTACCATGGACGTTTAGCAATTAGGAGAAGGATTTTTATTGAATATGAGAATACATGAACGAATTAATGCATGAATACATACATGCGATTTTTGGTTAAATTAATTAAAGGAGTTCCAAATAATTATGAAACATGCAGGGTACAAAACTCAGTCTGTAGTTCTCTTTCAAAGAGAGTTTATATGATCATTATTCCCCAAGAGTTACTTACACACATCCAACACCATAAAAATCTGAGCACTAAAGCTAATGTATAATGAAAGAGTGGTAAAGCCCTCTCAAGGTCTTTTAGTAGAAAGCAGCCGATAAAATTTCTTAACAGGGAGAGCATCCTAAAACATAAGTGGTAAAATGTGCCCATATATATATAACCTTAAAACATGTATGTGTCATACAAAAAAGCTTTACAAGTGGGAACTTGCTAAGCATTTTTACTATACATTTTATTCATTTATTAGCTTGGGTTCTTGTCTGACGTTGCATTTCTCTTTGTTGAAGAATTTTATTGTACTCACTTGTCTATTTATATGAACATCTGCGTTCATGCCAGGTTTTTTTCTTTATATAGTATCTAACACACCACAGTACACACATTGGTACTTAATAAAAATTATTTGAGCATGAAGATTTGATTACTGGCAAATGGTGGTTGAATATTTAATACAAGAAGACATCTTTGCATTTAAATGTATGCTCATTTTTAAAATGCTAATGAGAAATAGTTAGGGGGAAAACCCTTTAATAATGAGCTATCATGTTTCTGGGTTATGTCGGCAATAATTCTCTACTATATTAGTTCCTTCAAAGGTGAGTGGTTTCTGATTATGATATAACCTTAACTTGCCATCTGTTATGAAACAGTGTATAAAGCTTAAACTTAGGATTTTCAGCTTCACAAATTCTCCAACAATTATGAACTCTTACTGACTTCATAATTAAGTCTAGACAAGGTTAACAATCACCTGCCATTCTGTTAATGTAATTGTTCATCCATGAACCTTGCAAATTCTTCTAAGTAATTGTGATATTTGCTTTGAAAAACAAACATTCTTATAATCTTTATGAGAGTGAAAATTCTATGACAAATCAGGAAAACTCTTGGGGCTTGAAGAGGCCTTGTTCAACCCATTCCCCATCTACTTAACCATCTACTTTCTGAAACTCCAACCCTGAGTTGAAGAAGATAAAGAGTAGCTTTTCAACATTAATTCTGCTATGGCAGAGTTGGGATTAGAATTCATGTCTTTGTAATCCAGAGTTTTTTAGTGCCTCACACACATTCTTGGGGAAGATATTTTATAAATAAAGTTGGAGTCTAGTACAGTAAAGCAGTCAGGACCTGTGATTTTGTGAAACAATATTCTCATGATTATGCTGCTACATGACTCTTACGTGGTCAGATAATTTACAGAAACTTGCTGCTGTGGGCAGGATCTGCCATTGCTATATATGATTTGCTGAGTGTTTTTCTCAGTAGAGCATACATTTTGATTACAGGATGGTCGGCATCTTATAAACTGTAGCTTCCTTTCCACATAGTTCTCTGTAATGGCCAGAAGTTTAACAGTAATCACAGGTGTTTGCTTCTGATGTGAAGAGCATTTCCTAAAATGGTATTGGACCTACTGCCATTAAGAAGGAAGCCGAGGCCTGAGCTCAACTCAGTTCAGGGTCTCTAATATCTCTCTCTCTCTCTTTCTCACTCTCTATATCTCTCTCTCACCTCATTCTCCTATCTTTCAACAGAAGCTCAACTACTAAGAGGTAGAGAAAAAATTCTAACATAGGAGTGTTTGACCCCAGACTCTGTGCTCTTAGCCATTACCCTGCACTGCCATCCATGTAACCTCCTCCATCCTCACTGGAGCAGCCTGAGCAAGTGGCCACCCCCAGCCACCTAGTGCAGGTGGTTCCCTGGGCCCAGAACTCCCTTTGATCCTGTCCCCATCATATACGGTAGGAGACAGAGAGAGCTGCTTATTATAAATGTTCAACATTTCATTGATCTTCAAGATTATTTTCTCCTTCAATGAAAGCCTTCTGAGAGAAAATTTTCATAGTTACCAGCAACTCTGGCCCTGTAAAATATGTTCTTTCACAATGAAAAGCACCCTTTATCACTTAGACCTGCCCTTCCCACATATCCTAAATGCAATCCAATGTAATGAGAACATGTCTAGCCAATCACAGGTTATAAATGAATAAGATTTTACTCTGGGTCCATTTGATATAATAGAAATTATTCTCAGAGGAGGTTTATCAATTTAGAACATACAATTTAGGAAGATATACCACTGATTCTACTGCCGAGCTATTCTTTCCGACACAGTTGAATGTGTCTTTTCAAAGAGCAGGGCTTCATGTTACAGTCAGAGCATGGACATATGAGGTCCTGGAATAATCAAAAAGCCGTTCAGTTGTGCCTTCCTTCATTCTTACATTTGGTTATTGCCTTCCCCTTTTAGATTTTCAGAGGAAGAAAAATATTATTTCCCATGGAAACATCTAAAAAAATTAGATTGGACCCTGTTAGTCAGAAATTCCAGAATGAAAGCAGTATTTTTTTAAAAAGTAGTGGCAAGATAACTGTAAAGTTTTTTGTCATGGAAAAAATGTAAGTGGAAAGAGTTGTAAGCCTAATGTTTGCAAGAGACAAATTGTCATTTATCATTCCTTCCTGCCCATCCGCTTCTCATCACCCTCTTTCTTCTTTAGACTGTATATTCTGTTGTGTTCTTTGTTCCCTCATTTCTTCCTTCCTTTTGTAAACTTTTATTGTATATATTCTATATTCTAGTCCCTAATGATATGAGGGGTACAATTTTATTTTCACTTGGGACTGCATATGAGTAGTACATGGCATTATGGGATAGAAAATGCGAGAACGGAGAGGTTTCAAAGCAGTGGTTCTCAGCCATGGCTGCAACTGGAGTCACCTGCAGAGCTTTTAAAACAGTGCTAATGCTATTGCTTGGGATGTACTCTACAGCCATTGAATCAGAATTTCTGGAGGGTGGTGGTTGGATGTTTTTTTGGGATTGAGAACTACTGCTTTAGATAGGACACAAAGGGAAATAGGAATTCACGAAGTGGGGTCAAGAGAATCTTTGGGTCCCAAACTTGGTTGTGTTTCCTGTAGATAGCCTAACAGCGCTTGGCAGCACAGGGCAGATCAAGAGAAACCAGCAACACAAATATCAGTTGACTTCTTTAGAATTAACAAGGCAAAATATCCTTCAGCCTTCTGCCATTTTATACTATGGTAATTGCAAAAAGAAAAAAATCAATTGACCTTTGAAATAGCAGTTTACAGAGTCCTGAGCTCACCGATTTCTCCTCACATGGTGACTAGTCTCTAGACCAGCAAGCAAGGCTCACCTGTCTTTTCTGCTTAGCCCTGGAAGCCCACTTGCTTTCCAGAGCCACCACTTTTGCTGCACAACTTTCAAGTTGTAAGGAGTAAATCTCAGAGAAAGCAGTAAGTGTTAAAGACTTGAGGGAAGAGTAAGCTCCCCTTCAAGGGGTAACACAACTATAGGCATCAGTCAGAAAGTATTTGCACTACAGAATACCAGCCCATTCTATGGAGGAGGAAACTGAAGTGACATTTAAATGACTCATCAAGCTGATGCTGGCCTTGTCTAATGCTTCCTAAAACTCCATCTCCAGATTCCGTATCCCTGTTTCAGTGCCATGATGCCTAGCTGTGGAACAAACTATGTTTTGAATAAAATGACAAGTATAAACCTTGAGAAGGATGGAGAAGGTATTCTCTTGACTAACAGGAAAAACCATACTCATTTAACCCATGTACATTAGAGTGTACAATTAATAATAGTTCCTCAAGCTGAAGACCGTGTAAACCAAGAGGGCAAAAGGCATAATTTTAGATCTGAGGAAGCAGAATAATTGCTTGGCAGCCAAAAAAGAGAAGAAAAGAGGAATAAAAACACAGCAATAATGTGTAGTTTTGTGGACTGTCAACAACCCCAAAGTGTCTTTGTATATCTATGTTAATTGTGAAAATGGCCACAGGTCTCAAGTCAGCCTTTTTTCTCTGTATTGTAGCATGGGGGATGCCAATACAGTAGAGGCATGTTTGCAAATGAAGCACAAGTAAAAGCCAGGCAGATACCATTCCTCACAGGATATATGAGGTCTTGGGCTGAAAAGCTACATGCTTCATTTGGAAATGGAAATTGTTGGATATGGCTGTGCTAGGGTCAATACTGTAAAATGTCCTTGCTATTTTTGTGTAGGGGGTGGGATGTGGGAGGGAAAAGGAAGGAAGTTCTGATAAAGCATAACTGGTATGCAGAAATATCTGGTGGCTCATATACAATTACAGTCCTAATTTTTGTGGAGTTAGATTTATACTTGGTGGAGTAGGCAATTACAGGTGAAACAGGTAGCACTGGAGGAAGATGCTACAGGTTTTTAATGTCCTGATTGGAGGGCAGACTGTTAAAAAGTCTTAGTTTTTTACAGCCTGACTTGAGTGCTGATACTCTGTGATATTTAGGACATATTGATATTGAGCCACATTGGTCTATGTAAATGTCCTACTGGAGCCATAAAGCAGGATCACATTCCATTTGATACAGGTGGGTTTTGCATTATAGGGATGGGTATTTCTATTGTCAGTCAACTGGGATTAGGTATTCCTGGGACAGGAAGATGGCCTAAAATAAATCTTTAGGGTGGAGAAAGAAAGATATTCCTTCTGTCTCTATGCTCTGCCATGCTTGGTCTTGGACTCCAAAGCCCAGACGCTCCAAATACTCCTGATGAAAGGAGTGAACTGATCTCTGATGGGTGGAAAGGAGTCGGACAATAGAAAGAAGGTGGCCTTGTGGGTTTTACAGAATAGTTCCATTCCATCATCCTTGCTGTTCAATTAAGTCGTTTAAAAGTTTTCAATCTTGTCTTAAAGATAATGTGGGGAAATAGGAAAGAACTTGCTTCATACATGGCACGGGGAAGTCAAGTGTAGGAATGCAGTTTTCCCCTCTAAACAAAGTGTTGGTAGCAGAAACAAATTATCCCAAAGGATGACCATATGCAGCAGAGGGATTGTCCTCTAGCAAGGGGACAGTGACAGCAAAAATCAAGGCCAGAGCCAAAGGACATAAGGGAACTGATTCCAGATATCAAGGGAGTGATAGAAATAGTTAGCAAGAGCAGGTGGGCTATGTGTAAGTGGGGGCTCTGAGTGATTGCAAATAACTTCAGCTGGAGTAAAATCAGTGAAGATAGTACTCTGGCAAATATATTTATGAGATGATCCAGGAACCAAGCAAGTATTCTAAATATACTGCCAAACATTGTCATCTGTCGTCCTCACAAGCCAGCCCTGATAATAAAAACTGCTAACAAACATGTATAACATGTTTCTTCTGTGCCACATACAGTGCTAACATTTTACAATCCTTAGGCTAACATTGAGTTTCATGTTACAAACGTCTTTTTGGTATGAGGAATCTGAGACCTTAAAAGGTTAAATAAATTGTCCAAGATCAACAGCTACTAAGTGGTGGAGCTGGGAATCAAACAAAGATTACTTGTTCCAAGCCTGAACTCTTGATCTCTATACTGTCCATTGAGAGCCAAAAATGAAGGCTTGGGAGTGTTGATGGTAGCAAGGGTGAGGGTGGAGGGAGTGAAAAGAAAGAAGGGGATAGCAACTTCTTTCTATAGGACACGCTTCCACAATTGTAGGATTTATTAACTTACTCATTTTTCAGGGAAAGAAAGAAAGAATGTCAACTGTAAGATACCTCCTGATTTCAGGTGTATTAAAATGAGAAAAATGAGTATCATAGAATATGGGAAATGTATTAAGTGCTTCCCATAGTCCATATTAAGTCCATAAAGACTTGTGCAGTTATCTCATTTAATATTTATTATAATACCAGAGAAGTAAATTATTTGCCAAAGGTTCTATAGCTGGTTAGTGACAATAAAAGAACTTGAACCCACGCCTGCTTGAGTATCAATTCAATGTTTAGCGGATAGAAAGCCTCTGTTCCTAATTTTTCTCTGAATACAAGATCCCATGACTCCACACTTGAAAGAATGTTTTCAGATGTGCTTTCCATAATTGCTGCTCCTGAAAGCAGTGTAGGTAGGAGTTCTACAGTAACCCTCAGACATTTTGGATGCATTAGAGAAAATGATAATGGTTTCTGCAATTTACCTAGCAACCACTCCTTTCAGGAACTTTCTTTTAGAGCCAAGTTACTTATGTGATTTCCAGCCAGTTTACTTTTTGGAATCCAACACTGACATTGTTCAAGTCACCATACATGAAGGGTTATTATGATTTCTTACCTAAAAAAGGTATATATAAATATATTTCAATGTGCCAGCTTCTCTCAGTGTGCAATATTCATCCTGGTTTATGTATATTTGGAAATCGCTAGATATGTTTTTGGACAAGTTAATTTAATTGAAATTGATGTTTATTACTCTTATGGTTATAGGATTTAAATGTAACTTCCTAAAAGTTTCAACTGCTTATAACAAAATCATGCTTAACTACAGGGAGTATTTGTTTCATTGAGTAAAAGAATTCTGTTAAAACTTGATAGCCATCGAATATAACTTATAATAGAAAGTAACTGTTGGAAAGTGTGCAACTTCAAAGTCAAGAACAGATTCGTAACAGATTCCAATGCATTCACATATGTGTAGGAGTGTCCATGTGTATATAGCTGTATACACATAACTACATACACACATGCACTTGGAGGAACCATTTGAACTTCACAAAAGATAATGGATATAAAATGTCCCTAGATAAATACATTTACACATTATCATAGGCATAAACACATGTACTCATATGTCTAAAGATACACACAAATGCTTCTTTCTCCCAAGAATAGTCTAGAAAAATTGAATGTAACATGAATTTTCAAATTGGTTTTAATTAACTGGATGAGACAATATTTAATTGAATAGCTTTTTTTGAAAAGTTAAGACTCTTTGGACAATTAATATGATTTACAAAATAGGAGTATATGTTTAGCCTTCTCAAAGCAAGGTACTATATTTTATATATGTACCATATATATTACATATTACGTGTGTGTGTGTGTATATATATATATATTATATATATATCACATTTGTTCTATCAAAATCGGTCCATTGCAAGTATTTATTTAGTACCTAACATATCCCTAACACTTTTCCAGGTGTTGGAGAATCCGTGTGTGTGTGTGTGTGTGTGTGTGTGTGTGTGTGTGTGTCTCTGTGTGAGCGCATGCGTGCGCATGCAGACAGAATGAAGGTATGAAACTGTAACAAGAAACTTATTTAAACAAAAATTATTTGGTCTCCGAGCAGCCTGTCTGTCCTTGAAAAGCTGATAACTGCATATGGAGCTGAGCTATCCTGGGCACTATTAGCATATAGTCTGTCCTTAATCTCAGCCTTTTAGTCTAGACCAGATATTTACATTTGATTCCTATATGCAAATTCAAGCCCATATCCAGATAATCCAATATATTCATTTTAAAGTCAACAGATTCAGAACATTATTTCAAGCAGAAATATACATATTCAGATCTTTAACTTTTTACTATGACTTGTAGGCTGCATAGAAAAACTAAGGAGGTAGCAATCACTTCTCTGGGAGTTCAGAATAGTGTGCTTTCTAAAATCCTTCAACAGTTAAGTAATACCAAGAATTTGGCTCCTTCAAGCAATAAGTTACTCTGATATTCACCAAAATGTAACAACAAACTGGCTGTCAAGTTTGGCAACCATTTGAAAAGAGGCGGGCCTCCTCTCTGAACTCTGAATGGAAACATTATTTTTCCTCCTCTAGAAGCCATCATCACTCTTTCACCAGAAGGAAGGTCACACCATCTTTCACAAAAGATTTGCCTGCTTGTAATTACTGCCTGCAGCGTACAGACAAATGCAATTTTTAAAATGCTAACTGTGTTATACTTATACTCAAGGGATCCCCGGGTACAAATGTAACGTGGCCTCACCAGTTTGTCTTAGTGAGACCTTACAGTGCTGATTGAAAACAGCTGAGCTAAATCAACAGTTACCTTGAGCCAGGGGCCTTTGGAGAGCAATTAGAGTCAAGGCTTGGGTTTTGAACCCAATATGCTCTGTCAGTCTCAATGATTTGTGTTTGTTGTACTCAGTCTCATTTCCTGCATGAAATATGAGGCTGTATAAAGAGGAAAAATTCCCAAGATTAAAAAATATTTGACCTCAGTGCATTTGTGAGCAGAGAAGTACACATGTCTAAATGACCATTTGGGTTTGTAGTACAAAGTTCTATTGATGTTGGCAGCCCAAGCTTCCCAGTCTCAAAGCCACATGAATGGTTTCAAGTTTCAGCCAAAAAATGTTTTCCACATGCTTTAGTGTGGGCCAATTTACACAGTAGATTTCGTGGATACTGTGGCCAAGTGCTTCATAAAGGGCTGCCTTCTCTGGGATCAGGGAAACCACAACAGACACATTGCTAATGCAATCTAATTATCTACTTGAATATTTTTCCAGATGTATCCAATGTCTAAAAATACTGCAATAAAAAAGGTATTATTTGAATCTCTTGACTGAAACAGTGGCATAAAGAACCTGTTTGTCTAGAGGGAAAGTTATGACATTGTACTTCTATGAGTGCCATTTATATCAGTCAATCGAAACAGTACCCACAGGGCAGGCTGTACTTTCTGTTTGAATGAGTCTTCCAAACCAAGACCTTACTTAGCATAGGAGATCATTCCTTTATATAAAGGGATGACCCTCTCACTTATAAGTTAATTCCTCTCGTTTGTGGTTTCCTAATTTGATTGAGGTTAGTTAGTGTAACTCATGACAAAGATCCCATGCTTTTCCCACTCAGCTCATTATATGCTTCACACAACGGGACAGCAGGCCATTTCCTTCCTGCCAGGGGAAAAATTCTTTTGACTAATAAGTTGAGATTTTTACCCTGTCCCCATAGAAAAACTGACTGTTCTGAAGGTCTTAATGTTTCCTTTTGTTTTCCTTCAACAGAATTTATTTTTGTATAGCAAGCCCCATACTTGAGCCTGGTTTCCTTTGTGTCACTTGGATTTCAGTTAGTCCAGCAGATGCATGATGTTATGCCAGGTTATTGTTCAAGCTGTTGGCAACAACACTCATTCCTAATACATCCAACTGCATAGGAGAATAGAAGCACATGCAGTAGGAATTTGTTGAACTAAGTTGAGAGGTTAATTTTACCAACCTGTGTCTTTATACACCCTTTTAACAAAGATTCTAGAATGAATTGTAAAGTGCCAAATAAATAACCAAGCCTAGGCAACACACACACACACACACACACATACACATACACACATACACACACACTTTTTCAAGAAACTGAAAAACATGGGACACTTTTTTATCTTCCTCTTTTTCTTTCCAATCCTCCTCCTAGAAGCAAGGATTAGGAGCAGAGGAATGCATTCTGTGTTACATCTTTTAGAAAGCAATAAATCAGACGCAAGACATTACCTTCATTGCTTTAATTGGTCTCAGTCATGACCGCAAAACCACTGTGCCAGCTTCCCTAATTCCCATATAGCACTGCTGGAGTGAGCAGAGCTCTCCAACACAAAGATACCTTTAAATTGTTATACACTGAAGTTGTGGCTGAAACTAAAGAAAAAAGCAGCAGAGTGCCAAGAACTTCATGTGAGCTAATGATGAGCAAACGAGTCCTCCCAGGCTGGTTCATTCCATTCTCCTTAATTGAGCTATTTTCCTTGCAAAAGGAGTTTTTACTGATTGATTTGACTCTATTGTTTCTTGTGAAATCCAGAAACCTTACCCTCATTCACTCCACTGTTGTTTCTTTTCTTCTCAGCTGGGATATGGTTTCAAAATATGTTCCTAGTTCTCTAAAAGACATCCCTAGGGAATGAGGTCACTTGGGTTTTTCAATAAGAAAAAAAATAAATAAACAGTTTTATTCTTCTGGCAATCATTTTTTCATTGTATGACCCCTCCTAATAGCAATGTTGCATTATCTTATTTCCATGTAGCATCAGAATGTTCTCAGGAAAGCGGGACAGATAAGAGATATAATGCTAGTCACTTTGGCAAACAGAACATATTCTGTTTAAAAGTGAGTTGTATTTCAAATATGTATTTACAATCCAGTTGTTTGGAATTCAATTTGTGATTTCTGGTAGAAGGAATGTTATAAATGGGGAATATGTTCTCACAAAAATTTTTTTTTTTTTTGAGACAAGTTTCACTCTGTTGCCTAGGCTGGAGTGCAATGGTGCGACCTCAGCTCATTGCAACCTCTGCCTCCCAGGTTCAAGCAATTCCTCTGCCTCAGCCTCCAGAGTAGCAGGGATTACAGGCACCTGCAACCATGCCCTGCTAATTTTTTAAATTTTTTAGTAGACATGGGTTTCACCATGTTGGCCAGGCTGGTCTCAAACTCCTAACCTCAAATGATCCACCCACTTCAGCCTCCCAAAGTGCTGGGATTACAGGCATAAGCCACCATGCCTGGTCCTCCCAAAAACTTTTTAACCCATAATGTAGCCCATAATATAAAGTATTACATTACAGAAAAAAAAAAACAAAAACCCTTTGTGTTATAAGATGCAAACCTGTCTGCCATTTATATAGGAGCCTAGGAATGTGAGCCCAAAGAATGAAGGAATGAGAAGAAGGGGGAAAAAAGTTTCTTCCTGCATTACTGGTAAGGTTATCTATCCCAAGCAACAATTTGAAAGAGACAAAGTTGGTTTGGTACCCTCTTCCAGAATCTCATCTATATTTTTTTTCTCACTTTCTCACAGTCACCTTGAAAGTCCTCATTGTTTCATGTTTTCCTAAACTGTTTTATTATGAAACTGTCCTTATCAAGTATGGGATGCTTCACTCATCTTAATCAAAATACATTGTTGTCATCAAAAGGAATTCCTGATGATCAAAATAATTTGCAATAAGGTATGAATGACCTCATAGTCATTTCAGGCTATTTGCACCTTAAAGTAGCATGGAAATCAGCCCCAAAGAATCTTTTTATTTCATTTGTTCATTTCCGGCAATAGGATAAAACTGAAAAATTTTACAAATGTTGGGAAAACAAGATCTAGTGTCTGGGACCCAACTCATAGAACTTCACAGCTTGTAGCTATGCTCCTGAAGTAAATGTTCTGACTTTTCACACATATTCTCTTACTAAAAGCTCTGCATTGCATAGAAGATATCCCTAGAACTTCAGCATCCAGAAATCCTTTAGTGAAGCTGCTCCCTTCACTAGGTGCCTCTGTTTGAAAGTGTTGTTAGTATGTGGGGTAATTGTAAGCCCAAGACCGAAGCAAAAAATAAAGGGAAACTCTGAGATCTAAATTTAAGTCTCAGAAAATGCTAGCCATAACTTTCATAATTGTTTTGGGAAAAACTTTTTTAAAAAATTGTCATAGAGCAAGCTAGGAAATGAGGCACTTTGAACTGAATTACTAATTAGATTTCCATGGGTCCTAAAACTGGCTAGATGGGTTTTGAAAGCTTTGGGTTCAGTTTCGAAGACCACAGCATAACACAAAGTAGTGTTTCTTAAAGCGTGGTCCATAAATCACTCCTGTCCTCTGGTGGCTTTGGGGCAAATAGTTTATGAATATCAGAAGAAAAAGAAAACTTAAAACCCTTCATTCACTAATATTTAACACACTTAAAACATAAGATTAAATGTAATTCTCACTGAAGTATCCTGTGGTTTTAATAGTCATTAGCATCCTGAAAGTAGCCTGCATGCTGCAAGAACTCTGCTTATCAGGTCTCTGCTTCCATTCAGTTAATGGGATGCAGTGCACTAAAGCCAACTTATTTTCACATTATTAGCATGTTATCATTTGCATTTGTTACACTTGACTTTTTTGCATTGTCACTATTGGAATTTATTATTCAATTTCTAATTTTATAAAAAGAGCAATTGCACAATAGTAGCCTATGAAAACATAAAGACAGTTATAAAAGTATTGACATAAATATACCACCACTATAATCATCTTTAGTGACCAGGATTCAGAATGAATTTAGAATGTGATTATGTGTATGCTCAGACAAGAGAAAATTACAGCTAGAAGCAGCTGGATATAAAAGTGAAAATAGGAAATCCAAATATAAACAAAGAAACATTTTATTTAATAAGGCCAGTGATCATTTTGACCCTAATATGTAGTAAATTGCCTTTTATAAAACTTGATTAAATAGTGGCATGAGACCATCAGAGCCTTGCATGCAAGTCCTATGTACTTCTCAGGCTTTAAAAATGATATTTTTATATAGAAATACTTAAATAATAATTAATTGCTGGATTTTATTGCCAACGCAAGTGGAAATATAAAACTACCAAGGCATGGTTTACAAGTTTACATTCCTTGTTACAAAAGGAGCCCCCTCCATAGAGTCCCCTTAGGAATCCTGTTGTCCTAAAATGCCCAGTGGATACCTAATACCACAAAGTACAGAAGTCTATGTATACTATGCTTTTTCTTAGTCTGATAACCAAGATGGCTTCTGAGTGGCTAATGGGTGGGTGGCATAGACAATGTGGATACACTGGACAAAGGGACGATCCATGTACCAGGTAAGACAGAACAAAATGGCACAAGATTACATCACATAACTCAGAATGTCATTCAATTTACAACTCATGAATTGTTTATTTCTGGAATTTTCCATGGACTATTTTTGGACCATGGTTGATCACAGGATACTGAAACTGCAGAGAGCCAAACCTCAGATTAGGGGTACTACTGTATAGGTGCAAGTCATACTTTTTCTAGGTAAGCTGGTAAAACTAGCTTCAAAGTTAATAACAAATAATGAGTTTAGAATGAAAATATAATAATCATTGGCTAAACTTCCCTAACATAGGACAGTTGTATATCATGGACTATTAAAGGCATACAATGTGTGTGTTCTGGGAGATATTTTGCTTTTCAATCGGCAGAGTCATTGGTATGTTAGATCTGAATCAGGTCTTTACTAATATGTGGTATGTACATTGATGAAAAGTGATTTTTTTTTTCCTGCTAATTATTCAAAATGCATGATAGAGGAAATTTTCAGTCTGTCATTGGTGTTTTCCTGCAGCAGGAAAAGAGTATTACTAACATTATTGTTAGTATTACTGTTACTAATTGGGCATTAGGCATGTATAGAGCAAGGAGGAGCACTGCCACACGGTAACAGACTGTGCAACAGACTGCAACTCTACATATTTTGCTATAACAGAGAATGGCTGGTGATGAGCAATATGCCTACCAATCTTTTAAAATTTATTTATTTATTTTATTTCATTCAGTTTTTGGTGAACAGGTGGTGTTTGCTTACATGAATACATGGCGATTTCTGAGATTTTTGGTGCACCCATCACCTGAGCAGTATACACTGGACTCAATGTGTAGTCTTTTATCCCTCATGCCCTGCCTACCATTTCCCCAGAGTCCACAAAGTCCAATGTTGAATTCTTACACCTTTGCGTCTTCATAGCTTAGATTCCACTTATGAGTGAGAATATAAGATGTTTGGTTTTCCATTCCTGAGTTACTTCACTTAGAATAATGATCTTCCGTTCCATTCAGGTTGCTGCAAATGCCTTTATTTTGTTCCTTTTTATGGCTGAGTAGTATCTGTGCTATATATATCCAAAACTTCTTTACCCACCCATTGATTGATGGGCATTAGGGCTGGTTCCATTATTTTTGCAGTTATGAATTGTGCTGCTATAAATATGTAATGTGTATCTTTTATTTTTCTGTGGTATCAGTTATAATGTCTCCCGTTTCATTTCTAATTAAGCTTATTTGGATCTTCTCTCTTCTTTTCATGGTTAATCTTGCTAATAGTCTATCAATTTTATCTTTTCCAAGAACCAGATTTTTGTTTCATCTTTTGTATTTTGTTTTCTGTTTCAATTTTGGTTAGTTCTGCTCCGATCTTTGTTACTTCCTTTAATAATGACTTCTTTTCCGCTGAGTAGATACTCAGTAATGGGACTGTTGGACCAAATGATAGTTCTACTTTTAGTTCATTAAGGAATCTCCACACAATTTTCCATAGTAGTTGTACTAGTTTGCATTCCCACCAGCAGTGTAAAGATGTTCCCTTTTCACCACATCCATGCCAACGTATATTACCTTGTAACTTTTTAAGTATGATCATTCTTGCAGGAGTGGCATCGTATTGCGTTGTGGTTTTGATTTGCATTCCCTGATAATTAGTGATGTTGAGCATTTTTTTCATATATGTTGGCCTTTGTATATCTTCTTTTGAGAATTGTCTGTTTATGTCTTTAGCCCATTCTTTGATGGGATTCTTTGTATTTTTATTGCTTATTTACTTGAGTTCTTTGTAGATTCTGGATATTAGCCCTTTGTCAAATGTATAGATTGTGAAGATTTTCTCCCACTATGTGGGTGATCTGTTTACTCTGCTGACTGTTTCTTTTGCTGTGCAGAATCTTTTTAGTTTAATTAAATCCCTTCTATATATCTTTGTTTTTGTTGCATTTTCTTTTTGGTTTTTGGTCATGAAGTCTTTGCCTAAGCCAATGTCTAGAAAAGTTTTTTGATGTTATCTTCTAGAATGTTTATGGTTTCATGTCTTAGATGTAAGTTCTTGATTCAACTGGAGTTGATTTTTGTATAAGGTAAGAGATGAGGATCCAGTTTCATTCTTCTACATATGGCTTGCCAGTTACCCCAGCACAATTTATTGAACAGGGTTTTTTTCCCCCCCATTTAATGTTTTTGTTTGCAATGTCAAAAATCTGTTGGTTGTAGGTATTTGGCTTTATTTCTGGGTTCTCAATTCTGCCATTGATCTATGTGCTATTTGTTATACCAGTACCATACTGCTTTGGTGACTATGGCCTTAATAGTATAATTTGGCCTTAGAGTATAGTTAATGCCTCCAGATTTGTTCTTTCTGTTTAGTCTTGTCTTATGTGGACTCTTTTGGTTCCATATGAATTTTAGGATTGTTTTTTCTAATTCTGTGAAGAATGATGATATTTTGGTGGGAATTGCACTGAAGTTGTAGATTGCTTTTGGCAGTATGGTCAGTATCACAATATTGATTCTATCCATCCATAAGCATGGGATGTTTTTCCATTTGTTTGTGTTTTTTATGTTTTTTTTCATCAATGTTTTGGACCTTTTTTGTTGGAAATTTTTTAATTACTGTTTCAGTCTCACTGCTGTTTATTAGTTTGTTCAGAGTTTCTATTTCTTCCTGGTTTAATCTAGGAGGACCTTGTGTTTCCAGGAATCTATCTGTCTCCTCTAGGTTTTCTAGTTTATGTGTATAAAGGTGTTCATAGTAGCCTTGAATGATCTTTTTTTTATTTCTGGGATATCAGTTATAATACCTCCCATTTCATTTCCAATTGAGCTTATTTGGATATTCTCTCTTCTTTTCATGGTTAATATCTCCAGTGGTCTATCAATTTTATTTATCTTTTCAAAGAACCAACTTCTTGTTTCATTTATCTTTTGTATTTGTGGGCGTGTGTGTTTCAATTTCATTTAGGTCTGCTTTGATCTTTGTTACTTCTTTTCTTTGCTGTGTTTGTGTTTCATTTATTCTTGTTTCTCTAGTTCCTTGAGATGTAAGCTTGATTGTCTGTGCTCTTTCAGACTGGTTGATGTAAGCATTTAATACTATAAATGTTTCTCTTAGAACTGCCTTTGCTATATCTATGAGGTTATGATAGATTGTGTCACTATCATCATTCAGTTCAAATAATTTTTTAATTTCCATCTTGATTTCAGTGTTGGCCTAACAATTATTCAGGAGTAGATTATTTAATTTCCCATGTATTTGCATGGTTTTGAGGGTTGCTTCTGTAGTCGATTTCCAGTTTTATTCATGGTGGTCTAAGAAAATACCTGATATAATTTCAGTTTTCTTAAATTTATTGAGACTTGTTTTGTGGCCCATCATATGGTCTATCTGGTCTATCTCGGAGTATGTTTTATGTGCTGATGAATAGAATGTATATTCTGTAGTTGTTGAGTAAAATGTTGTGTAAATATCTGTTAAGTCCATTTGTTCTAGGATAAAGTTTAACTCCATTGTTTCTTTGTTGACTTTCTGCCTTGATGACCTGTCTACTGCTGTCAGTGAAGTATTAAAGTCTGTTGTGTTTCTGTCTATCTCATTTCTTAGGTCTAGCAATATTGTTTTATAAATTTGGGAGCTCCAGTGTAAGGTGCATATATATTTAGGATTGTGATATATTCCCACTGGACATATCCTTTTATCATTACAGAATGTCCCTCTTTGTCATTTTTAACTGCTGTTGCTTTAAAGTTTGATTTTTCAAATATAAGAATAGCTACGCCTGCTTGCTTTTGGTGTCTATTTGCATGGAATATCTTTTCTCATCCTTTTACTCTAAGTTTATGTGAGTCCTTCTGTGTTAGATGAGGCAGCAGATACTTGGTTGGTAGATTCTTATCCATCCTGCCATTCTGTGTCTTTTAAGTGGAGCATTTGAGCCATTTATATTCAATATTATTATTGAGATGTGAGGTATTGTTCTATTCACTGTGCTATTTGTTGCCTGAATACCTTGTTTTTTATTTATTGTGTTTTTGTTGTATAGGTGAGATGTATGCTTTAAGGAGTTTCTATTTGGGTATATTTGATGATTTGTTTCAAGATTTAGAGTTCCTTTTAGCAGTTCTTGCAATGCTGGGTTGGTAGGGGCAAATTCTCTCAGTATTTGATTTTCTCAAAAAGACTGTATCTTTCCTTCATTTATGAAGCTTAGTTTCACTGGATACAAAATTCTTAACTAATAATTGTTTTGTTTAAGGAAGCTGAAGATAGAGCCCCAATCCCTTCTAGTTTGTACAGTATCTGCTGAGAAATCTGCATTAATCTGATAGGCTTTCCTTTATAGGTTACCTGGTGCTTTTGCCTCATAGCTTTTAAGATGTTTTCCTCTGTCTTGACTTTAGATAACCTGATGACTATGTGCCTAGGCAATTGATATTTTTGCAATAAATTTTTCAGATATTCATTGAGCTTCTTGTTTGGATATCTAGATCTCAAGCAAGGCTGGGAAATTTTTCTTGATTATTTCCTCAAATATGTTTTCCAGACTTTTAGATTTCTCTTATTCCTCTGGAGCACCAATTATTCTTAGGTTTGAACACTTAACATAATCCCAAACTTCTTGGAGGCTTTCTTGTGTTTTTGTTTTTTTTTTTAATTCATTTTTCTTTGTTTTTGACAGATTGTGTTAATTCAAAAACCTTGTCTTTGAGCCCTGAAGTTTTCTTCTTTCTTGTTCAGGTTTATTGCTGAGATGTTCCAGTGCATTTTGCATTTCTCTAAGTGTGTCCTTGATTTCCAGAAGTTGTGATTGTTTTTTATTTATGCCATTTCACTGAAAACTTTCCCCTTCATATATTGCATTTTTTTTTATTTTATTAAATTGGACTTCACCTTTCTTTGATGCCTCCTTGATTAGCTTAATAACTGACCTTCTGAATTCTTTGGCAATTCAGGGATTTCTTCTTGGTTTAGAGTTGCTCGTGAGCTAGTGTGATCTTTTAGGGGTGTTAAAGAAGCTTGTCTTGTCATATTACCAGAATCATGTTTCTGGTTCCTTCTAATTTGGGTAGACTATGTGAGAGGGAAGATCTGGGATTCAAAGGCTACCGTTCAGATTCTTCGGTCCCACAGGGTGGTCCCTTGATGTAGTGTTCTCCCCGTTCCCCTAGGGATGTAGCTTCGTGAGATCCAAATTGTAGTAATTGTTATTTCTCTCCTGGATCTAGCCACTCAGCAGAGCTACTGGGCTCCAGGCTGGTACTGGTGGGTGTCTGCACAGAGTCTTGTGATGTGAACAGTCTTCATTTCTCTTAGCCATGGATACCAGAAACTGCTCCAGTGGAGATGGCAAGGGAGTGAAATGGACCCTGGGAGGGTATTTGGTTTGTAGTTTTACTTATTGTACTAGTGTTGTGCTGGTTGGCCTCCTGCCAGGAGATGGGGCTTTCAAAAGAGTATCAGCTGCAATAACATAGGAAGGATCAGGCAGTGGGTGGGGCCCTAGAGCTCCCAAGAGATTATGTCCTTTGTCTTCTGGCTACCACGTGAGTAGAGAAAGATCATCAGGTGGGGGCAGGGTTAGATGTGTCTGAGCTCAGACTCTCCTTGGATGAGGCTTGCTATGGCTGCTGTGAAGGATGGGGGCATGGTTCCCAGGACAATGGAGTAATGTTCCCAGGGGGATTATGGCTGCCTCTGCTATGTCCTGCAGGTTGCCAGGAAAGTGAGGGAAAACTGGCAGTTACAGGCCTCACCCAGCTCCTAAGCAGCCCAAAAGACCAGTCTCACTACCACTGTGCACCCCCCCAACAGCACTGAGTTCATTTCCAGGCAGCAGTAAACAGTAATGAGAACTTGCCCCAGGATACCAGCCTCCTGGCTGATAAAGGAAGCAGAGCTTTCAAGTTTCACACCTCCCCACCTGCTCCATCTCCTTTGCCATGTTGGCACTTCCTATTCACCCCCTCCCACAAGTTCTGTCCAGGAAACGTTGCATTCAATTGAAATTGTTACAAAGTACAATTGGAAGTTTCCTTCTCTCTGTGGTCTTTTCCCATTTCCTCTGGCAGCCCTCCTCAAGTACCTCTGTGAGATAAAGTCAGAAGTGCCTTCCCTGGAGACCATGAAAGCCCATAGGGCTCTTCCTACTGCTTCTTGTACCCTTTTATTCACTCTGCTCTCTAAATTTGTTTCAGCTCCAGGTAAGATCAGATCTTTCCCCCATGATCTGGACCTTCAGGTTCCCCACTGAGCGGGTGTGTTTGGGGACAGACCATCCTCTTTCACACTTCACACTTTGGGCACTCGCAGTTTTTCAGCTATTTCTTGGAGCCAACAGGAGCAACCCACTTCCTTCAATGGGCTGTAGATCCTCTCGGCTTTCCTGGTATATCCTGGAGTGGTTCTTAGGGCAAACGTTCATGATGTGAGTCTCCACACCTGAGTCTTTACCCGCTGCTCTGGCAGTTCGAGTCTGCCTACTAATCTTGATTTGGTGTTGAAGGAAATACAGTACAGAAATTTGTGGATATAATCATATGGCAGTGTGTGTCTTTTTAGCCTACTCCCCTGAAATTGAGGTTCTTCTTTTCCAAACTGAAATGTTATTTTCCAAAAGGAAATTTTATAAATTTTTAAATGGTGAAATACAACACACAAAGAGGAAGGTGCCTAGGACATAAATGCACAATGTAATGAATAATCAGAAAGTGAATATTCTCTTAACTACTACCTCAATAAGAAAATAGACTGTTGTCTACACTGTAGAAGCAACCCCTTGCCCCAGGGTATCCTTTTTCAATCACATTCTCTTTATCCCTCTTAGATTAAAACATTGTCTTGATATGTATGTTACTTTCATTCTTGAGTTTCTTTGTGCTTTTGTAGCTTTTATATGTGACCCTAAATAAAATGGCTAATATTTACTGGTTTTCAAACTTTATATAAATTCATAATTATTAAAGTCTTTCAATAAATAATATGTTTATAAAATTAAATTAGGTTTATTGAACCTAGCTCTAGTGAGTTAACTTTTCCTGTAGTATAGAATTCCACCGTATTAATAACCACAATTTATTTATCCATCCTAACATTCTGATTCCTTGATGAATGTTAGAATTATTTTCAGCCATTCCATAAATTGCTACCATGTACATCCTTTTACATGTTTCTAGGTGTGTGAATACATTTTTATAGATATATGCCTAGAAATGCAATTGTTATTGTTTGGTTATAGAAATACTGTATGGGTAAGGACACTTTTCTAAAGTGTTTTAAAGAAAAGTGTTGGTGAGAATGTGGAGAATGGGCACCCTCATATGCCGTTGGTTGGAATATAAATTAATACAGTAATCATAAGCCAATTTTCACTCATACCAACCCTGTATAACAGCTTCTTGCTTTATATCTTTACCAACACTTGGTATTGTCAGACTTTTAAATTTACTCAAGTGTCTGGATTTGTAGAAGGACATCACTGTAGTTTTAATTTGCATTTCAGGATGGAAATTGTGTACATGAATACTTGAAATAAATAAAATTTAAAATGTATTCATAATACTGATAATTCCAGNATGTACATTGATGAAAAGTGATTTTTTTTTTCCTGCTAATTATTCAAAATGCATGATAGAGGAAATTTTCAGTCTGTCATTGGTGTTTTCCTGCATCAGGAAAAGAGTATTACTAACATTATTGTTAGTATTACTGTTACTAATTGGGCATTAGGCATGTATAGAGCAAGGAGGAGCACTGCCACACGGTAACAGACTGTGCAACAGACTGCAACTCTACATATTTTGCTATAACAGAGAATGGCTGGTGATGAGCAATATGCCTACCAATCTTTTAAAATTTATTTATTTATTTTATTTCATTCAGTTTTTGGTGAACAGGTGGTGTTTGCTTACATGAATACATGGCGATTTCTGAGATTTTTGGTGCACCCATCACCTGAGCAGTATACACTGGACTCAATGTGTAGTCTTTTATCCCTCATGCCCTGCCTACCATTTCCCCAGAGTCCACAAAGTCCAATGTTGAATTCTTACACCTTTGCGTCTTCATAGCTTAGATTCCACTTATGAGTGAGAATATAAGATGTTTGGTTTTCCATTCCTGAGTTACTTCACTTAGAATAATGATCTTCCGTTCCATTCAGGTTGCTGCAAATGCCTTTATTTTGTTCCTTTTTATGGCTGAGTAGTATCTGTGCTATATATATCCAAAACTTCTTTACCCACCCATTGATTGATGGGCATTAGGGCTGGTTCCATTATTTTTGCAGTTATGAATTGTGCTGCTATAAATATGTAATGTGTATCTTTTATTTTTCTGTGGTATCAGTTATAATGTCTCCCGTTTCATTTCTAATTAAGCTTATTTGGATCTTCTCTCTTCTTTTCATGGTTAATCTTGCTAATAGTCTATCAATTTTATCTTTTCCAAGAACCAGATTTTTGTTTCATCTTTTGTATTTTGTTTTCTGTTTCAATTTTGGTTAGTTCTGCTCCGATCTTTGTTACTTCCTTTAATAATGACTTCTTTTCCGCTGAGTAGATACTCAGTAATGGGACTGTTGGACCAAATGATAGTTCTACTTTTAGTTCATTAAGGAATCTCCACACAATTTTCCATAGTAGTTGTACTAGTTTGCATTCCCACCAGCAGTGTAAAGATGTTCCCTTTTCACCACATCCATGCCAACGTATATTACCTTGTAACTTTTTAAGTATGATCATTCTTGCAGGAGTGGCATCGTATTGCGTTGTGGTTTTGATTTGCATTCCCTGATAATTAGTGATGTTGAGCATTTTTTTCATATATGTTGGCCTTTGTATATCTTCTTTTGAGAATTGTCTGTTTATGTCTTTAGCCCATTCTTTGATGGGATTCTTTGTATTTTTATTGCTTATTTACTTGAGTTCTTTGTAGATTCTGGATATTAGCCCTTTGTCAAATGTATAGATTGTGAAGATTTTCTCCCACTATGTGGGTGATCTGTTTACTCTGCTGACTGTTTCTTTTGCTGTGCAGAATCTTTTTAGTTTAATTAAATCCCTTCTATATATCTTTGTTTTTGTTGCATTTTCTTTTTGGTTTTTGGTCATGAAGTCTTTGCCTAAGCCAATGTCTAGAAAAGTTTTTTGATGTTATCTTCTAGAATGTTTATGGTTTCATGTCTTAGATGTAAGTTCTTGATTCAACTGGAGTTGATTTTTGTATAAGGTAAGAGATGAGGATCCAGTTTCATTCTTCTACATATGGCTTGCCAGTTACCCCAGCACAATTTATTGAACAGGGTTTTTTTCCCCCCCATTTAATGTTTTTGTTTGCAATGTCAAAAATCTGTTGGTTGTAGGTATTTGGCTTTATTTCTGGGTTCTCAATTCTGCCATTGATCTATGTGCTATTTGTTATACCAGTACCATACTGCTTTGGTGACTATGGCCTTAATAGTATAATTTGGCCTTAGAGTATAGTTAATGCCTCCAGATTTGTTCTTTCTGTTTAGTCTTGTCTTATGTGGACTCTTTTGGTTCCATATGAATTTTAGGATTGTTTTTTCTAATTCTGTGAAGAATGATGATATTTTGGTGGGAATTGCACTGAAGTTGTAGATTGCTTTTGGCAGTATGGTCAGTATCACAATATTGATTCTATCCATCCATAAGCATGGGATGTTTTTCCATTTGTTTGTGTTTTTTATGTTTTTTTTCATCAATGTTTTGGACCTTTTTTGTTGGAAATTTTTTAATTACTGTTTCAGTCTCACTGCTGTTTATTAGTTTGTTCAGAGTTTCTATTTCTTCCTGGTTTAATCTAGGAGGACCTTGTGTTTCCAGGAATCTATCTGTCTCCTCTAGGTTTTCTAGTTTATGTGTATAAAGGTGTTCATAGTAGCCTTGAATGATCTTTTTTTTATTTCTGGGATATCAGTTATAATACCTCCCATTTCATTTCCAATTGAGCTTATTTGGATATTCTCTCTTCTTTTCATGGTTAATATCTCCAGTGGTCTATCAATTTTATTTATCTTTTCAAAGAACCAACTTCTTGTTTCATTTATCTTTTGTATTTGTGGGCGTGTGTGTTTCAATTTCATTTAGGTCTGCTTTGATCTTTGTTACTTCTTTTCTTTGCTGTGTTTGTGTTTCATTTATTCTTGTTTCTCTAGTTCCTTGAGATGTAAGCTTGATTGTCTGTGCTCTTTCAGACTGGTTGATGTAAGCATTTAATACTATAAATGTTTCTCTTAGAACTGCCTTTGCTATATCTATGAGGTTATGATAGATTGTGTCACTATCATCATTCAGTTCAAATAATTTTTTAATTTCCATCTTGATTTCAGTGTTGGCCTAACAATTATTCAGGAGTAGATTATTTAATTTCCCATGTATTTGCATGGTTTTGAGGGTTGCTTCTGTAGTCGATTTCCAGTTTTATTCATGGTGGTCTAAGAAAATACCTGATATAATTTCAGTTTTCTTAAATTTATTGAGACTTGTTTTGTGGCCCATCATATGGTCTATCTGGTCTATCTCGGAGTATGTTTTATGTGCTGATGAATAGAATGTATATTCTGTAGTTGTTGAGTAAAATGTTGTGTAAATATCTGTTAAGTCCATTTGTTCTAGGATAAAGTTTAACTCCATTGTTTCTTTGTTGACTTTCTGCCTTGATGACCTGTCTACTGCTGTCAGTGAAGTATTAAAGTCTGTTGTGTTTCTGTCTATCTCATTTCTTAGGTCTAGCAATATTGTTTTATAAATTTGGGAGCTCCAGTGTAAGGTGCATATATATTTAGGATTGTGATATATTCCCACTGGACATATCCTTTTATCATTACAGAATGTCCCTCTTTGTCATTTTTAACTGCTGTTGCTTTAAAGTTTGATTTTTCAAATATAAGAATAGCTACGCCTGCTTGCTTTTGGTGTCTATTTGCATGGAATATCTTTTCTCATCCTTTTACTCTAAGTTTATGTGAGTCCTTCTGTGTTAGATGAGGCAGCAGATACTTGGTTGGTAGATTCTTATCCATCCTGCCATTCTGTGTCTTTTAAGTGGAGCATTTGAGCCATTTATATTCAATATTATTATTGAGATGTGAGGTATTGTTCTATTCACTGTGCTATTTGTTGCCTGAATACCTTGTTTTTTATTTATTGTGTTTTTGTTGTATAGGTGAGATGTATGCTTTAAGGAGTTTCTATTTGGGTATATTTGATGATTTGTTTCAAGATTTAGAGTTCCTTTTAGCAGTTCTTGCAATGCTGGGTTGGTAGGGGCAAATTCTCTCAGTATTTGATTTTCTCAAAAAGACTGTATCTTTCCTTCATTTATGAAGCTTAGTTTCACTGGATACAAAATTCTTAACTAATAATTGTTTTGTTTAAGGAAGCTGAAGATAGAGCCCCAATCCCTTCTAGTTTGTACAGTATCTGCTGAGAAATCTGCATTAATCTGATAGGCTTTCCTTTATAGGTTACCTGGTGCTTTTGCCTCATAGCTTTTAAGATGTTTTCCTCTGTCTTGACTTTAGATAACCTGATGACTATGTGCCTAGGCAATTGATATTTTTGCAATAAATTTTTCAGATATTCATTGAGCTTCTTGTTTGGATATCTAGATCTCAAGCAAGGCTGGGAAATTTTTCTTGATTATTTCCTCAAATATGTTTTCCAGACTTTTAGATTTCTCTTATTCCTCTGGAGCACCAATTATTCTTAGGTTTGAACACTTAACATAATCCCAAACTTCTTGGAGGCTTTCTTGTGTTTTTGTTTTTTTTTTTAATTCATTTTTCTTTGTTTTTGACAGATTGTGTTAATTCAAAAACCTTGTCTTTGAGCCCTGAAGTTTTCTTCTTTCTTGTTCAGGTTTATTGCTGAGATGTTCCAGTGCATTTTGCATTTCTCTAAGTGTGTCCTTGATTTCCAGAAGTTGTGATTGTTTTTTATTTATGCCATTTCACTGAAAACTTTCCCCTTCATATATTGCATTTTTTTTTATTTTATTAAATTGGACTTCACCTTTCTTTGATGCCTCCTTGATTAGCTTAATAACTGACCTTCTGAATTCTTTGGCAATTCAGGGATTTCTTCTTGGTTTAGAGTTGCTCGTGAGCTAGTGTGATCTTTTAGGGGTGTTAAAGAAGCTTGTCTTGTCATATTACCAGAATCATGTTTCTGGTTCCTTCTAATTTGGGTAGACTATGTGAGAGGGAAGATCTGGGATTCAAAGGCTACCGTTCAGATTCTTCGGTCCCACAGGGTGGTCCCTTGATGTAGTGTTCTCCCCGTTCCCCTAGGGATGTAGCTTCGTGAGATCCAAATTGTAGTAATTGTTATTTCTCTCCTGGATCTAGCCACTCAGCAGAGCTACTGGGCTCCAGGCTGGTACTGGTGGGTGTCTGCACAGAGTCTTGTGATGTGAACAGTCTTCATTTCTCTTAGCCATGGATACCAGAAACTGCTCCAGTGGAGATGGCAAGGGAGTGAAATGGACCCTGGGAGGGTATTTGGTTTGTAGTTTTACTTATTGTACTAGTGTTGTGCTGGTTGGCCTCCTGCCAGGAGATGGGGCTTTCAAAAGAGTATCAGCTGCAATAACATAGGAAGGATCAGGCAGTGGGTGGGGCCCTAGAGCTCCCAAGAGATTATGTCCTTTGTCTTCTGGCTACCACGTGAGTAGAGAAAGATCATCAGGTGGGGGCAGGGTTAGATGTGTCTGAGCTCAGACTCTCCTTGGATGAGGCTTGCTATGGCTGCTGTGAAGGATGGGGGCATGGTTCCCAGGACAATGGAGTAATGTTCCCAGGGGGATTATGGCTGCCTCTGCTATGTCCTGCAGGTTGCCAGGAAAGTGAGGGAAAACTGGCAGTTACAGGCCTCACCCAGCTCCTAAGCAGCCCAAAAGACCAGTCTCACTACCACTGTGCACCCCCCCAACAGCACTGAGTTCATTTCCAGGCAGCAGTAAACAGTAATGAGAACTTGCCCCAGGATACCAGCCTCCTGGCTGATAAAGGAAGCAGAGCTTTCAAGTTTCACACCTCCCCACCTGCTCCATCTCCTTTGCCATGTTGGCACTTCCTATTCACCCCCTCCCACAAGTTCTGTCCAGGAAACGTTGCATTCAATTGAAATTGTTACAAAGTACAATTGGAAGTTTCCTTCTCTCTGTGGTCTTTTCCCATTTCCTCTGGCAGCCCTCCTCAAGTACCTCTGTGAGATAAAGTCAGAAGTGCCTTCCCTGGAGACCATGAAAGCCCATAGGGCTCTTCCTACTGCTTCTTGTACCCTTTTATTCACTCTGCTCTCTAAATTTGTTTCAGCTCCAGGTAAGATCAGATCTTTCCCCCATGATCTGGACCTTCAGGTTCCCCACTGAGCGGGTGTGTTTGGGGACAGACCATCCTCTTTCACACTTCACACTTTGGGCACTCGCAGTTTTTCAGCTATTTCTTGGAGCCAACAGGAGCAACCCACTTCCTTCAATGGGCTGTAGATCCTCTCGGCTTTCCTGGTATATCCTGGAGTGGTTCTTAGGGCAAACGTTCATGATGTGAGTCTCCACACCTGAGTCTTTACCCGCTGCTCTGGCAGTTCGAGTCTGCCTACTAATCTTGATTTGGTGTTGAAGGAAATACAGTACAGAAATTTGTGGATATAATCATATGGCAGTGTGTGTCTTTTTAGCCTACTCCCCTGAAATTGAGGTTCTTCTTTTCCAAACTGAAATGTTATTTTCCAAAAGGAAATTTTATAAATTTTTAAATGGTGAAATACAACACACAAAGAGGAAGGTGCCTAGGACATAAATGCACAATGTAATGAATAATCAGAAAGTGAATATTCTCTTAACTACTACCTCAATAAGAAAATAGACTGTTGTCTACACTGTAGAAGCAACCCCTTGCCCCAGGGTATCCTTTTTCAATCACATTCTCTTTATCCCTCTTAGATTAAAACATTGTCTTGATATGTATGTTACTTTCATTCTTGAGTTTCTTTGTGCTTTTGTAGCTTTTATATGTGACCCTAAATAAAATGGCTAATATTTACTGGTTTTCAAACTTTATATAAATTCATAATTATTAAAGTCTTTCAATAAATAATATGTTTATAAAATTAAATTAGGTTTATTGAACCTAGCTCTAGTGAGTTAACTTTTCCTGTAGTATAGAATTCCACCGTATTAATAACCACAATTTATTTATCCATCCTAACATTCTGATTCCTTGATGAATGTTAGAATTATTTTCAGCCATTCCATAAATTGCTACCATGTACATCCTTTTACATGTTTCTAGGTGTGTGAATACATTTTTATAGATATATGCCTAGAAATGCAATTGTTATTGTTTGGTTATAGAAATACTGTATGGGTAAGGACACTTTTCTAAAGTGTTTTAAAGAAAAGTGTTGGTGAGAATGTGGAGAATGGGCACCCTCATATGCCGTTGGTTGGAATATAAATTAATACAGTAATCATAAGCCAATTTTCACTCATACCAACCCTGTATAACAGCTTCTTGCTTTATATCTTTACCAACACTTGGTATTGTCAGACTTTTAAATTTACTCAAGTGTCTGGATTTGTAGAAGGACATCACTGTAGTTTTAATTTGCATTTCAGGATGGAAATTGTGTACATGAATACTTGAAATAAATAAAATTTAAAATGTATTCATAATACTGATAATTCCAGTAAAGACCATTTCTATTACTTGAAATGGTTTATTCAAGTCATGTAACTAACAGTATATTTGCTTAATTCATCAGACAAATAAATTAATATTTTCTTGACTTCATTTCATGATTACATTCACATAATCAATGAAACATGAACACATATTTTCTATTTGTTTATATAACAAAAGGGTAGTGGTAATACTACATTTACTGCATCTTCCAGTTTGAAATTTTGAAACCTTCATCATTTGTTTACAGTTTTCTTACTCACATCATTGGTGAAAAGAACTGAATGTTATATTTAGTGTATTCTGTCCATGAGCTTTGGTTTAATGAACAATAGAAATATCTCTCATTCTCTGACAATGTCTCCAAACACATGCTAGCATTCTCATTGTTGTAGTATTACAAAGGGAGAGTGTAGCATAGTTTATATAATACTAAGAAAAGAAAAGACACAGCGCTTATGGTTTGAGCTAAAAGAGTGATTTTTATCTCTGCGGAGGATGCCAAACAAAACCATCCCAATCCTTAGTAAGAAATGATAATATTAATAAAAATTATATTTTCTATCATGCTTTATACTTGCTATTTACATTATGATAATTTTTATAATTTTTCAGAAAAATTAGTAATCATAGTTACTCCAAAAGACCATTAAGTGGTTTATCAGAGACAGAATTTTGGTAAACACTAATAAGGCAGAAAGTGCAAATGATGAAGAGCAGATGAGAGGAATTTTAGGACTGACTTGGCGCTGCAGCTTACTGACCATCTGGGAGAATCATTAATGCTTCTGAGTTTCTATTTCTTCATGTGGAAAATAGTCCTTGTTACAGCTGCTCTGATTTTCTCCTGGTTTATCTAGATAAGATAATATGAAAACATATTTAACCAGTCTGCTTCCAGTTATGATGAAGTAGCTGCACTGTTCTATAAGAGAACTTTGAAAGTTGGCTACAGCACAAAAAATCTCCAAAAACAAAGCAAAATAAAAACCAAACAAACAGCAAAACTAATGCTGTTTTTAAAGGCACTGGAGACCAACCTGAACAGTCAGAACACTAGGGACCAAGATTTAGAGAAAAGAGAACAGTAGAAAAGTGAGACCTACATTCTGTAGGAAATTTCCCCTCAAGACATTTTGTGACCACTAATCAGTAATTAAGCAGGGCAAGATTCTGAGAAAATAAGTATAAAGCAACTATTAAAAAGCTAAGCAGAGATTATCACAGCTTTGGGATTTGCTAAGGGACTTAATAAATACTCTTGGATTTTAGTGGCAAACCCTGAAAGCTTACTCTGTAGGAGTGCTAGAAAACCGGAAATAGACTAGTCTTTACTGGATCAAGGAGAAATACTTGTATTCTAATGTGTGACAAATAAAAACGAAATTCTCTCTAGGGTAGATAACATTACCTAGGACCACTAGGATTTTCATACACATTATTTAGCATTCATTCAAAGACTGCTAGGATGCCAGAAAAAATAACCAAATCTACAAAAATCAGTAGAAAATAGATCTATAAGTGATACAGCTGTTGGGACTACGTGATATGGACTTTAAAATAATTATGATTAATGTATTCAAGAAAAATAGGGAGGAAAGGTGGATAATTACACAGCAAATTAAGAAACTATAAAAATAACAAAATAGAAATCTTTATAATTACTGTATTTAACAGCAGATTAGAATCATATAAAAAGGATTCATATGTAAGAAGAAAGGTTAGTAGAAAATGTTTAGATTGAAGGAGAGAAAGAAAGGGACAGAGACAAAGAAAGACAAGAAACACAGAGAAAGAGAGATGCTTTAAAACCATAGGAGATATCAGGTACACAGCAAAAAGATTAAACTTATGTGTCATTGGAGTCCAGAAAAAGAAATGAGATAGAAAGGGAGAAAAGATTCTCTGAAGAGATCATAGCCTGGAATTATCCAAAATTGTTGGAAGTCCACTGATTTAGGCATATCTATGAATCAAAAACAGGGCGAATCAAAGAACATCATACCTAGACACATCATAGTAAAACTGTTGAAAGCTAAAAACAAAGAGCAAATCCTAAAAGCATCTATAGGAAAAAAGATACATGACTTTTAAAGGAGCAACATTAAAGTTATGGCTGTCTTTTCTACAGTGTGATTTCTTTCTTATATGTTTGCAATAAATTCACCAGAGGATTTATTTAGGCATGAAATACTCTTTGCAAAAAATTTTAGATTTATAGTCAATTCATCAACAATATGAGAAAAATTAGATTATTTCATCAATTTTGATGGTTTTTTTTAAAAAGGAATTTGTCCATTTCTTCTAAATTTTCAAATTATTGGTATAATATTTAAAATTATATATTTATATTTTTTTAAAAGTGTACTTTGTAGGAATATTCTCTTTTATTTGCATATTATAGTAATTTGTGACATTGTTCTATTTTGTTCTTATCACTGTTTATAGAGGTTTATCAATTTTATTATTTTTGAAGAATAAACTTTGGCCCTCTTTATGTTTCTACTTTATTTTTTTTTCTGTTTCATAGATTACATCTTTTAAATATTTTATTTCTTCTATGACTTTAAATTTCTGTTTATTTTCTAGTTCCTTTATATGGTTATTTACATCTTTGATTTTCAGGCTTTATCCTGTTCTAATATATGCAGATATGCATTTTGACCTATAAATTTCCCTCTAAGAACTGCTGTGGTTAATTTTATAAGGCTAGCATGACCTTAATGCCAGAGGACATTATTAAAATTTATTAGTGGTAATAGCCAAAATCTCTCTTTAAAATAGATGCAAAATTTTAAAATAAAAAATTAGTAAATTCTACCCAGGAATACAAAAAAAGAACAATACATTGTGTCCAGGTAGGCTTTATTCCAGTTATACAAAATTGATGTAATAATAGAAAAAGAAATGTGTTATTTATTATTCTAAAAATAAAGTGGGAGAGAATCTAATATGGTGATTACAACAGATTCTTTTTTTTTGAGATGGAGTCTTACTCTGTTGCCAGACTGGAGTGCAGTGGTGTGATCTTGGCTCATTGCCACCTCTGCCTCCGGTTTTAAGTGATTCTCCTGCCTTAGCCTCCTGAGTAGCTGAAACTACAGGCATGTACCACCATGCCCAGTTAATTTTTGTACTTTTAGTAGAGACGGTTTCACCATGTTGGCCAGGATGATCACAATCTCTTAACCTTGTGATCCACCTGCCTTGGTCTCCCAAAGTGCTGGGATTACAGGTGTGAGCCACCATGCCTAGCCTATCACAACAGATTTTTAAAAAGCATTTGGTAAGGATAAGAATTCTTCAGAAAAAAATACTTGGTATTCTTAATGTGCCAGAGTACCTACCACAAGTCTATACAGAAATAATATTTAATAGCAATAAATATTAAAATAAATAACTACAAGCTTTCTTTCTATAACTGAGAATAATAATGTCTTGCTTTTACTTCTTCCGTTTACTATTATACCGAATGTTCTATCCAGTGCAATAAGATAAGAAAAAAAAAAAAAAGAAACAAGGATCAGAAATGTAGAAAAAACTACAACTGGTATTATATGTAGATAAAATTAATGTGCCCATAGAAAATTACCAAAAGAATCTGACATAATGAAAAAAAAAAAAGAGTACCACAACGTGCAACCTGAATGGATATCACATAATGTTGAATGAGAGTGCAGAGATAAATGTGTACATATTTGATTCTACTTACATAATGCTCTGAAGCTGGCAAAACAGGTAGATAGATAGATAGATAGATAGATAGATAGATAGATAGATAGATATCAAAAGAGTGGTTCCCTTTGGTGAGGAAGTAATGATTGGAAGGGAACATGTGAAAGAGTGTTTGATCTGGGGAGTGGTCAATAGGGGTGCACATAAGTAAAACTTATTGAACTGTACATAAAATACTTGCATACTGTATAGTATGGATGCTATACCTCACTACTAAAGTAAACAAAGAAAGAAAGAAATGAAACTTTATATCTTAAGAGAAAATTTAGGAATTTATACTATTCCTCCTCTGTCTTATCTCAGCTAATTATAGGGCCATTATATATAAGGCTGTATATAAGTTTTATCTTTTATTTATAATTGTATTAATATAAGACATAATTTCATAATTTATTATATGTCATAATTTTTGTAAGGTGCCTATAAAATGTAAGATTCCTATCAAAGATCATGATGTGGCAAAGGAGAAATACTCAATGTTTTCTTAAAGGAGAGAACAATGGAATCTCTGTGAATGGAGCTATTTACTGAGGGGGATGTCTCTTACTCTTGCAAGATCCTCAATGGCAGTGACTGTAAATTATTCATCTCTACACACCCAAGTGTTAGCCTGGAATATAGTAATAATCTGAGCTAATATTTATTGGAGGTTTACTCTGTGCAAGGTTTTTTTTTTTTTATATGTATGATCTCAACTACTTCTCACAACAACCTGTGAAGTAACTAAGATTTTGTCCTCATTTTAAAGCCAATAAAACAGAAGCTCATAGAAACCGCATAACATGCCAAGTCACTCAGTTTGTAATAGGTGGAGTTGAGATGCAAGTCCAAGTCAGTGTGAGTCTTAAGACTATAGTCATAACCATTGTGGCATATTTCCAAAAAAGTAGTTGAGTATGTGAGTCAGAAGCCTTCTCTATATCTCCAGTATAGAATTGAAAACAATCCATTTATTACGTTTAAACTCTGGAATTCCCCTTCACTAGGGAATAAGACCCATGAGGAAGGGCTAATATTTTATTTATCTATGGGCCCCCATTGTTAAGCACAGGACATGACACATAACAGATATTAAGCTTCATAAAGATTTGTTCAACGAGGTAGCTTGAATATCTATGGTTGTGGTGTTACTGTAGGATCCATCCATTTCTTCACACTTGTTTGCAACTGAAATATAAATTACCTTTCTTAGCTTCACAAGGTAACAAGAATATTCATCAAATAATTATGATCCAAATTGTGGGACTGACTGGTATATACTATATCTGAAATTCACAACTCGTTCAGAGAATGCAAAAAGAAGTCTCCTAGTGATTGCCTGAGAATTTAATTTACAATGTTTTTATACACTCTATGGAGTAAAAGCAAACTTTAGATCTTCTGAACAAAATTACTCCATTTTCTTACCACATTTTTCGTTTTCTCAATAGAGTGATAGCTACTTATTGATGGTTTTTGTATTTCCCAGACATTCTCTTTGTGTTCTGAAGATAAGCTGTCAACACAATCCCAAAGAGTCTTTTGGAAAGTCAAGAATTCCCAAGGACACTACCTCTGCCTAGAGCTCTGGCAGCAGACATATGCCTTAAAAATTTCTCTTTTCTATAAACTCTTTGTCCTTGGAGATAAACCAATTTTCCTCTTTTTCGTAATGCATGGAATCTATAGGAATGCTTGGGTAAGGAATTTGGCATATCACCCTAAGAATACCTTGGTTTTGGGTTTGGCAATACATCATCATGGGAGATAGTAACAGCTGTGCAATAGTTTATGGGTGTGGCATGCAGTCTGGCAGCAGCTTTTATTTTTTCCCTTCTAGAAGCTTATTTCCTTTGAGTCACTTTTTGATTGTGATAAATTTGTTTTCTGTTGCATATTCATTTCAAAGATTTTAGGCAGTCTTTTTCTCAAGATTCATGGAACAAAGATTCATGATTCTGATGAGAAAGAGTGTTCAACATCTGTCAGGGCCTATCTCCCTGCACATTTTTGATGGCACATATTCAGCATTCTAAAAAGTTATGTAATATCTGAATTATCAATGCTCACTCTCAGTGTCTGCCCCATTCATAAGTAAAGTTAAAATATACAGGAAGATCCAGATCACTTTCTGCCCCATTCTGTGATTGATTGATGGTGAGAACATGTAACATGAGATCTAACCTCAGCAAATTTTTTAGGGTACAATGCAGTATGGTTAACTAAGGGCACAATATACAGCAGATGTCTAGAACTTACTCATCTTGCACAACTAAAACTATACCTGTTGAACAGCAGCTCCCCATTTCTCCTTTCCACTGGCAACCAACATTCCACTCTCCATTTCTATAAGTTTGACTATTTTACCTGCCTCATATATATGCATGGAATCATGCATTATTTTTCCTTCTGTGACTGGCTTATTTCAGTTAGCATAATTAAACTTATTTTACTTATTTAACCTGAGGCTGTTGCATAAAGGGGAAAATGTAAATGGAAGAAACAGTGGTTTTCTAATATTAACAAATATAGAGCATAATTTCAGGTGACATTCAAGGCTTTCCTCATCTCAACAGCCAATAGGACTGTCAAGATATAACATGTTTTCTTCACCTCTTGAGTTTCAGAGTTATTGTAGAAAAGACATTAAAAAAATAATAGTTGCTTCTAAGCAGGACACTGAATTTTTTGTTTTCTGAAATTCTATATAAGAATTCAGAATATTTTTACTTAAATAGATCTGCTCATTAATAGCAATTTACAAGAAAAACACATTCAGAATCTCTGTTTCATGACAAATGTGTGTTTAGTGTGAGAAAGAGGCTAGGAAAAGATAGGTAACAAACATTCTTCATGTTGTGAGTTAGGCCAAGATTTTTTCAAGATTCATGGAAGCGAGTTGTAGGGCAGTCTAGGAAGACGGTGGATAGGGACAGGGCTGATGTGCAGCTCCCACTTGCACAGGACAGAATAGCATGTGGAGACTCACACTATTGAATTTTGTTCCAGGAAGCACCATAGGAGCAGACTAGGAAAATCAAAATAATTCACAGATTCTTTGAAAGAAGCGGCAGGACACTGCAAATTCTGCAAGACATGCAAAAAACTCTGGTGCTCTCTTGAAAACACCACCTCCTGGCTGGAGGCCAACCACCAACTCAGGACATTACAGAAACTCATGGCAGAACAACCCTGCTCCAAGGAAGGAGAAAACAACAGCTAATTCTGCTGCCTGCAACATCCTGGCTAACCAGTGGTCCTGAATCTGTCTACATGACAACTTTACTGCTAGCAGAATCAGCATCCAAGAAAGCCAACACACTAAACATATCTACAACCAAGGACCGACAGTCTACTTCACTTCCCTGCCACCTCCACCAGAGCAGGTGCTGGTATCCATGGTTGGGAGACCTGAAAATGGATCACATCACAGGACTCTTTGCAGACATTCTGCTGGATGGCTAGACCCAGAAGAGAACAACAATCACTGCAGTCAGGCTTGCAGAAAGACCCATCTGTAGGGGAAGGGGGAGTGTACTACATCAAGAGACCAGCCCATGGGATAAAAGAATCTGAACAGCAGCCCTTGAGTTCCAGATTTTTCCACTGAAATAGTCTACACAAATGAGAAGGAATCAGAAAAGTAACATTGGTAAACAAGTTTCTATAACACCGCCAAAAGACCACACTAGCTCTGCAACAGTGGATTCTAATGAAGAATAAATCTCTGAATTGCCAGATAAAAAATTCAGAATGTTGATTATTAAGCTTCTCAAAGAGTAGCAGGGAAAGGTGAAAAGCAACATAAAGAAATTTAAAAAAACAATACAGGATATGGATGAAAATGCTCCAGAGAAAAAGAAAACAATCACAACTTCTGGCAGTGAAAGAGACACTTAGAGAAACACAAAATGTACTGGAAAGTTTCAACAATAGAATCAAACAAGTAGAAGAAAGAACTTCAGAGTTTGGAGACAAAGCTTTTGAATTAACCCAATCAGACAAAGACAAACAAAAATAATCTTTAAAAAAGGCTAGATGTGGTAGGTCATGCCTGTAATCCTAGTACTTTGGGAGGCTAGGATTGGCAGATTGCTTGAGCTTAGGAGTTCGAGACCAGCCTGGGCAACATGGCAAAACTGTCTCTACTAAAAATATAAAACTTAGCTGGGTGTGGTGGCACATACCTGGAATTCCAGCTACTTAGGTGGCTGAGACATGAGAATTGCTTGAACCTGGGAGGCAGATGTTTCAGTGAACCAAGATCAAAGTGCTGCACTAAAGCCTGAGTGATAGAGTAAGACTCTGTCTTAAAATAAATAAATAAAGCCTCCAGGAAATCTGAAATTATGTTAAATGGCCAAACCTAAGAATAACTGGTATTCTGGAGCAGAAGAAAAATCTAAAAGTTTGGAAAACATGTTGGATGAAATCATCGAGGGAAACTTCTCTGGCCTTGCTAGAAATCTAGACATCAAATACAAGAAGATCAAAGAAAACCTGAGAAATTTATCACAAAAAGATCATCACCCAGGAACATAGTGATAAAGTTATCTAAAGTCAAGACAAAAGAAAAAATCTTAAGAACTGTGAGGCAAAAGTTTCAGGTAAGCTGTAAAGCAAAACCTATCAGATTAACAGCAAATTTCTCAGTAGAAATCCTACAAGCCTGAAAAGATTGGGGTTCTATGTTTAGCCTCTTCAAACAAAATAATGAACAATAAAACAAACAAAGAATGTTGTATCCAGCAAAACTAAGCTTCATAAATGAAGGAGCAATAAAGTCTTTTTCAGACAAATAAATGCTGAGAGTATTTGCCACTACCAAGCCAACACTACAGGAAATGATAAAAGGAGCTCTAAATCTTGAAACAAACCTTAAAATGCACCAAAATAGAACCTCCTTAAAGATAAATTTCACAGGGCCTATAAAATCATAACACAAAGAATAAAACAAAAAACAAGAAATTCAGGCAACAACTAGCATGATGAATAGAATAGTACCTCTTATCTCAATACTAATGTTAAATGTAAATGATCTAAATGTTCCACTTAAAAGATACGGAGTGGCAGAATGAATAGGAATCCACCAACTAAATATCTGCTGGCCTCAAGAAACTCACCTAACACATAAGGATTCACATAAACTTAAGGTAAACGGGTGGAAAATGTTATTCTATGCAAATGGACACCAAAAGAAAGCAGCATTATTAGCTATTCGTATATTAGATGAAACAGACTTTAAAGCAACAACATTTACAAAAGACAAAGAGGGACATTATGTGATAAAATATTAGTCCAACAGGAAAATATCACAATCCTAAATAAATGTGTGCCTAACATAAAGCTCCCAAATTTATAACAATTACTACCTGACCTAAGAAATTAGATAGATGACAACATAATAAAAATGTGGGGATTCAACACTCCACTGACAGCAATAGATAGGCAGGCCCTCAAGACAGAAAGTCAACAAAGAAACAATGGACTTACACTATAACCCAAAACAAATGAACTTAGCAGCTATTTACAGAATATTCTCCCCAACAACTGCAAAATAAATATTTTTTCATCAGCACATGAAACACTCTTCAAGATAGACCATATGACAGGTTCCAAAAACAAGCCTCAATAAACTTAAGAAAATCAAAATTATATCAAGTATCTTCTAAGACCACAGTTGAATGACACTGGAAATTAATTCCAAAAGGAACCCTCAAAATTATACAAATATATGAAAAATAAATAATCTGATCCTGAATGATCTTTGGGTTAACAATGAAATTAAGATGAAAATTTAAAAATTATTTGAACTGAACAATAATAGTGACACAACTTATCAAAGCCTCTGGGACACAGCAAAAGCAGGGCTAAGAGGAAAGTTCATAGTAATAAATGCTTACATCAAAAAATCTGAAAGAGCACAAATAGACAATCTAAGGTCACACCTCAAGGAACTGGAGAAACAAGAACAAACCAAACCCATACTCCGTAGGAAAAAAAAAAAAGTTCAGGCTGGGCGTGGTGACTCACACCTGTAATCCCAACACTTTGGGAGGCCAAGGTGGGCGAATCATGAGGTCAAGAGATCGAGACCATCCTGGCCAACATGATGAAACCCCATTTTACTAAAAAAACAAAAATATTAGCTGGGCGTGGTGGCATGCACCTGTAGTCCCAGCTACTCGGGAGGCTGAGGCAGGAGAATTGCTTGAACCTGGAGGTGGAGGTTGCAGTGAGCTGAGGTCATGCCACTGCACTCCAGCCTGGCACCTGGTGACAGAATGAGACTCCATCTAAAAAAAAAAAAGAAGAAAAGAAAAAAAGTTCAGAGCAGAACTAAAAGAAATTAAAACAAACAGCAAACAAAAAAAAATACAAAAGAAAAATGAAACAAAAAGCTGGTTCTTTTAAAAGATAAACAAAATTGATAGATCATTAGTGAAATAAACCAAGAAAAAAAGAGATAAGATCCACATAAGCTCAATTAGAAATGAAATGGAAGACATTATAACCAATATCATAGAAATACAAAAGATCATTCAAGTCTGCTATGAACACCTTTACATGCACAACCTAGAAAATCTAGAGGAGATGGGTACATTACTGGAAATATATCACCCTCCTGGATTAAATCAGGAGGAAATAGAAACTCTGACAGACCAATAACAAGTAGCAAGATTGAAACAGTAATAAAAAAAATTGCTAACAAAAAGTTTCAGGATGAGATGGATTTACAGCTGAATTCTATGAGGCATTCAAGGAAGAATTGGTACCAGTATTACTGAAACTATTGCAAAAGATAGAAAAAGCAAATCCTCCCTTAGTCATTTTATGAAGCCAGTATCACCCTAATTCCAAAATCAGGAAATGGCATAACAGAAAGAGAAAACTACAAACCAACATCCCTGATGAACATAGATGTAAAAATCCTCAACAAAATACTAGCTAACTGAATCCAACAGCATATCAAAAAGATAATCCACCATGATCAAGTGGGTTTCATACCAGGGATGCAGGACTGGTTTAACAAAAATAAGTCAATAAATGTGAAACATCACATAAACAGAATTAAAAACAAATCACATGATCATCATAATAGATGCAGAAAAAGCATTTGACAAGATCTCACATTGCTGTGTGATTAAAATCCTCAACAAAATTGGCATAGAAAGGATATACGTCTTGGTAATAAAAGCCATCTATTACGAACCCACAGCCAAGAGTTGACTGAATGGAGAAAACTTTAAAGCATTCCACCTGAGAACTAGAACAAGACAAGGATGCCTACTTTTACCACTTCTATTCAAATAGTACTGAAAGTCCTAGCCAGAGAAATCAGACAAGAGAAAGAAATAAAGGGCATCCAGACCAGTAAAGAGAAAGTCAAACTGTTACTGTTTGCCAGGAATTTGATCATATACCTAGGAAACCCTAAAGACTCATTCAAAAAGCTTCAAGATCTGATAAATGAATTCAGTGGTTTCAGAATACAAAATTAATGCACACAAATTAGTAGCACTGCTATACACCAACAGCTACCAACCTGAGAAAAGAATCAGAAACTCAGCCCATTGTACAACAGTTGCAAAAAAAATAAAATACTAAGAAATATACCTAACCAAGGAGGTGAAAGATCCATAAAAGAACAACTACAAAACATTGATGAAAGAAATCATAGATGACACCAAGAAATAGACACACATTGTATGCTCAGTATTGGGTAAAATCAACATTGTGAAAAAGGCCATACTGCCAAAAGCCATCTACAAATTCAATGCTATTCCCATCAAAATATCATCACCATTCTTTATAGAACTAGAAAAAAAAATCCTAAAATTCATATGGAACGCAAGAAGACCCCACATAGCCAAAGTAAGACTAAGCAAAAAGAACAAATTTGGAGGCATCACATTACTCAACTTCAAACTATACCACAAGGCTTTGGTTACCAAAATAATATGATACTGGCATAAATATAGGCACATAGAACAGTGGAACAGAATAGTAAACCCAGAAATAAAGCCAATACTAACAGCCAAATGACTTTCAAGAAAGCAAACAAAAGCATAACATGAGGAAATCACACCCTATTTAACAAATAGTGCTGGAATAATCGGCAAGCCACATGTAGAAGAATGAAACTGGATCCTCATTCCTCACCTTATATGAAAATCAACTCAAAATGGATCGAAGACTTCAATCTAAGACCTGAAACTGCAATAATTATAGAAGATAACATCAGAAAAACTCTTCTAGACATTGACTTAGGCAAAGAGTTCATGACCAAGAATCCAAAACTAAGAACAACAAAAACAAAGATAAGTAGATCGGACATAATTAAAAAGCTTCTGCACAGAAAAAAAAAATCAGAAGAGTAAACAGACAACCCACAAAGTAGGAGAATATTGTCTCAATCTATGCACCTGGCAAGAGACTAATATCCAGAATCTACAAGGAACTCAAATAAATCAGCAAGAAAAAAATAATAACCCCATCAAAGAGTGGGCAAAGGACATGAATAGACAATTACTAAAAGAAGATATACAAATGGTCAACAAACATATGAAAAAGTGCTCAACATCACTAATTTTCAGGGAAATGCAAATTAAAACCACAATGAACTGCCACCTTACTCCTATCGGACTGGCCATAATTAAAAGATAATAATAAAATAGTGATTATTGACATGGGTTTGGTGAAAAGGGAACACTTCTACACTGCTGGTGGGAATTTAAAACTAGTACAACCACTATGGGAAACAGTATGAAGATTCCTTAAAGAACTAAAAGTAGAACAACATTTGACCCAGCAGCCCTGCTACTGGTTATCTATGAAAAGGAATAAAGGGCATTATATGAAAAGGACATTTACATACACATGTTTATGGCAGCACAATTCACAATTGCAAAAACATGGAACCAGCCTAAATGCCAACAAGTGAATAAAGCAAATATGGTGTATATATATACACACACACACACACACACACACACATACATATGTGTGTGTATATACATATATACATATATATATGTGTGTGTGTAGATGTATATGTATATATACATATATATATATATATGTCACCCCATTTGTGTGACTGACACCCTCTTCTTTTTCATACCCTTTACTTTCCTTTGAGTCCCTCAGCAACAGTTAAGATTTTACGGTTGCAAGCAGTAGAAAAGACTCTAATTTAAATAAAAAACAATTGTTTGGAATATAAATATACATGAGAACATAAGGGAGTGATATAAGAAAACTTCGTTAGAAAGATATGAAGAACCGACAAAGCATGAGGGATGTTTCCTGAAGAAACAAGGAAAGAACAGGTACAGGGAGGGCCTCAGTGATCCATGTATCAGGAACTAATACGTAGATATTTTGGGGAATGGCTGGAATGAGGCAGTTCATATTCTTCATCAGCCTTTTGTAATTCTGGGAAAAAGATCTGATTGGCCTAGATTGGGTCACATGTTCCTTATTGGCCAGGGAAAGGCAGAAAACCTTGACTGACAAACTGAATCAATCAGTTATTGCAGTGTAACAAACCACTCCAAAACTCAATGGCTTTAAATCATGCTAACTTATTCCCCACCTGCAGCTTGGCTGGTGAACCGTTGTTGTAAGCTGGGCCCAGGTGTGTGGCTCTGCTTAAGGATGTGGGACAGATGGCAAAGGTATGCTATCCATACACGTTCCTTCTGGGTCCCAGGCAACAGGGTGGCAGCTACATGGGAGAGGCTTTTTCTATGGAAAACTATAAGAGTGGAAGCACAATTGAAGCCTCTGCTTGCATCACGTCTCTTGGTACCCCACTAGCCAAAGCACACTCTGCTTTTTGTGGGAATGATGACAGAATCAGCTGACAAAGGAAATAGATGGAAGAACATGTGAAGAAAGGAAGACAATAATTAAATTGGGGCAATTACCCAAGTATCAGATAAATAATTACCCCCCAAAAAATCACATATATATTTTTTTAACATGAAAAGGATTCTTGGTGATAAAGAAAGACATGAGGTCAACAAATGCCCAGGTCCTGAAAGGCCTTGTTCTCACCTGGCTCTTATGAACTGCAGCTTTAGGTGATTCCTCTCATGGCACTTTCATATACCAATAAAACACCAAGAGCCACGAATATAATCTTCATGGAAAGGATGTGACAAGTGTCTTTAAGGTAAAAGTAGACCTGGTCAGATCACAGCTATATAATATAGCTATATAAAAGTATATATCACAGTTATATAAAAGTAATGTGTCTATTTTTAGGAGTAGCCCTGAAAATGATTGTGATTACAGTATATTAAGACAGAAAAATCATATAGGAGGAGGGATTGTTGCCGTTACTTGCTGTACGATAACCCCTGATAAACTAGACCAGCGCAGCAAGTTCAGCCTTTCTGGCTCTCTCTGTTGCTCAGTTCAGCACTAGCAACAGAGAGAATTTTAATTTCTGAAGCATTATTCTAGTGGATAGCAGTGAGTGTTCCTGTTTTATAATTTACCTTGCCTGGGAAATACTGATGAAACATGAAGGACATGATAGTTTAACAAATCTAAAGGTCTCCTGATGCTGGTCCTTAAACCTAGACTCGGGTGGCTAAATAAAACCATAAATTCAGATTCGAGGGCTTTATTTGTGAGAGTTCTCATTAAGTATGTCTTTGTTGAAGCCCTACTTTCTATTTCTGTTGTGAAACTCCAGAGTATTCAAGGGAGTCTAAGGTTTATGCAGGTTTAGAATCTACCTAGTCTGGTGCTTTTTTTGACATGAAAAAAATTGACATCCAGAGTGAATGATGGTGTAGCTTTCTTCCCAGTGTCACACAGCTTGAGTCAGAACTTGGACTAGGACCTCATCTCCTGTCTCTCAGCCCAGTGCATATTCCCCTATACCCTACTGTCTCCTTCATGTGAATGCCCAGAGGTATCATGCTGATCTGAATTTCTGGAGTATGAACATCATCCCTTCCACATTTATAGGAACCTTAATTCTCTTCACCCTAAAGCACATATAGCTTCAGGTATGTTTGCATATTTATGTCAATCTAATTGCTCATGAGTCAATCTAGTCAATTAGCCTTTGGCTACTGAAAAAGTGATTTAAGACTATTTTTAAATGAAACCTGTGAATCCTTTTGCCATATAGGCACAAAGTAAGAAGTCAACGGGCACTATGATAACAGAGACAGCAAGAGGTTCAGGGAAAAAAACTTATGGAGTGAAATCATCAACCTTCAATGGAATGTGAATTGAAAGCCAAGACTGTTAGTAAAAAGAAAAACATATAAAGTAGAGGAAAGAAGAACAGAGGGGCATGAGCATGAGGTGGGAGTGCAGAGGGCTTGAATTGGCTTGGACAGCTCATCTCTCAGCAGGTCAGCACTCACAGGTTGGCACGCAGGATAAGATAGGGTGAGAGACAGCCACCGAAAAGGAAGAAAGATGCTCTTTGGGAAGGGAAGATATGCTTAAAATTAAACACAGGGGAGGAAAAGGGTGTTTACAGTTTTCTGAGATGAGATTCAAGGCTGAAGTCATAGTTTGGCAGATAAACCAAAGAAATTTGGTTTCCCTTGGAAAGATTTATGTCTTCTAGGGTTGAGAAATCTGTCTGGCTGCCAATATTTCATAAAGCAACACAGAAAGAAATACTACCTACTTTAGTGTTTGGCTTGGGACTTTTCACCTTTGTTTGGCAAGATATTTTTCATTTTGAAAGAGGGAGTGAGAACTATTCATGTCAGCTCCCTATGAAGATCTCAAAGCTCTTTGCCTAAATTATCTGATGGTTCATAATGTTTATCTTACCTATATATAAATATTTTAAATGGTAGATTAAATTAACAGAATCTGTAAAACTCATAACCTTTCTGTTCCAAAATTCTTTGAGATAACACTGCCATCAAACAGAACTAAAAGAAATGTAACGAAGCCCTTTGGGAATTTCATGTAGTAGTTGGAAACCACAAAATGTAGGTCCAGTTCTGCCATTTGCTATTTTTATGACCTTGAGGAGTTACTCAACCCCATTGTGCCACTGATTTCTTATCTATTATGTGGAATTTATAAAAGAATTTACTTCACTGAGTTGTGGAGAGGATTGAATGACTTAAGCTCTTAGGACAATGCTTGGCATTCAAAAAGGATTAATTGTTATTACCACATTTTCTGGAATTTCTGAGATATCTCAATTTCAACTATTCTTTATTACCATAGTCATATTATCATGGAAATATTCTAAAATGATAACTAGCTACATTTTTAGATTATCTTTCCTATGTGGAAATGGCAGCAAAGTTTTTCTTTTATTTTTAAATCAGGTTATGCATCTTTATTTGAGGTTTAGGAAATATAATCATGTCAAGAAAGGACAGAGTTCAGCCAATGTTCCTGAGTGCTGTGAGAGAGGGGAAGCAATGGAGAGGAAAATTTCTTCCAGTCTTCTCCAGCTCCAAACCATGTCAGCCTCACTGTTGTAGCTGCTATGAATTATCACCGGCACTTTGTACTTAACCACTCAGAGTTTCATGTCCCTGTTTTCCTATTCAGAGAGACATTTTCTCCAGGCATAGTCATCCAAATACACTGGCCATAATTTCCCCGATAACTTGTTTGCCAGTATATCTTTCCTTCTCCTTCTGCCTTTCTCTCCTTTCCTTTCCCAGGCCTTCTCCCTCTTCCTCTTTGTTAATTTCCCACCTTGCCTCCCTCCCTCCTTTCTTACTTCTTAAAGTCTTTGTGTCTCTACTGTCCTCCAGGCACTATATTGTTCTGTTCCCAATTCCCCAACATTAACCTATATCCAAGTATTATCTAGACAGATGCTGATTTCTATGCTTTTTCTTCTGCCTTCTCTTTATCTTCCTTTGTGCCTTCAGTGTCCTGTCATCCACCTCTTCTACTTTGTTCTGCTTCTAGCTCTTTCTCAACCATCTTTGCTATTACACAGAGCATGTGGAATAAATGGAAATGTAGTCAGTAGTTGGAGCTTGAACTATAGGTAGGTAATCTAGGCTCTCCCCCTGGTTCTTTTATTTGCTGTCTGAGTGACCATAAACAAGGCCCTTAATCCAGCAAAGCTTGCATCTCCACCTATGTACACCATGTGCTCTGAGTGCTCATGCAAATACTATCAGGCTCATATGAGGCAATATAAGTCAAGCAGCATGTTTAACTTCTGTAAATTCCTACTTACTTAATGACACTATTGCCCCCTTCCTCCTGGCAGTCTACATATCCTACTCATTTTCAGCCTATAAAAGTCATAGCTTTTACTTTCAACTGTGTTATTCTTCCTGTTGGTCATTATTTCACCCCTGATCCTTTTCTCCCAACCTCAACTCCTCCTTCTTCCTTTATATGCTGTTTACACCAATAATTCAAAATCGCTCAGAGTTTGCCACATATGACAAGCTGCTTCTCATCCCATGACCTCTCCTGAGCTGTTCTTGCTACCTTGCATCTTTCTGGTAAACATTTATTACACTTCAAAACTTAGCTATCCTTTATTATGTAAAATCTTCTCTGTGAGTGGCATCTATTTCTATATATTTCATTTTTCATTCAAATTGTTCATGTTTGTATCTGTCACTCCTATTACACTTTGAGCTTCTTGGAAGAGGCCTTGGCACCCTCACATCCTAGGAAAGTGCTGGCACATTCTTTCTGTGTCTCAGAAGCCATTGTTGAATTGAACTTTCTCCTTTTCTAATTATGTAAATGTAGACTTACACTAATTTTGCAATTCTACAACTTGGATTCAAGCTTCAATCATCTATGGATTTTGGCTATCTGACCTTGACAGTGTCATTTAACCTCTAAGAGAGTCAGTTTTCTTGTGTATGTATGGGGGACAATGACAACTTCTGTTTATTGAATGCTCACTATTGGTCAGAGTTGTGTATTTGCCTATTTATCTTTTCTCATTTAATTTTTACACCTACCTATGATGTACCTATTATTATTCCCATTTTTACAAATATGAAAGCCAGGGCTAGAAAGATGTTTACCTCAAAAACTAAAATAGCATCAGAACTGGAATCCTTGCCTCTACTCTCACTGTTCTTCAATCTACTTTGTTGGAATATTAATGGTGATCTTCTAAAATCATCAATACTGTCGTATTCTTTGCAACCCCCGCCCCTGCAGTGGCATAACTGCATAGAGAAAAATCTAATCTAAATGTCCTCTCATGTCTTATAAGTCCCACAGAATCTATCCTCTAATTACCTCTTTGAATTCATCACACATGATGTTCCCCTTCTTTCCCAGCACTCAGGGACATTAGCTGAATTGCTTTTCCTGGCCCAGGTAAGCACTTTCCTGCCACAGGACATTTGCATTTTCAGTTTTTTTCTTCTGGGAGCATTCTTCCAATAGATCTTTCATGGCTGGCTCCATCTTCTCATCTGTCTTAGCTCAAATGCCGCCTTCTTAGTTTTTCCTGAAACCCCATCCCATTTAGCCAGGCTTTGTTACTCTTTTTTTCATAGCCATATTTTATTTTTGAGAGCACTTATCACAATCTAAAATCATCATTTACTTATTTATTGCCTTTTATATTCTCAGTGCACAGCATAGCAGATTCAGCACATCTTTGTTAAAGGAATGGACTGTCCAGAGTAAATTCAGACAAGAGGACGGAACAGCATTTGAGCCCGGGACTGTCTGACTCTAAAGTTCATGTGCTTAACTACTGCATTCATTCCCTGCCTCAGCCGTTAAAATATTGAAAAGAAACAGTAGACTCACATGAGGGCATGGTTTGTAAACTCCAAGGGTTATATCAGTGTGAACGTGCAGTTTTGGCACTCTGTCCTCTGCTGGTTGCCACATGCACTCAGAGTGACAATGTTAGGGAAGAAAGGATGTTGTCTACAATAAATCCTTTTGCTGACATTCATTTAAGACTATGGTGACATCTGTGAGAAGCTATTCTCTTTTCTTCCCATATTAGGCTAGACCCTTGCCAATCCTACCTTATCTTCTACACTCTTTACCTTGCCTTTCTTGCTGCCATTAAAGAAAGATATACTGAAAATCTCCAATTTATTCTTAATTAGCTGATTTAACACACTCTATTTTCATAGAGATTTTAGGCCTCTGTTTAATTCCCAACTATGCATACACAGAACTTTCAGTAACAAAATCCAAATTATATCTAGAATTAGCCATGGGGAGTCCTTATCTTAAGACCCTCTCTTCCATTATAGATTGGAAATAAAACTGAGGTACGTTCGTTCACCTGAAATCAATGCTTAAATCACACAGCCAGTTAACAGCAAAGTGAAAATGAAAACTTGTGTCCTCCAATGCTTCTATCCTAAAATTTATTATGTTTATTGTTTTAATTGTTGATAGAGCATCATTATATAAATTTCCAATGTGATTATGCTTTAGTGCAAAAAACTCTTTACATCCAACCCAAAGTGAATGTTTATTCTATGGTATACAAATAAGGTAGTAACCCCTATATTTTATCTTTGTATTAGAAAAGCCCCCAAACTTCAAAGGCAAATAATTTGTTTCAATATCACTGGCATAAATTAATTTCCCATGCACTGCATTCCTTTGAACTCTTAATCTACAATCAGCATCATTTTAGGATTTGCTAAGATCAAAAGTCTGTCTAGAACAATTAGCTTGAGTTGAGCTTGAGTTAGTCATTCTCCAATGTATGTACATATATCAAAACCTCATGTTATATATTATAGATGCATATATTATATAGTAAATATATACAATATTAATTTGTCAACTGAAAATAAATAAACAGAAGTCTCTAGAACCACCCAATATGTAGATATTTGAAGAATTCTGTTGTTTTTCGAAGTAAAACAGAGAGATATTTCTAAAACCTAGTCATTGCAAAAGTTAAGTTTTGTTATTTTTAAGTTGTAAATATGTATTTTGGAAGTAGGCTGCAGCTTCTTTATGCTTGATTATTTTGAATCTGCCCCTCTGGTGTCTCATCATGCAAGGGTGAAAAACTGAAACGAAGATGATATAGCTAAGGCACAGAGTATTACTCTTTAGAGATACAATTGTTTAGCAATTAGATCATAGAAATTAAAATAAGATTTGTGATGTTTTTCTTATCTGAATGCCTAAATCATTTTTTCTTGTTGTTGTTCAAAGAAAACAAATTCTTAGTCATACAACAAATAGAATGAGTGATGGGAACTGAAAAGGAGGAAGGCACAATTCCCTGGTCTTCTATGTCTCTTTTCAAGATGTTTTTTCTGGTGCTGGTATACGTATCAGCCTACACATACACACCATACTTTCTGCAAGTACTCAAGTTTTAAGCTTCTCTAAACTGTTTCCTTATAATAAATTTTTTTAAACTCCCCCTCTCCATCATTTTTAGTCAAAGAAACCAGTTTCTTCCCTCTATAGAAAGTAGATTCTAAAGTTTGAGTTGTAGATCATTGCTATTACCAACACATAATGCCATTTGGAGCACATTCATCCTAGAAGTTTTCCAAGTTTACAGTGTCTACTTGAATTTTTTCAGTGAATATTTGTCATTTCTTTCAAGAGAAGATCTATGGGCAGTCATTTAATCAAAACTACTGCAGTGATTGCTACTTGTACAGAAAATTATAAAGCTACAATAGGATTTAAGCCACGATTACCAAGTTGAAATGGGCACTGCATTTTGTTAAGTATTGGGTAAGAATGAAGCCTTAAATTTGGAGGAAATTGAAGATTATTCTTTGGTCAGAACCACATTTTCCAATTTTCATTTTCTCTGTTTTATTTACACACAAATACATGATGAAAATTCATAGAAAGCACCTATGAAGGACACCCACATTATGATTCTTGCATTCTAATGAAAGTCTTATTCTAGCTTTGGGGCCCCGATAATGTCCTTTTTGTTAAGATTTGAAAAGCATAAAAAAGAACATTGAAAAACACTAACTGTGATTTTTTATGCCTCATCATGATTTCACTTATGTCAACTATCCAGTGAAAAAATATATTGAGATGATTGTGACATATTCAATCCTACTATGTTCACCAGAGCTTATTGGGAGGCAAGTTAGCATGGAAATAACTGCTTTGTCGGAGAGAAAGCCTTGTTTCATGTTTAAAACTCTATAAATTAAGCTTTTATTTATACAATTCTGTCTTACTTTCATTGTCTTTAATAGGCCATAAAGCTTAGTATATTGCTAATTATAGAAATGACCCCTCAGAGACTAGTTGGTTGTGTATACTGAAGAAAGTAAACACAGTTTCTTAAAGGGCAATCCGATGAGGTCATACTTTGCAAAGAGGTTGTAATAAAGATAGTGTTATACTACCTATTTATTCTCTTTTCCAATGATGTTCTTTGAAAAATGAACTCAACTTTTATTTTATAAGGTAGCTTTTGCAAATGCTGATTTTTAAAAAGGGTCCAAATTACTGCCTACAAGGGAAGAATTCAGCCTACAATGATCATTGATACCTGATTAAAACTGGACCTTCTCATAGCAAAATATATTTTATTTTCTGTTTGGAAATAAAGCATAGAAGATTCTGCAGTTACCTCACATTGGCAAAAGAGACAGGAAGCTTTACATCTGTGGCCTCTCTCTATGAGTGGTGAAAGATGACATGAGTGGGTAGATTTTGGAGGGCTAACCCACTCTGAAGTGATCTGAGTGTGTTGACAGAACCTCACTAATTCACTTCCCTGAGATCAGCAATAAACAAGACTTCCTGTAGAGCACGTTCTTCACGGTTTAAGGCCACAATGCTAAAATTTGGTCCCTGTGAATTTCCCTGCAGCAGTAAAGAAGCTATCTGTATCCATCATTTTGAAGATAGGAGTACCTTTATTTGATATGTGGAACAGGAGCTGGAAAATAGATTCGCACTTACCGCAGCCTTACCAAGCTGATCAGAAAGCAGGAACCTGCAGTTCAGCAATGTTGAAGGTTATAATTCACTCAGACCAGAAGTTATATATAGGGAGAACAGCTAAATCAGGGAGGAGCATGTAAGGATTATATAATTAGATATGCTAGGTGTTAAATACTCAAAATCAGCCAAGTGGAGAAAGCAAAATGGAAGCATCATTGCAGTGCTGAGACTTAAACAGAGCTGTATTCAAACCCCAGTTTTGCCTCTTTCTGACTATGAGAGTGAGCAACTGTTGTTTGCACAATTTGCTTAAAATACGAGCTTTTCACACCTGTTATCCCAGCACTTTGGGAGGCCGAGGCAGGTGGATCAGAAGGTCAGGAGCTTGAGACCATCCTGGCAAACATAGTGAAACCTTGTTTCTACGAAAAATACAAAAATTAGCCGGGCGTGGTGGCGTCCGCCTGTAGTCCCAGCTACTCAGTAGGCTGAAGTAGGAGTACCACTTGAAACCAGGAGGCAGAGGGTGCAGTGAGCTGAGATTGCACCACTGCACTTCAGCCTGGTCAACAGAGCGCTACTCTGTCTATAAATAAGTCATCTCTTCAGAGGCTCTGTTCAGGAGTTCCCACTGAAGACACTAATTTCAGGCTTGGCCATATGACTTGCTTAGATAAGTGAATATGAGCAAAAGTGACAAAAAGCAAGTCCAAAAAGAAGATTTAAGATTCAATCCATGATTTTTTTTTTCATTGTTCTTTTCCCCCTGCTATGAGAACAGCATTTTGCAGAGAGGGTCAGCTCCTTCAGCCTGGATCTCAGAGTAAAGGTGCCTTGTGGGAAGTGCCAGAACCAAACCACAGACCTACAAATGATATTTATTATGAGCCTGTCTTGTTAGCAACTGAAATTTGGGGTTGTTTGTTACCACAGCATAATTTGCCAAAACTAATACAAAAAGTTACATAAATCTCTCTATGTCCCAGATTCCTTATCTGTAAAATCAGAATAAGGTTACTGTGAAGAGAAAATAGGATGACATTTGGATATTTAGCATTTCCTTAGCAGCATCTAGCAATTAGTGATCATTGTTATTAAAGGGCCCTGGATGAAAATCTGTAAAACAAAGCGTCAGGAATCCTGAAGAAGGACTAAACAGGAATTGACAAATTCCTGGGTCTATACAACTAGATATTGGAATTTGGCTAGAGACATAAGTAATAGATTCTTGGGGGTGAGGTAGAGGTAGACAGGAGCAACACATATGACATTCGGTCATGGCTGACACTTTCTGTGGCACATGTTTTGTAAAGGCTTCCAATGGAGACCAAATTCATCTGAGTGCATAGTCAGATCCAAGCTGCAGTGGGGACAAATACATAGATGAGATATTAGGAGTTACTGAAATGAGGTTCGTATGAAGCACATTGTCCTAAAATAAACTCCCTTGTTTGTTCCTAAACAGATTTTTTCCCACTGTTAGGTTATATGAACACATTACGGATATGTCTAAAATTTACAATGACAAAATTCTTTCCTTTCGGCTTGAGGTCTACAGTTTCTATAAAAGCTGTATCATTTATGTGGCTAAAATTATTTTTTAGACAGAGAATGAGCCCTAAACAAATTTTAAATCTGTTAAGACTGAAACTTACATTCTTACAATGATAGAGTTGGTTTTGATGAGCAGTGAAAAAGTATAATGTTGCTACTGTTGCTGCATTAGCCATATGAGTTTCTGCCCATAGACTGTTTGGAGGAGGAAACTGATTAGTTACTTGTCCTTAATATAGAACATCAAGAGAGGTTCAACTGGGCCTAACTTGTTACGTCAAGGTAGATACACCCTACTACTAGAATGGTTTGTGGAGCCAAACACCCAGTGCCAGGAGTCCAAACCCCACCATTCATTCAGCATATATCAATATTGACATCATATTAGAATCACCTGGGCAATTAAAATTTAGACACTACTTATAATTAAAAACGATCTGGAGGTGGAGAACAGCAATCACAATTTAAACAAAACTCACCAGATAATTCTAGGATGCAACCAAGTTTGAGTAAGAGGTAGAGAAGTCCAAGGGTAAGAAGGGGGCTGTAGAGAGAAGTAGCTGGCAAACCAGGATATACAGAGAAGTGGAAATGGAGAAGGCTGACCAGTGCCTGTCAGACTTCAACATGCATAAAAATCACCAAGGGAGCAGGAGGGGTCTTGTTAAAATGCAGATTCGGATTCAGTAGGACTGCGGAAGAGACTAAGAATCTACATTTCTAACAAACTCCCAGGTAATGCAATGCTTCCAGTCCAACTGGACTACAGTTGGAGTAGCAAGAAACTAGCGTAGACAAGTATGAGTGGTTCCGAGTGAATCCTAGACTATTAATGCCTGAGTGACCACTTTGAGTTTGTATGCGCAAGCTAGAGTTACTTAAAAAGACCAGAACAGAATTGGCTAAAGTAATGATGGCAGGTGCCAATAGAAAAACTATAGTGATTCCTCATATATGACTGCTGCCATAGCTTGAATTTATTCTGGCAGTCTTGTCAGAAGATGAAGAACTAGAGTTGAGTTGCCTTGTATTAGCTGACACACATGGGGCTAGAAATTAAATGTAGAGATATGAGCCTTCCGAAGTAGTAAAAGATAGGTGCTTGATAAAGATCTTTCTCTCTAAGATAGAGTAAAAGTCTATGCAGCATAGTAGCACTGATAGATGACAATGGCACAAACCAATTCAAAAAGCAAAATTAAATGGTTTTAAATGGGATTTTCAAAATCCCTGATGTTCCCAGGGCCATTTTATTTAGCATTCAGACATGATAATAAAGTACATTGAATCACATAGTGATAATATTTCCTTTTTACCTTTCTTTCAATCCTTCTGGTCAACTTAAAGGAAAACAAATATTAGTTAAGGATTGTATGTCTTTCGCACCTCCAGCGCCTGCTAATTACCCACTTTAACAACAACAAAAAGAACAATCCTCAAGCTCAAAACTCTAACAGGCAAATGTTTTGGTTATTTTTATTCCAATTATTTTTGTCCATACTCTCTACTTCCAGCAAGTGATATTTTTTTTTCATTTCTGTTAGTAATATATACTTTTCCTTCAATGTAAATTTAAGCAAACAAAGTTAATTTCCTTAAGTAAAATATTAGTGATACTACAATCTTATGCAAATATGACAAAAATCATAAAGGTAGCATTTGAATTGCTGAAATTTGAAAAATACAGCTTAGAACAAACCAGTAGCTAGATTAAAATCTGTGCTGCTTACAAGTATAGGCCCTCACAAAATATTTGCATTGATTTATTTAGCGAAAACCACACATAACATAGGCTTATAAAGGCAAAACAAATTTAATCAACAAATATTTACTGAAACAAAAGAGCAATTTTTTAAATTCAAAATGTTTTACTGGTTTTGTCTTTTTTGTTCTGCATGTAAATAGTTCTGTGGGTTGACATCAAATAATTTACTAATGAAAAGATTCAGCAAATATAAGAAGTGTTTTCCAATGTGTTTCTTTTATTTTGAGGTCCTGTGTACATTTTTTAAAAAGTCAACTTGCTTTTCTTTACTATGTTATTCAAAATAGTGGTTTCTTTCTCTTAACTCTTTAGAATCTCATCATCAAGGATTTTCATAGCCACTTTTCTGATATGTGTGATATATACCTTTACCTAGTGACTTAGCAAGCCAGCTACAACATTTAGTTTTGGGAACTTGCCTTGTCATGATAAACATAAATGCAAAAAGTAAGTTACAGATTCTTGGGTTAGAATATTCCATAAGAAATGATTTTCTGCTCCTATATACATTTAATCACTGGACTGCTTTTTTTTCTTAACTTTTAGTTCCTATTGTCACATATACTGTACCAAAAAATTTACATAATTGTACAGTTTATTCAACTCCCCAATCTTTACCTCTGAAGGTTTGTTTTATATCAGCAGGATTTTACATAGAGTACTTTTAACACATACATCTTCCAGGCCCTACCTCTTACATCGGCTTATTTGATGGTAATGGAGATGTGGATTAGTAAAAAGACAGAACTCTTACAAGATGGGGACCTATTTCCCTTGGAGATGGGTAGGAACTCAGCAGTCTGGACACATTAGACAGGCTAGTGGGGTGGGCGCACCACAGCCATTAGCAGGCATCGATTTGCCTGAGGATGTTGCTGATAGGAATGGGAAAGAACTGGAGTCAGAGTATGTTATTGCTAACATAACAAATTCCACAAACTTGATGTCTTAAAACAAAAATTGGTCTTATAGTTCTGAAGTCAGCGGTCTGAAATGCGTCTGACATGGGTAAAGTCAAGGTATTGGCAATGCTCTGTTCCCCTGGAAGCTCTAGGAGGGATTTTTTTCCTTTGCCTTTTCCATGTTCTAGATGCTGCCCTCATTCTTTGGCGTATGGCCCCCTTCCATCTGCAAAGAGGGCATTTTCTTCTTCAGTACAATCTCTGCGTTCATCCTCACATCTCCTTCTCTATGACTCTTCTGCCTCCTCATTCATGTTTATGGGCCTATCTAGATAATCCTGGATAATCTTCCCAATTTAAGGTCAGCTTATCAGCAACCTTAATTTCATCTGCAAACTTAAATCCTCCCTCCCATGTAACATACATAGGGGTTAGGATATGGAAATCTTTGGGGTCCATTATTTTGCCGACCACATAGAGGTAGAGAAAGAAGGGAAGGCAACACAGGATTGGTCCTAGAGTTTATTGTTTGTTCGTTTGTTTGTTTGAAACGGAGTCTTGCTCTGTCACTCAGCCTGGAGTGCAGGGGCACAATCTCGGCTCACTGCAACCTCTATCTCCCGGGTTCAAATGATTCTTCTGCCTCAGCCTCCCGAGTAACTGGGATTACAGGCATGCTTCCACCATGCCCAGCTAGAGTTTATTATTTTCTGTTACAGTGAATGGCCTCTTATTGGTCAAGAGGGACCATGGGCTGAAAGAGAAGGAAAAGCAGTGTTCACTCTAAGATGCATGGATACAAAAGTAATAGTATTTTTATTCCAATCATGTGGGGACACAAAATGGGGAAACACCTTGTTTCTACTTCTACAAGGAACCAGACTGCCATCTCTAATGCATGCATCACAGGTACCCAGTGGGGCAGTGGAACAGCAAAAGCTACACCATGATGGGCCACAGGAGTAATGGTAAGATATCAATATTTAACTGGTTTTCAGAAGCATTGTAGGGCTTGGCCATAGACCATACCAGAAAGGACTAAAAAGTAAAGTAAAAGCATGTCAGGTAGGCCTGTTGATTGACTAGATTGATACATGAGACTGTTTTGGAACCTTCTAGAAATAATTACAAGGCTACTTCAGGGAACACAGGACAAACAAACAACAAAACAGAGTGAAATTTGTAAAACAGAATTTATTATGCTAATATTGTTCCATTTTTTACAGCTTTCTTAAGGCACCCAGAAGATACTCAGGTTGTATTCAGGAGATAGAATATAACAAATTTGTTTGATAGAATAGTCAAACAAATGACTTGAGAAAAGAAGCACCTTTTTAGTTCAGTGAAGTAATGCCAATCAGTGAATCAAGGGACCTCCCCTGTTCATCTGCACACCTAATTTTGGCTATATTACACCCCGAATCTGAATTAACTTGACAATTTAACTCTCATCTCCCTGTCCAGATGCTTGATTTACTGCCTCACATCAATCTAATGGGTTTAAGTTTAGTTGTTTTTTTCAGTTAGGCAGAACTGTTTGTGCTTTCAGAATTGAGGTCTTAGACCTATAATTCTGTGCTTTAGTCATTTCCAGCATTTGGATATTGTGGTGGGTGCTGTGGAGGCCTACCCAAATCACCACCTTCCTTTGAGACTGAGGCATTTGTTTTAAGAGTTTCCAAGTTGCCTGCTGACAGCTCACAGGGGAATTGCCCTTTGTGGAAAGGAGTTCTCTGAGCAGCCTCACCCAAGGTTATGCTTCCTCCCTGGAAACAGCCCATGTTCAAAGACTGGCCATTGTGGAGGCACAAAAGCCTTTCCTCCTTGTCCCAGATCTATGAAGGGCCACCCCAGCTTCAGAACACTCCTCGTTACTGATTGAGGTCTCTGTTGTGACTCTATGACAATGTATCTTCTCCCTCTGCCCAATCCTTATTCCCTCACAGGTGTAGTTCCTGAAAGCATGCGTTTCCCACATTCAAATTTCTATCCATAATAGTGTTTACAGGGAACCTGAACTAGGAGAGTTAGTGTGAGGATTCGTCTATGGAGGCAGACTCTGAAACAAAACTTGGGAGATGGGTCACTTCCTGGCTATCAGTGAGAACTCATTATTATAGACAGAGTCCTGGAAGCTGTGGCATGCAGTAGTGGTGCAAATATTACAGCTTTCGCTAGTGGTAAACTGCAATGGAGTGTGGGAATAAGGAAATGCACTGGTGAACTCAATATCACAGGCATTTGAGAAGTTCAAAGGGAATAGTAATGAAAAAGGACAATGGGATTGTATGGCTGTTGCTGGGTACAATGTATGCAGTGGAGAAAGACGATGGAAGACTGAGGTAGTTAACCACCAATGTAAGGCGAAAGTCTGAAAATGTACAGGACTTCCAGAGCAACATTTAAAAATCCTCTTCTGGTGCTGGAAAGTGGAATAGATAAAGATTGGTCCTAGTATTTAATTTTATAAGATAACAGAACTCCAGAGAATTTTGAATTTCTAGGCCCAGCAATATTTCTGGGGAGATCCCACAAAGGTAAAGACTCTGGTAGAGAGGAGTGGAACCCTGAGGCTTTGGATGAGACATTTGGTCAATGCATTCAATAATCTTGCAAGCCCAGTACCTCTGAACCCTCTGGGCCTGCAGAAGTAGCCTACTCCCCACTATTAAGGTCTATCATTCCCACTTCAAGACCTACCTCTACTTTCTTTCCTGACCACAAGACATTGAGCCTCGGTAAGAAAAACACATGAATACCACAGTGTGGGAGATACTCCATATAAATATGAGTCCACCCCATCTGTGAAGCTTTGGTAGCTTGTGTCAAAGGTATGGTGGAAATTTATCTTTATTATAAAGGATAAATTATTACATCTTAAATTTCTGCTGCTAATAAGAAAGTGCCATCCCTGGTAAGCCTACTGTAGTTCTGGAGGCAGAGTGCTTTTTACGTTTAGCAATATGGCTTTGATTCATATACTGGGTGACATAAAAAGCTGCCAGTTTTGAGTAGGGTCCAGAGCAGGAAGGCTTTGCAGCAGGTCCATGCTGTGGTGCAAGCAGCCCTACTTCTTAAACCATAGGACTTGGCAAATCCTAGGGAATTGGAAATATTTATGGTGGAAAAAGAAGCTGTGTGGAGTTTATGACAAATCTCAGTGGGAAAATCATAACATAGACAGCTAGAGTTCTGGCATGAGGCCATGCCATATGCAGCAGAGAATTATACATAATTCAAAAGACAGCTCTTGATGTAAAATACTCTCATAAAAATGGAGCATCTAACCATAGGATGTCAAGTGAAAAAGTGGCTAAAATTTTTCATCATGAGCTGGATTTTATCAGTCCCATAAATTCATAGTATTAGGAATGTCTAGCAGCAATCCTTTGTAAACCAATATTGGTGTATCTGGTGCTGGATGGGAACAGGGCTGGAGGGCACAAGTAAGCCACATAGAGACTTAGGCCATAATTCCATGTAATTGACCAGTTTTGTTATAACTGCCTTTCTGTCAGCTCACACCTGTGACCACACTGGGAGAAGAATTCCTACATTTAGTTGGTGGAGGAGGAAAATGGTCAAGCTTGGTTCTCAAATGGTGGTTGGGCAAAGTGATGGATGATAGTCACACTCAGAGGTGACTCTCAAAGACAATAATGAGAAAATCATAATTTTTTCTCCCACTGAGCAGAGCTTTGGGTGATTGACTGGATTATCCAATTGGTATTTACTACTTAATCAATTTCTACTATTATTATTTCTTTATGCTTGCTTACTTTTGGTTTAATTGCCCATCTTTTCTAATTTCTTAAGAGGAAAGCTTACATCATTGATTTGAGAATTCTTTGTTTTCTAATATAAGCATTTAATGCTGTGAATGTCCCTTTAAGCGCTGATTTAGCTGCATCCTACAAATTTTGGTATATTGTGTTTTTATTTTCATTCCTTTCAGAGTCCATTTAAATTTCCCCTTTGATTTCTTTTTTAATCCATGACATACTTAGAAGTATGTTACTTAGTTTCCACATATTTTGGGTTTTTTCAGAGGTTTCTCTGATAGTGATTTCTAGAGTAATTTCACTGTAAACAGGTAATATCCATAGTATTATTTCAAATCTCTTCAATTTATTAAGACATGTCTCTTTGATGAATGTTCTATATGTATTCTATTGTTAATGGAATGTTCAATAAATATTGATTAGGTCAAGTTGTTTTAGAATTTTTCAAGTGTTCTAAACTGATTTTGTGTCTCCTTATTCTATCAGTTATAAAGAAATATTAAAATAGCAAAGTATAATTATGAATTTGTCTGTATCACTTTTAAATTCTCAGATTTTACTTCATGTTTTTTTTTATTTTACTTTATATTCTGGGATAAATGTTCTGAATGTGCAGGTTTGTTACATAGGTATACATGTGCCATGGTGGTTTGCTGTGCCTATCAACCTATCTAGGTTTTAAGCCCTGCATGCCTTAGGTATTTGTCCTAATCCTCTCCCTCTCCTTTCCCCAACCCCACAACAGGCTCCGGTGTGTGATGTTTCCCTCCCTATGTCCATGTGTTCTCATTGTTCGACTCTCAATTATGAATGAGAACATGCAGTGTTTGGTTTTCTGTTCCTGTGTTAGTTTGCTGAAGGTGATGGTTGCTAGCTTCATCCATGTCCCTGCAAAGGACATGAATTCATTCTTTTATATGGCTGCATAGTATTCCCTGGTGTATATGTGCCACATTTTCTTTATCGAATCTATTTAATTAAAGAGCTTCTGCTCAGCAAAGAAACTATCATCAGAGTGAATAGGCAACATACAGAATGGGAAAAAATTTTTACAAACAACTCCACCAAAAAGTGGGCAAAGGATATGAACAGACATTTCTCGAAAGAAGACATTCATGCAGCCAACAAACATATGAGAAAAAGCTCATCATCACTGATCATTAGAGAAATGCAAATCAAAACCACGGTGAGATACCATCTCATACTGGTTAGAATGACAATCATTAAAAAGTCTGGAAACAACAGATGCTGGTGAAGATGTGGAGAAGCAGGAATGCTTTTATACTGTTGATGAGAGCGTAAATTAGTTCAACCATTGTGGAAGACAGTGTGGTGATTCCTCAAGGATCTAGAACCAGAAATGCCATGTGACCCAGCAATCCCATTACTGGGTATATAGCCAAAGGATTTAAATCATTCTACTATAAAGAGGCATACACACATATGTTTATTGCAGCACTATTTACAGTAGCAAAGACTTGGAACCAACCCAAATGCTTCATGTATTTTGAAAATTTTTAGTTCATCTTCATAAATTTATCCTTTTATAGTTATGCAATATTCTTCTTATATCTATACTATTCCTTTCTCTGTAGTCTACCTTGTCTAATGTTATTATAGCCACTCCCAATTTCTTTTGATTGCTATTAATGTGGAATATCTCTTACTATTCTTTCATTTTGAATTTATTTATGTTGTCACATGTCTTCGAATACAGCATATAGTTGGATCTTGCTTTTTATCCAATCTGACAGTTTTTGCCTACTAAATGAAGTTTTTAACTATAAAATTTCATTTAACTGTTGATATGGTTTGACATAAAGGTACACTCTTGGTATTTGTGTTCTATTATTCTCAACTGATCTTTCTTTTTCTCTTCTTTTCTAACTCATTTAAATTAGTTGACATTTTTCTTTAATTATTCAATTTGGTCTCCCCTCTTAGCTTATTAGTTATATCTCTTTGGGTTTTATTGTTTTTGTTATTTTTTATTTGTTTTATTTTTAGCCTGGGTTGTTCCAGAGTTTAAAATGTGTCTCTTTAATTTATCATGGCCTATGTTAAAACTACTTCACATATAATGTCAGAAACCCAAAAAAGTAAAGTTTTGCCAACTCCCCCAGCATTTGTGTTATTATGATTATACATTTTTTACATATATTTTAAATTCCAAAATTTAGTAATATTATTTTGGCTTTAAACAGATATTAAATTTCAAAAAATATATTAAAAGTAAGAAAAATAGCTAGGTACAATGGTTCATGCCTGTAATCGCAGAACTTTGAGAGGCTGGAGTGAGTGGATCACCTCAAGTCAGGAGTTTGAGACCAGCCTGGCCAATATGGTAAAACCCCATCTCTACTAAAAAATACAAAAATTAGCTGGGTGTGTTTGTACATGCCTGTAGGCCCAGCTACTTGGGAGGCTGAGGCAAAAGAATCACTTGAACTAGGAGGCAGAGGTGCAGTGAGTCAAGATCACACTACTGTACTCCAGCCTGGGTGACAGAGGGAGACTCCATCTAAAAAAAAGAAAAGGAAAAAGAAAGGAAAATTTTAAAAAAGGCAGGGCGCAGGTGCTTACACCTGTAATCCCAGCACTTTGGGAGGCTGGAGGATCACCTGAGGTCAGAAGTTCAAGACCAGCCTGGCCCACATGGTGAAACCCCATCTCTACTAAAAATACAAAATTAGCCGGGTGTGGTGGCATGCACTTGTAATCCCAGCTATTCAGGAGGCTGTGGCAGGAAAATGACTTGAAGCCAAAAGGCAGAGGTTGCAGTGACCCAAGATTCCACCGTTGCACTCTAGCCTGGGAAAAAAGAGCAAAACTCTGTTCCCCTCCACCCCTAAAAAGAAAAATATCTCTTACACTTACCCAGTTGTTACCATTTTTGGCATTCTTCATTCCTTAATGATGTAGTGTCAGTTTCTTCTGCCTAAAGAACTAGCATTAACATTTTTTGTAGTGTAGACATAATGGTGATAAATTCTTTCAGATGTTTTTGTCTTAAGCAAATATTTTATTTGTTTTTAAAGTAATCAAAAATGTTTTACTCAGTAAAAATATCTTCAAACTTGACAGCACTGCCACTACTTAAGTTAATGTTTGTAAGGGGCAATATGTGCAATAATTATTTGGAATTCTGTACAGGAAATTTATCTATTCTATCTAATTTATTTAGTAAACTATGTGATATATCAGTATAAATTTGTGGATATTTAATTTATGCTTTGGGTTAGAATCCAAAACTACATTATTCATGTTATTACTCAAATCATTCTAGCTTTGAGCTTTTGGAGCCCTTTCAGGGTGATTCCTAAGTCTCTTTGTCATAGACCGATAAGTTTATTTTTTAAAAATAGTTATGATAGTTCTCAGCATGATTTTTTAATTATATATTCTTGGGGTCCATTGAGATTCTTGGGTCGCCGGGTATATTAGTTTTCCTAGGGCCACTAACAAATGGCCACAATCTACATGGCTTAAAATGACAAAAATTTATTATCTCATGGTTATAGAAGTCTGAAATCAAGATGTTGGCAGGGCCATGCTCCCTGTGAAGGGTCTAGGGAAGACTCCTTCCTTGTCTCTTCTAGATTCTGGTGGTTCCCAGAAATTATTTAGTGTTCCTTGGCTTGTAGGTACCTTATTCCAATATCTGTTTGTGTCTTCACATGGCCTCTTCATCTATATCTGTGACCAAATTTTCTTGTTCTTATAAGGACACAAGTCACTAGATTAGGGTACAAATTAATTTACCTCTTCTTAACTTGATTATATCTGCAAAAACCCTATTTTCAAGTAAGGTCACTATCACAGATTCTGGATAGACATGAATTTGGTGTGTGTTGCCTAAGTTTGGGAGGGAGACTCACTATTCAGCCCAGTACAGGGAATTTTATAGTTTTCATCAAATTTGGAAAATGCTAGGTCATTTATTTTATTTTATTAGTATCTTTTTCTGCACATCACCCTTCTAGGACACCAATTATACAAATGTTAGACTCTTTGATATTTTCCAAGGACACTGATACCCTGATCTTTATTTTTCTTTTTTTCTCTCTGTACTTCTTTTTATATCTTTAAATTTATCAATTATTTCTTTTATAATGTCAAATCTATTTTTAATACCATCTAAAAATATCTACCATGGCTTTTCTCTTGATTCTTATATACTCATCTATTTTCTTAAATACACTGGATATACTTGTAATGGCTGTCTCAATGTCTTTGTCTCCTAATGTTATTATCTCTGATGTTTTAAATCTGCTTTTATTAATTTTTTCTTGGTTTTGGATCTATTTTCCTCCTTTACAAAACTAATTATTCTCGATTGGATACCAGACATTTTGAAATTTTTATTGCTGTTTGCTGAATTTTGTTTTTTTTAAAATCATGTTGGATTTTATTCTGGTATAAAGTCAAGTTACTTGGGATTAGCTGCATTCTTTCAAGTCTTTGTTTTGAACTTTGTTAGGGCAGGTCAGAGCAACCTTTGGTTTAGAACCAATATAGCCCCATTACTAAGGTAATATTCTTTTGAAGACTGTTTGATGCCCGCATATGATAAGGCCTTTCACTATGGCTAATAGTGACATAAACTATTCCCCGCTGTGTGAATTTCCTGAGTTTTTTTCTCAAACTACCTATCACCCAGCATTTTTGTATTTCTTATCCTTGACTTTCTATTTTTAGCAATTATTACTCTCTCATACGTGATATATTTATCTAAATTTTATTGCTATTTTTCCCCACACAAACTCTGTAAGGGGAGATAATTTTGTCTGGGTTATTTATTCATTGTTCTATAACTAGATCCCAGTATAAAGCTTGACTCATTATAGACGCTTGATAAATATTTTCTGTATAAATGAATTATTGAATAAATTATGTCACAATTAGACCTACCTTTCTTACTTTTCATTTCCTCAAGTCTCTACTATCTAGTTGAATAAATTATCAGTGAAAAACAGTGTTAATAACATTGTCTGTCAGGCTTATTTTAAGCATGATTATCCCTGCTGAAGTCTTCTGGTTTGCATCCGTGTATGTTGTAGATTGTCACACAAAGCTATGTGATGATATATATGTTTGTGGTCATCTTAGATTAATGTATTCATTCTACTAATTTTCCAACAGATGGCAGTAAATGTCTTGGGGACTAACATATCAATGTTTAATAGTGGTAGGGCTGTCACCAAGGAGGAAACATATTTTATAAAGCCCTTAATCTTCTCTTTTCATTTTGGAGGGTTTCTAAATATTTTAAAATTTTTTATCTCTTGTTCTTGGTTCTGTGGGTAAGCACCTGGCAGAAGAAATATTGAACCAGCGTGAAGAATGTCCATTGGTACTTTTGCTTTTTGATGCAGTGGCTGGAAAAAACCACTTGATTACAGTGACTCAGTAACAGAAGAGTTCCAGGCCACCACAGGGTAGTACATCTCAAAGACTTGTGGCATATGCTCACTATCTCTTTCACTTAGCCTCCTCTCCTGCAAGGATGCTTTGTACTGACAGCATGTGGAAATTATGAACACTTGTTGAATCAGTGCACCATAAGCCTGGGACAGAGCTTAGTTCCTCTGATTGGGGATGTTTAGTAAAAAGGCCATGGACTTGAAAGCCAGAAAAACCTAGCTTTAAATTGTGGGGATAACATCTACTAGCTGAGTACAAGTCCCAGCCAATTTATTCATTGTCACCAAGGCTCGGTTTCTTCATCTGATAAATGAAGATAAGTGCCTTACAGAATCATTAAGACATCTAGATAAGGGAACATAGAGAATACAAAGCTCTTGATAGATGCAAAGTAAATACTATTTTTCATTTACATTTCAATATAAATATACATAATTTAAGTCAGCCATCAAAAATTTTATAAAGTCACAGAATTATCGTTCAAAACACTTGCCCTATGTTTTTAATCCAACTTAACATCTGTGATGCTTTAATTTCTTTTTTTATTGTGTAGTTACTGTCTTATAGATGAGGCCCATAATTTTCTTTTGAAATGGAGTCTCGCTGTGTTCCCCAGGCTGGAGAACAGTAGTGCAATCTCAGCTCACTGCAACTCCACAGCCTCCCAAGTAGGTGGGATGATAGGGATCCGCAACCACACCTGGCTAATTTTTATGTGTGTGTGTGTGTGTTTTTTTTTAGCAGAGACCAATTTTCACCATGTTGACCAGGCTGGTCTTGAACTCCTGACCTCAAGTGATCTGGCCACCTTGGCATCCCAAAGTGCTGGAATTGCAGACGTGAGCCACCGTGCCCGGGGCTTTAATTTCTTCTACAGCATTCACATCAACTTTTCAACCAGTCTCATGTTTAGCATTCCAGTGGCAGGGATCCCTACACATATTTGGATGAAGTTATTAGGATTCATTTGAGTGGATCTCTTTAACACATAGAATATTTGTACTCCCTTAGATTTCCAATGTGACATAATATTAGGCCTTGTCACCATGGGGGTGGACCTCTCCACTACATTTTTGGACTTCCATCATCATTTCTGTATTTGCACTGCTATATTGTTATTAGCTTACTGTCCAGAAGCCCCGTCTTTCTTTACGCACATGCCAGCTTAGTAGCCTCCCATTTTACAGACATGCCTCTCCTGTTTGCTTTATCAAAACTGATCTCTATTCCTTTTCATTCCCTTGACTTCTGAGATATCAGTATTGCCACATTTATAAATGTTCACATTTTGACAGTCTTCAATTTCTTACATAAGGGATGAGTTATCTAGGAATTTTAGGGGCAGTCAGTAAGGGATGCCCTACCAGTAAGGATACTTCTTGGCAGCTACATCTTGACATGGACCTCTATCTGTTCCGTTTTAATAACCCGTCCCTGCCTGATAACTATTTCCAAGGGCATGTCTGTGTGCTTGTGTTGGGGCATGAGCAGACAAGAGGGAGGCAAAGATGTGCACTAAGGAAAGAGAATTAGGCACATGATTACTTTTTATTAAAGAGGAGATTTTAAATAGGTCTGCCTCAGGATGTTACTAAAACAGGAAGCCAATGAATATACCTTTATCCTAAAAGCCTATCAACAGGCATTAGCATTAATATAACTTCCTAACTTGATCCAGTGATTGTCATCAAAATTTCTTCTAAGGATCAAACTAATATAATATAATGTGGGTTAAATAGCACTGACCTTTAATACTTTTTAATCCGATTGATTTCCCTCATTCTCACTTTTGACTTTATATTTTTAAACGACATTAAAGGTGCATATACTTAATAGTATTAAATAATACTATTTTTTTTTTCAAATCAGAGGAAAGCTATGATAAAATGGTGCCAGAATTCAAGAATGAAAGGGAAAAGGTACTTGGTATCTTAAAAGCAAGTGGCAATACACAGCAGAGGGATGCAGGAGTTAACAGCAGTCTGCATCTTTAAAAACATGTTAGGCTATGAATGAACAACACAGACTGAACCAGTCAGTTGCAGTGACCCTGTACATTCACACTGATTTACCCACCTAAATACATGCTGTAGAAGCTGAAGTCGACTAATGCTCAGATGCTGTCTACGCTGGGAACAAATCAGATGATGAGCATCTATGTTCTGTATATGTTCTGTATGCAGACTGATCAGGACTTAGCTTTGTGCTGTTTCAGCACATTTTCACCCCAGACCTCCAAGCTTCTTGGAAACATTGCTTCATTCATCTGTATAACACCCTGTTTGGGGACTTGAGTTACAAATATTATGGGCCCTGTAATTCAATTTTCTCAGGCTAAATACAAAGAGGTTAAACAGTGTGTTCAAGATCAGAGATCAAGTGCATACTGGAAGGGACTCATAAATAGTTCCCAGGATGCCTTGACAGTGTCACTCCAAAATCCTTTCAGGGATTTCTAGATGTTATTCCCCTGGGCAGTGAATTCAAAAGTGCTAATAAGAAGCTTCTATGAGGCAATTGTACAGACCGGGTTCTTTTTCTTAGGGACAAATACTATGCTGTTACTTTAGATCCTTTACAAACATTTTCAAAGGGGCAGAATCAATGACTGAATTACTCTAATACTGGATATGCCTCACATTTAAAGTCACAGACACCACCTTCCTCTACAGAAACTCAGTGGAGAAATGCTTCTTGAAGAAGTTTATTACAAAGCAAGAAAACGCTTGAGTTTTCTAAAGTCATGGGCTAGATTTAGTTTCTTGTCCTTTGAAGAGAAAACTTGAGAGGGAACATTAAGAATGCCTTCACAATCAGTCCTTTCTGTGGGCAAGTGGGCTTGAGAAACTTCAAAATGTTGTCCTCGTTTTGTGGTTATCTTCATCTCCAAGTAAATTTCTAGAGCTTGGTATAAAGGGGTCTGAGACATTTTTGTGGTTTCTCACACTTTAACTTCCATACTAACTGGCAGTTCAATAGGTTCACAAGAAGGGAAGGGAATGGAAAGGAAGTTTGCAATTGTGTAGTTACTGTCTCATAGGTGAGGTCTGTATCTCTGATTTTGACCACATTTGCTTCATAGGATAGCAGTATATTAAAGTTTTTTGAATATGTTTTCACAGGTGAAAAGAAGGAAGAGTAACCTAAGGTTTCTAATCTACTAATTTACAATGTAGGCGACGATATGTTCCAAGTGTTTTGGCTTTTGGTGTAAGCCAAGTTTGAGATGAGTCTTTGCAGCCACAAGTTTTCTGGATAATACATGGAAAATCATAAGCCTCTTTCCGAACATGGGAAACATTTTATTCCCTGAGCCACTCAAACATGTATATTCTCTTCTAACACATTGCTACCTTGAATGTTTATAACATTATACATATAAAAAATCAACAGTAACAAGTACTATTAGTATTTATTAAGCAACATACTGCCTCACTGTACAAAGTATATACATAGGTATATATATGTACTTACACACATGTATACATACACACATATACACATAGAATCTTGTTTAATAATTCTAACAACTCTTTGATGTAATTACTGTTTTTTCACTTTACAAGAAAAAGGAGACTTTATGAAACTCGTGATCTTATATACAGCATAATAAATAATGACAGAATCACCTGACATGAAAGCATGAGGTTGAATTTAAAATAAAAAGAAAAACAGATGCAAGTTGTTATCTGTACTCCTCCATACAATTAATCTGGAGAGAGAAAAGTACCAGGAAAGAGAAATCATTATTTATTGGGTTGTCAGAATAATCTGTATGGTGGGTTAGAGCCATTAGGATGAATTTTACAGTGAAGATACTGAGGCTCACAAGATTGCAGATTGTTGACTGTGAATTGTTTAATATCAATCAGGTATTAAACAGCAGAGTCAGGACTGTGTGGATCTGCTCACAATGTATTTTTCTTTATTGCTTAAGATTGAACCAAAGAGAAAACCTTGTTCTTCTCACCATAGTCACTAAAATCAGGGTAGAATTTTAGGCTACAGTCACTAAAATCAGGGTAGAATTGCACAGGACTATGCCATTTTTACCTCTCTCAACAGAAAGATGGTATAAAACTATCAAGTTTGGGCTGGGCACAGTGGCTCCCTATAATCCCAGCACTTTGGGAGGCCCTGAGATCAGGAATTTCGGATCAGCCTGGCCAACATGGTGAAACCCTGTCTCTACTAAAAATCCAAAAAAATTATCCAGGCACAGTGGTGGGCACCTGTAATCCTAGCTACTAGGGAGGCTGAGGCAGGAGAATTGCTTGAACCAGGGAGGCAAAGCTTACAGCAAGCTGAGATCCCACCACTGCACAAGAAAAAGGAGACTCTGTGAAACTCATGATCTTATATACAGCATCTAAAAAAACAACTATCAAGTTTGATGTATGCAAGTTGTGGGATATACACAAATATCCATGGAGAACTAAGCAATAGAGTGTCCAACATGTAAATAGAAGTGTCCAAAATGTAAATAGCAACATTTACTTTCTACAGAGTTCTAGAAACATCCTCAGTCCTCGGGGCTTGGAAGTTTGGTGTTTAAATGACTTCTTGAGCCAAAATGTGACTACTGTATGTCTCCAGGTTCCATTATAAATTCAGTGTGAGTTTCATCTTGCTCTGGAAACTCTGTGCTCCCTAGATAGGCTAGTTTCTCACCTGAGTCCTCTTACCTGTAGATGGACCGACCAGTAGAGCCCCTGATAATCTCTCTATTTATTAGGTAATTAGGTAGATGAGAAGGTAAGTAGATAGATAGACAGACAGACAGACAGATGATTGATAGATAGATAGATAGATAGATAGATAGATAGATAGATAGATATTATAGATAGATAGATAGATAGATAGATAGATAGATAGATAGACAGACAGACAGTGATGATAGAGATGATAGACAGATAGATAACACTTCTGGATATGTGATAGTGAGTTGCTGACATTGGCTTTTCTACTTCAATAGACTTAACAGCTAATGCATTTTCTCACTTTGAACACTGGTTCTGTCACAGCAGGCCTTCCATAGCAAGGTTTCTGAAATCCCAGTTCACCTCTGTTTGGATTATCTACATTTCACCTGGCTCCTCTACTCAAGTGCATTTTTAGGCCAAGAGCCCAGCAGTGTTATTCTTTTAATTTTATATGCACACAGAGCTGAAACATTTGAACTGCAAGTGTGGGACTGTATACTTTTCAATTAGATGTTGGCAACATAAACACTCACAGACACTAGCTGGCACAGACCAACTACCATTCTCTTAAATTAATGAATATACTCTAATGGCATGGCCAATGGTAGAGCAATTTGGGGGCCTCAAGGACTATAGAAACAGTGGAAATTATACTCCACAGCATGACAAGAAGTCCTTTAGAAAGGACTTTTGCACAATTAGCTTATTTCAGAAATAAAAAATGCCAATTGGATTAATCTGCAAAATCTTGGCAGTGTATTGATACCAATCACCTTTTGTCACTATTAGCTCTGTTTCCTTAAATACAGGGGGCCAGAGAAAAAGACTACTTCTTACGGGAATCAGTATATATTTGCACTAAAGAAAGCACAGGGCAATGAGTCTTTCTTCCCTCTTTTCCTCTTGGACCTTGTACAATGTTAAATTTCAACTTATTTTTTTTCCATATTAAGTCTCTAATTAAATATTCTAGATCTATGTTTGGACATAAGATTTCTTTGTTTGGGGGCTTAAACCTACCATCAAAATTTAATCTATTGGTATTATTATTTGCAAATTTCTGGTAGTAATTTTTATAGTCTACAACTATGGGTGTTACTGTTCCCGATATCCATCTTATAATTTCAACTAAATCAAGCAATGAAAATTTTATAGTGCATCCCTAATTGTGCACCAGACTGGAACTGTTCATAAAAATTCTAAGCAATTATAAGGCTTTCTGGGAAACATTGGCAGCAAACCCTGGATTAAATGTTTATAACAGCAAGCCAGATGGGAAACAGAGATAAGGAAAATCTCATGGAAACTTATTTTTTTTTTCCCAGACCACAACATTATTTTAAATTAACCTGGCCAAGGGAAAGCACTTTCACATTGTTGACCAGTAAAGAGTTTTTGGTAAGTAATAACATTTAAATTGTGGGAATAATTTTACAAAGACAAAATTTTTTGTATCATCTATGACCTGTGTTACAAACAGATAGACGGAGTTGATGAATGAAATTCCAAGGATATATTATGAAATGAAAATTTTAAAAGTAGATGCTTTAAAGTTAAAAATGTGGCTCATATATTAAAGTTGGGGAAAAACACATGGAAATATTTAGCTGTACTTGTTTGTCGTGGAGACTATGGTGCGTATATAGTCAACTTACTTACACTAAAAATACTTTTACTGCTGATAACTCAGGTCTCGGCTGCCATTTTGTGGCTAAAATCTCTCTCATAGTGAAATTGGGAAATAAGTGTTTCTCACCCACTTGAGCTCATGCTCACTTCCTCCAATGTGTCTTAAATGGTCTGAAAGTTACAGAGGTAGATTTGTAGAGAAGCTAATAACACTAAAGTTGCATGTCCCATCATTTGTATGCGCTCTATCCCTGGAAGGATTCCTAACATGCTCATACATATTATTTTAATTTATGGGGAAATATAACTATAATTGATTAAGTCTGCTGTCTCTTTTCACTCTCATTTTCCCTCTAACACACTTCCCCCTTGATGAGCGGTATTAGAGTAGCCATGAGGATTTTTGGGTTATGGCCAAGTGATAGTTAAACTTGGGAGACAGTTGTTGGGTTTCATGTGAGATTCAGTCAGCTCCATGTGTAGATATTCATACCATGCCAAGGATTTTCATGGCATACCAAAAACAAAAATTCACTAAGTTGATAAGATGCATTTTGAATAGAAGGAATGATCAAGCCCTGGGATTGTTGTGAATCCAATAATGAAGAAAAATAAATCATATGAATACATTTGGGAAAATATTTATATTATTTGCTGTATCAATTACCTTTTGCTATGTAACAAACTTCCTCTAAAATTAATAGTTTACCCTACACTGTATGGACCAAATCTGGCCTGTAGCATGTGTTTTTATGTTCCATGAGCTAAGAATAGTTTTTATATTTTTAAAGAGAAGTAGGAGGAAGAAGAGGAGGAAGAGGAGGAGTTAGAGGAGGAGAAAGAGAAGGAGAAGGAAAAGAAATGTAGCAAAGAGAGCAGGTGGCCCACAAAACCTAATATGTTTATTATCTGGTTCTTTACAGAAAATGTTTGCCAATTCCCAGCTTAAAACAACAATTTATTTAGCTAACTATACAATATTTGGTAATTTGGGCTGGGCTCAGCTGGGCAACTCTTCTTCTAGTCTTGGCCAATCACATTCACATGTCTGCAGTAAGCTGGGCTTGGGGAGGGGGCATCATCTGAAGGCTGGTGATTGGAATATCCTCCTTTACAAGTTTGGCAGTTGACTGGCCATCAACTAGCAGTTCACAAAGACTAGGCCACATTTCTCATTATTTTGAAAGCAGGTCAGGACTTATTCTCATGATGGCAATTGCACTGTTTCCAATGACAGCAAGCAGGAACAAGTCCTAAATCCAAGTGCTTTTTAAGACTCAGCTTAAATAATGTTTGGCAATATTTTATCAAAGTAAGTCCCATGGCTAAGTTTTGTGGAAGGATTCTACCAAAAGGCATGGATTTTTTTAAATGAAGCCATTCTTATAATACAGCATACATGTTGGTTTCCAATGAAATAATGACAACAAAGATAATGTAAAACTAATAATATACCATTACTACAAGGACACTGATAACAAACTTGTAAGTGATAAGTATTTAATATTAGTTACACCAAAGAAATGTAAAATGCCCTAAAATCTTTCTGTTTACATATGAAAAAGATTTGAAGAATGTTCTTCCTGACAACAATTCTGAAATGTTACATGGAATTGTAAATAAAAAGTTGTGAATTTGAATGAATCTTTGCTAAATTATCAATAACAAAAAACAAGACTTAGGATGATTAATTATGCTAAAAGAAACTCGTTTCTATTTCTATTGAAAAAATTACAAAATCATAGTTATGTTATTGGTAATGAAAGCATACATGGCAAAAAATGTGGGAGAGAAGAGGTGTGTGTAGTTCATTGGCATTTTTTTAATGTTTTTTTCTGGATTTTGTAATATGGGTGCAATTTTGAGCTTTTTAAAATTTGTGATTAATTTTCTTATTCTAAAACATATTTATTTTATAGCTAGTTTTAGAAATATACTTGTGCATTATTTTCTTTATATAGAGCCTCCAAAATTTCCTAATTTCAGGCCCCCTGAAACCTGGATCCACCAAGGGAAGGATCAATAAATGTTTCTGCTCAGAAACCTAGGCCTGGTTAGTAAAGCAACTGGTGCAGGGAGAAAAGAAAGAAAGAAAAGAATTTCAGCTTCTTGTATGCATTTGATGTGATGGTATTTGGAGTTCAGCATCTTCTCAGCTCCAAGTTTGATTTAAAAGCCATTAGCAATCCTTTCTGCTCACAACTATATAAGATGCAATTTTTCAGCTCTAGAGTGATCAAAACTCTCCAGTGTTTGAATACCACTAAGCTGATATCTTGAATATCTGCTCACCTTGGTTACCTCTCATTTCTTCATCCCTGGCAATTTCCCCCCTCCCTCAAAGTTTGTTTAGAAGATACATAACACATGGACATAAATATGGGAAAAACAGACACTGTGGACTACTAGAGAATGGAGGGAGAGAAGATAGGTTAAAAAAACTACCTATTGGATACTATGTTCACTATCAGGGTGACAAGATCCATACTGCAAACCTCAGCATTACACAATATTTCCATGTAACAAATATGTACATGTACCATCTGTAACTAAAATATTTTTTTCCATTTGACAAGTGGAGTAAAAATTATTCCAAGCAATCAAATAATTTGCCATGTAGTGTATGGGAAAGCAAGGATAGCAAACAAATTGTATCTATTGGCAAGAACTGGTCTTTTCCTAACATCTCCCTCAGTCTTTATCCTTCCAATGCATAGTGACTCCCTCTCTAGGTTGATGAGAAATACATCCTACTTTACTATATGCTCATTATTATCCATTAAATGCCTTCTATATGCAAAACCTTTAGTTAAGTGCCAGAAATCCTGGAGAAACAGGGAAAATCGTAAAATAAAATGGAACGATATTATAAGGTTGCACATGCTAAGCATCTAATATATGCTACATAATTCTTCATATGTGAAGATCCAGTAGGTGGCTTTGAAGGGCGTATGGCACCTATAAAGTAAAGAGGTGTTGGTGAAGGAAACTCAGAAAAGGAGGAGGAATGATGAGCAGTGCCTGGTTCTATTTAGGGATATGGCTTTATTTGATATATTACATGATACTTCCAACAAAGCATCTCAAAAACTCTTGGAAATTATCTAGTACAAATCTCTACCATTTACACCAGAGATATGTGATTTCACCCACCCCTGCCAACCTAACTCACTTGCCCATGGTCACCCATCTAACCACTGAGCCAGGGTTTTTAGTCATGTTTTCTCAGCACAATCTTGGCAAAACTATTAATACCAGGACCAACCATGATAATATTATTTGAAGCTGATGGCTGTTCTTTAATGCCATCCCTAGATTAATTCAGACCTTAAAGTTACTTCTGGTACTTACTATGCTATGGCTGATATTTTTCAGATTTTAGTCCAGGGTTGAAAACTCTAATCCTTATTCTTCATTTCTGTTTTGTTGTTTTCGTTACCCCTTTGTATTGTTGAGACATCCTAGAGATAGTAATTGCACATAGAAAGTAACTCTTTTAATAATGAATTGAATTCTTCCCATTCTAAAAACAGTGAGGTCAGATATCATCAAGGAAGCTAGAAAATAAGACCTTTAATATTTAGCCCTTGATACAAGCAAATGAATTAAATGTGTTCTATCTTGTTTGTAGGTGTTTAGTATATATCAGAAGTTTCACATGCATTTGATAATAGGAATCATGGAATCATCAGCCAGTGTCTCAACACTGTCCTTAAAGCAGCTGTTACTATTATATGTCAAATGACTAGGTTTTGAAACTGGGTAGATAAAAATGAGGGTGAAATGGGCTGTTTCCAAGTGGCTCTAAGAAAAGCTCTCAGTGCAACTAGAAAGAATTAATATTAGTAGGTTAAACATGTATAGAAATTTACTTTCTTTGCTTTTAAAAATTATCTCAAAAATATTCTAATAATTCAGTAAAAGTAGATAGTTATGATTACTATTTTGTAGTTGAAGAAATTAAGGTAAAGAAACATCAATGATGAGCTCAAGGTTAAAGACCGAGTTAAGGGCAGAATGGGGATGAAGCCCCAGATGCTGACCTGGGTCCCGTGATTCTTCCCCTCCCTCTATTACCCATCTTTTCTAACCTGTGTATCACCGTCCCAACACCTTCTTCCACATCTACTCCAAATAAAAAGAATTCATATCCCTAGTTTGTAAAATTGCTGTTCAGTATTTTTTATTTTGTTATTCAATGAGTGGCCCAGTTCCTCTTTATAATAACTACACAGTGACAACAATGTTCACTTACTTCTACATAAAACAGATTTTGTGAGTAAGTAATAAAAAGCTGTGATAAATCTTTAAATCAACCTAAACATTTCCTGGAGACTTGAGGGACAAAATGAACAAGAGTTGTACCACAATTCCTACAAACATTTTCTTTGATCATGAAATCTATATACTTGGCATCAAAGAGCAGAAGTCTATGGATTCAAGACACAGCCCATAATTGTAATAATTAAAAAACATGTCCAAAAAGTAAAACCTAAATATCAATCTATTATATTTATGAGTTTCTTGGTTAACATGTCCAGAGACTAATGCCACTGTGGTGACTCAGGGGTACCACACAGTAATTTATTTTACTGTACATTCTTAGATAAAACAGCTCAACCATACTTATTAAAAGCACTATATCACTTTAGCCTCAGTTACCTCCCACACCCAGTTTGTCCAGGGTCATTATGTCATCTGACCTGAGTCCAGGGCTTCTGAGAAGAAAGCCCAAAGCAAGGGAGGAAATCTGGACTGACGGTTTGAGTAGGCCTTAATGGCTGTTGTTTGGCCTAATTTACAAAGTCTTCTTCCTACACTTGAGAATTCAGATGTTTCAGACACAAAATTAAATGATGCCTCAACCAAGTCATAGATGCAAGTCCTCAAATGCTATATAATTGCACCATCACCCCTAGGAGAAGTTCTGATTAAAATGAGTCACATTGACCTTGGATGACATGGCCTAAGGGGCAATTATTTCCCAAGGGACTTAATTAAATGCAATTAGACCAGTGAGAGTACATTTAACAAGTCCCCTTGTGGTACCTATGTTTCCAATTTATTTTTCCAGCAACTTTCACTAATGATTTGATTCACACAACATCCATCAATGGATAATGATAGGGTGCACTACTATAAGGTGATGATGAGATACTTGGGTCCCATGATTCAGGAATTAGAGAGAAAATACAGATGCATGACAAGTTAAACAGGAATACGAGAAGCAATATGTTTATGGGCCAAGTGAACAGTAGAAAGAATGGGCAAAATGCAGTCAAGGAAAGAGTTACTCAGTGTGGGTGAAAGCAGACAAAGGTGGCTTCATTAATAACTTGGAGGTCTTTAAGGATATAGATGAGGATACAATGCTACCTCTGAATCATGGACTTCTAAGCTAGAAAGGATTTTAGAAACCATCTTGTCTGGCTGGGTGCAGTGGTTCACGCCTATAATCTCAGCACTTTGGGAGGCAGAGGCAGGTAAATCACTTGGGGTCAGGAGTTTGAGACAAGTCTGGGCAACATGACGAAACCTTGTTTCTACTAAAAATACAAAAATTAGCCAGGCTTGGTGGCATGCGCGTGTAATCCCAGCTGCTCTGGAGGCTGAGGCAGGAGAATAGCCTGAACCTGGGAGGCAAAGTTTGCAGTGAGTCGAGATAGCACCACTGCACTCCAGCCCAATAAAAGAAAATAAAAAGAAACTATATTGTCTTATAACTTCATTTGACAGAGTAGTACTCCGGAGCTCTTAATGGGCTAACTTACTCAAAACCATGCTGCCGGTAGCATGAAATATTTTAGAAAAGGAGAGCAGTATGAACAAGCTGAGTGGTACAGATGCATGAAGCATATTTTAGGGATGGCATGTTGACCAGTTGAATAAAATAAATAGTATTGGTATATATTGGTTGGAAAAAATATGTTTGGGCTTATTTCTAAAATGCTATGTATAGAGTTTGCAATTTATTTTGCCAACAAAAAAGAATATAGACATGTACTTGAATTGTGGGTTCTTACAATCAAAGTAGTATTTCCCAGAAGATTAATCTGGTAATCATGACTCAGATGTATGAGAAATAGTAGGGAATGACACAGGAGTGGACTAGTCCAATATTAATTTTAACAGGAGTCTGGGTGTGGTGGCTCACGGCTATAATCCCAGCACTTGGGAAGGCCAAGGCGGGCAGGTTACCTGAGGTCAATAGTTTGAGACCAGCCTGCCCAACATGGTGAAAATTCATCTCTACTAAAAAATAAAAAAATTAGCCAGGCATGGTGATATGCATCTGTAATCTCAGCTACTCAAGAGACTGAGGCAGGAGAATGGCTTGAACATGGGAGGCGGAGATTGCAGTGAGTTGAGATCATGCCATTGCACTCCAGGCTGGGTGACAGAGTAAGACTCCATCTCAAAAGAAAAAAAAAATTGTAACAGGAGTCTCCCATGAAAACAGTGATCTCTAGAGATATTATGAGAAGCCAAGAGTGTTGTGCAAGTGATTCTGGACAAAGAAGAACAATATTGAACGTGACTCCTAGGTTTCAAATAAGGATTCTGGGGGGCATCCAGGAGTGGTGGTTGTCAGACATGGGAGCCAGAGTTGATAGCAGGAAGGTCAAGGAGACACTGAGAGGAAAAGGCATGGCCCAAGACCAGAGGGTTCTGGGAAGATCCAGGAACTCACAGTCAGGAATGATTAAGGGTCCAGATAAACAGTCAGGAACTGAGGTGAGCCTAGTCATTGCAGATCAGAGCTAGGCTGTGAGTTGGAACCAGCAGAGAACCAGGGGCCAAGAGAAAGGAAAAGGTACAGATCAATGGTCAAGACGAGGAGTTTGGAATGACTCTAAGATCGTAACTCAGACCTGCAGCCTAAATAGCAGCAAACAAGAAGCGTCTGGTGAGCAGGGAAGGCTGGAATTCAATTAAGAGAGCACCAACAGTTGTGGATGCCCAGCATTAAGGAGCCGTTGATACTGCCAACTGGAGATCCTCACAAAGGCAGTTGAAGCCTTTTCTTAGGGAGTATGCAAATCTGGAGGAGCACCAAGAAAAAAAAAAAAAAAAAAAAAGAAAGAAAAAAGTGGAAATTTAACATTAATAAATATGGAATTATCACTGAAAAAATAATGCTATAGGAGTCCTTACATAATAGTTTTTTAAATGGGTTAGTACTGTTTTTATTTTTAATTATATGGTAGGAGTGGGAAAGTGTGTATAGAAGCTGAACATGAAGTTGTCAGTGAGGCTAAATGTACTTATCTGATTCTGCCGAATATTGACTGGTATGGTCTTAATCTGTCTCCCAAACTTCATGTATTAGGAACTTGATCCCCAGTATAGTAGTGTTGTGGGGAGGTACTTTTTGTGGATGTCTGGGTCATGATGGCTGTGCTCTCATAAATGGATTATGCTGTTATGAAAAAGGCTTTAGGGAGTGGGTTTGCTGTTTTCTGCTCCTCTGCCATGTGATGGTGCAACAAGAAGGCCTTCACCAGATGCTAGCATGTTGAGCTTGAACTTCCCAGTCTCCAGAACTCTGAGAAAATAAATTTCTGTTCTTTGTAATTACCTAGTCTCAGGTATTTTTGTTACAGCACCACAAAACAGACTAAGACATTGAAGAAGGCTTTGCCCCAACCAGAAAGTTGCTTAGATGTTTTCTTCTATATTAGTAAGGGACTAACTTATCTCAGAATTGCAGGTAGAAGTAGGGTTTTGTATACTCCTGCTTACAGAGAGCTGAGTGTAAAGGGAATTCACCCAGATCTAAAGACAGTGATATAGTTCTTGAAAAACAAAATGGAGGGAGTCAATATCTGAAGCTAGAACTGGTTTCCAACAGGGATGGTGAGTTTGTGTTTTGTTGCAGTGATGTGGAACTGACAGCAGGACTTTGAGGGAATTTTTTTATTGGCCAGCTAAAGAGGAATACTAGCAGGAAATGTACATATTTGGAGTCATACACAGAACTGAGAGTTGAAAGTGGGTAGGGGAGGCATTGTTGCTTTTTAGCATAGTTACGTCAACTGTTGTTTACATGAAATTGTTTCTATTTCCTCCATGTTGAAGGTGCAAACTCATTTCATACTAACAGGAAAATAAATGGCTTTGGTAGACGCTGGCCACAGCTGGGCTGGATCATAATTAGAGGGGCAGCTGTCGAGGTGCATCAATTGCAGACACATCTGGAGATGTGACATGGATTTAAAAAGCAGTCTTCTGCAAGGGGCTGGCAGGCCAGAGTCTAGCGTCTGGCTTGTCATCAGAAACCACGGGACATATGCTTAATAAAGCAGAGTTTATAGTTCCATCACTCACTTAAGACTGGTTCATGTCAGCTTTTGAAAGATCAGGGAAGATATAGCTGAAAATATTCTCTTTTGAGGTTTTAATTATTTTCTGGTTGCTATGATAGCCTACTTATCTTGGCCTTTCACCTGGCATCCTGGAACATCTCCGCCTATTTCAGCCTAACTACAGAACCAAAATGAAAATTTATAAATAAGATCAAACCAAACAACAATTCTGTGGTGAAAACAACTTTTGAGTCAAAAATGCATCGGTTTATAAATAATCTGAATTTAGAATACAGTGGCCAAATACTTCAGGTACTCATTTTTCCACTGAGCTAGCTTTCATGACATTAACCATGGGTGAACAATAGAGTGGGTATGGCACCATAAATGCAGAGACAGGTCTGGGTCATTGGCTTTGTGATAGCAAAGATGAGAGTGTCCCATGCCAGCCCTGTTGAAATACACCCAACTTTGGAATGACAATTTAATATAAGCAGCCAAACATGGACTTAGTCCAACCTCAAATGTCCTACTAAAACTGTGTGATGGCTCATAAAGATAGCTCTGTCTCCAGGAATTTTATGGACTAAAGCAGTGTGTTGAAGTGATGGATAGCACCCCCAATCCCTCCATTAAGATCTGGATCTGTGCTGTTTTGGACCACCATGTAACAGAGAGAAATGTCCAGCAGAGGGGAATTAAGTATAAAGTCTGTATTCTTCTCATTCTGGTTCTGTGCCTATGACTTGATAATTTTGTAATCTCAAAATGGAAAAATAGTTCTAAATATAACCAGTTGAAAGAATAGTTTGGTGCTCATTGTCTTGAGGAGGCATTTTCCACTGTGGCATTAATGTTCATTTTTAACAATCCATGATCCCTGATGTGTTTATTCGTTGCTTTTTGTTTTTATTTTCAGAATGTACTGCCACAAACACATGCTTTCTGAACATCTGGTATTTTAAATAATTCAAATAATGAGAATTATGACACATTGGATTTTCCTTTTTGTGTTAGTTGCCAGGGAACTCAGAGCTAAACACCATGCTGAATTCCTTATCCCAAGCATTAAGTACAGTGACCCCCTGCGTTCTTAATCTGCATCTTCCTCTTTTCAAAAATATTATAAGACTACTTTGACAAGTTTCTAAGCTGTTCAATGTTGGGGGACAGTTCTATGGAGGTATAAAATTAAAGGAAAGCAGGAAATATGATGAGCTCTTCATTACTCATGCTTTACCTGCGCATCAAGACTCCAGCTCTTTCTCCACCACAGCCTGGCTCATTGAGTATCATTACTGTACAATGTATTGTCTCACTGCTGAGCTTTCCATAGGATCTTGTTCCTATTTGTTATATCTCAACTCTGAACTAATCAGACCTATTTCCTCTTTTATTCTAGAGCTTATGGCTTGGTGTAGTACATGACTACCATGTTATCGTGTCTTCATTGACAAGGCTAAGAGTGAGACAGGGTACGTTCAGAGGACATGGCTGGTATACCTAAACCAGACAGGGGCAAAGCTGAGAAGGGAACAGACCAGGCTTCCTAAATGAAATAATCAAAGCAGATAGAAGGGGTGGTAAGGACAGACTGATGTAAGTGCAGGGAACAACAGAAGGCAAAAGCACATGGCCCACTTGAAGAGTGTTGTGCTTATCCAGCAGAGGAAGAATGACCATTGACATTTGGTTGAATGTCAAGACTGATGACAACACACGTGCACCAAGGGGGTATAAAAAGATTTGTTATTCACCTGCCACAGCTTCCTGAGGAGAGTAGGGCAGGCTCCCAAGGATGACCAAAAATGGCTTAAAAGAGCAGGGAAGAGAGAGTGGTTTGGCTTTTCTGTGGCTATGAAGTGGGACCAGGTTAAGGGTCTGTGCAAGTTCCCACTAGCACCAAACGAGGGAGCGCCTGCCCTTTATTTCAGCCTGCCCAGCTGTGTGATAGAAAGGAAAACGAGAGTGTTGGGGCTTGAAATCTATTCATAGTCAAACTTAAATTATGGAATCAGATTATTTATTACAAGTAGTTGAATAAATCCAGTCAATAATAGGGGATCAAGCAAGAGGAAGGAAAACACATTAGTGATAAGGGTGAACCAGAACTAAAGCAATGGTGATAACAGTGGTTCAGAACTTTAAGAGCTTTATGGATGTAAACTGGTAAGAGACAATGAGTGATTGAATAATGAGATGTGAGAGGAGAGGTGGGGGAGAGAGATAAGTTGAAAATGGAACCCAGATATTTGGTTAGAACAATTAGGTGAAAGATAGTGTCATTTACTGATGTAGGGAATATAAGAGGAGAAACAAGCATAAAGGACAAATGATTATTTTAGCTTTGGCATGTTAATTTTGTGTTATCTATGGGACAATCAAGTGGAAAACGCCCATAGATAAGATCTAAAAATTATCCATATATCAGACAATTAAAATCTTCAAAGAAAGCTATTAATAGATACGAATTAAAACCATGGAAGATGCCCAGGAAAAGAGAGTGTGGCATAAGAAAATGTCTATGACTGAGAATTGAGGAGCTTTAGCATTCACAGGGAAACTATAGGTATAAAAGATCCCAAGGAAATTGAGAAAATATGGCCAAAGAAAGAGGCTCAAAAGGGCACAGGATCAGAAAGTCAAGGGAAGTGAGCATTTCAAAAAGTAGAAGCTGGTCCACCATTGCAAATGCTCCCAAGAATTCAAGTAAAATAATACCAAAAAGTATCTACTTGATGGAGAACCTAGGATTTCATTGGTGACTTTAGACAATGGCCATTTTAAGTGATCAGTAGAGGCAGAAATGACACTTCAATGAGCTTAGTAGCAAATGGATGTTGAAGAAGTAAAGACATCAAGTGTAGACAGCTTTTTCAAAAAGTATTAGCTGGGAAAGCAATCATAAAGAAAATATTTTTCATAAAATAGGAAAGACTTGAGCATTTAAACAGTTGATGGACAGTATGGGATATGTTGGTCAAGGCATATAAAATGAAGTTGATGGATAGAAGCCAGTGGAAAAAGAGTTTGAGATGAGGGAAAATGGTGTAACTGAGATCCCAGAGAAGATGGAAGTTAATGAAATGCATAGGATGTGTCAAAGGATGTACTACAGGAAGAAGTAGAACCCTTCTTCCATTTGTTTCAGAAGAAGAAAAGATGAGTATGGAAAATGTGTGATTTTAATGGCAAGAATGTGAGAATTTTCATCCAGTGGTTACTTTTTTCTTATTGAAGTAGGAAGCAAAGGGTAAAATTACATCCTAAGAGTGAGGAAGAAAATTGAAGGACTGAGGAGATACAAATAGGGTGCGTTGTATGAAAGAGATAGAAGATTTCAGGAAAGTTGGAAACAGTTGCTAGAAAAATCCAGAGATAGAGAACACATTAGGAAATAGAAGATTGCCAGAAGCATTGAGGGTGCATTTAAGATCATGACTTTTAATCCCAGCTACTCAGGAGGGTGAGGCGGGAGAACTGCTTAAACACAGGAGGCAGAGGTTGCAGTGAGCCGAGATCGTGCCATTGTACTCCAGTCTGGGTGACTGAGTGAAACTCTGTCTCAAAAAAAAAAAAAAAGATTATGACTTTTTAGAGGCATCATTTCTATAACCCTGTGATGTTGTACAACAGAACTCCATAGCCCAGACACAGACACAGTGGAAATGGAGAGATGGATGACTGAGTGTGGAGGTTTTATTAGGCTGGCGTATTAGAAGAATGACAAGTGAAAAACGACTTTGAAGACATAAGTGAGGCATGCAGTCTCTCACCTGAATGGGAAACACAGTGAAGTCTGGGTGGGATTGGCAGAGGGATTCATTGCATTCCAAGTCTCAGTGGGGTCAAAGAGAAAATCTAAAGCAGACTCACTGAGAGAGATGAAAGATAAGACTTGGTGGAGGCAGCAGGCAAATTTACCCTGGGTAGGGAAGTGGTTCCAGATGATGACTCAGTGCAGTGTGTGTCCCAGGGAACAGATGGCTGAGGTGAAGTAGTAGTAAATGTCTCTGGAGGAGGAGTCCTCAGTGTCCGGGGAGATATCCATGAAGGTGCTGAAATTGCTTAAGAGGATTTTAAGACACATGGCCAATGGAAGACTATGAACCTTGTTTTAGGCTCCAATGAACTGACAGCAGAATAGAATACATCTCACAGAAGCAGGGCTTTCAAAAGTTGCTGGAGGAATGACAGTATGGAAAACTGGGCGAACAGCAGCCCCACCTCCTTGCCCTGTGCTGGGAACACAGGCAGCTTCTCCTAGAGACGATATCAGTAACTCACTGTCCTCAAGAAAGAGCCTCTAAGAAAGAAATGCAAGAAGTTGAGGATTTAGACAAAAAGAGATGCCATGAGTTGCCCAAAGTCACCAAACAAGGCTCTATCAGGATTTTGCTCATATCCCTTTTTATGCAAGTTCCAACATTTCCTATACCTGCAACTGTTCTACTGCAAGTGCCTGCAATTACCTGCCAAGGGTTTTCTGTGACTGCAGGAATGTGCTTCTCACCCCAACTCTGGCCCCGCCTTACTAGGGAAAATAGAATGGCCGGGGAGACTTATGGCCCTAGGATCAACCATTAACCAGTGATGAAAGGAGATGGTGAGTACATGCCCCAAACTTCCATTGTCCCCAGACAGGAAAACTCTGAAGTATATTCTATACAGTTTCCCACAGTCCCCAGAGGAACTGGGAAATGCACACCGTGGTAACTTGCTCATTAATTTACCTTGCATTGGTCTCCTTTCCTTGCTCGTCTCATCTCTACTCTTTTAGCTTCCTGGGACTGTGGTTGCCAGATAAAATAAAGGATACCCTACTAAACTTGAATTTCATGTAATGACAAGTTTTGTTTTGTTTAGTTTGGTTTTTAGTGTATACCATAAATACTGCATGGAGTGTAACATACTAAAAATTGTTTATCTGAAATTCAAGTGTATCTTAACTCCTGCATTTTTATTTGCCAAATCTGGCAATCCTATCTAGGATTGCTTTCCAAATAATCTACTTATATGCATACCCTTGCCTCAGGGTCCTCTTCTTCAGGATCCTACACTAAGACAGTTAGCAGCTATCCTGGAGGGATACACTCTGAAGAAGAAAAGTCCCTGAGAACAAACTTCAGAGGCAGCATTCTACTGCAACATCCAAATCAGATTAAAATTATAAAGGGCTATTGTTCTAATGCTGGCAACAAACTAAAATTACCAGGAAAAGGCCACAAACCCAGTCTCAGCACATTTTACCTGATTTGTAGAAGCCATCACCTCATCAGGAAAACACCTGTTATCCGCTCACCTTTATTAAACTCAATGCCAAGTATTATTAGTACAGCTATGGTATGATAATGCTCTATTCATTCTATCAGCAAATGCCCCAAATGTCTATCACTGGAGTACAGCCTCTGTTTCAATAAAATACCATAATTAAATATGAAAAGGGGAAACCATGCATCCCTGGTACTCTCCCTGACCCAGTACTTTCCAGTAATAAATTGGACTTGATTTCATCAGTGCTGGGGATCCCAGATGATCATTTTTAATTAACTTTCAAACTTGGACTTGTTTGTTAATAATTTAGTTAAAAACCCAACTGTTTTCTTGTTGCTGTTCCTCTCAAGAGACCCCTCTGCAAATTCTGGGTAGGAACTACTTCACCCATCTACCTAATACCACCCTCACCATTTTCCAAGCTTTGCTAAGCCCTGGTTCTGTGAAATCCTCTAAACCTTGATGGAGATATGGTTTCATGTCTCATCTTTGTAAAAATGAGCCTTTCAGAGCACCTTTATCTCCCTAACATGTCTGGTGATTCCTTTGTCTTGAATTTCAATAGCAGAAGTTCGATTTGTTTATTACTTTTGTACATGTGCAATAAATACAAATCATTGGTGCTAATGGGAGCTCGTGTTCAATTCAGGTATAAAACTTGTTCAAGTATTAAACAGAGCTTTTAGTTTATGAGTGTTAGTTACTTCTCTGAATATGCAAAATGATGCCCCATCAGTGCTATCTAATTTGGGCATTCACATGATCATTATTTTAATGTAACACCGGGCTCTTTCATCTCAGCAATAGACACCGCCAGGCTGTGGCAGTATCAGCAAACCTGAGGGCTGCCAACAGCTCTTGAGTCACTGGGGAATGCCAGTGAAGTTCACTTTAAAGAAAACGATCCTCACTTTTCCATGTGTTCACAGGCTTCCTTTTGATTTTTACGTTGAGCCTATTGACTTCAAAGTATCCTTTCAGGATCACTCAGAAGGCCAGAGACTCATCCGTGTTCTGATTCCTTGACTTTGCTCCATGCTCAGCGCTTGTTTGAAATCTGTGGGGTGCCTGGCTAGAAGAAGCTCAATAGGTGGGAAGGAGAGACAAGTGTCTGGTCTCAAACTTTCTTTCTGGAATGATTACAAAACCAAGTTGAGACAGGGGAACTGGGTATCATCTTGCCAATGAGTCATCTTCTGAAAAAGAGTAATCAGATGCAGCATGGCAGGAGAATGGCTACAAAGGAAGGCCCTTAATACAGGGTGCTTACAACTCCCTCTGCTGCCTGTGCAAGCTTCACCCTTTTGAAATTTCAGAAAATTGGACCTACCCTATAATGTGAAGGAAAATGATCTTCTGATTCACAAATTATTAAATTACTTGGGTATAAATGAGAAGTCAACATTGATGAAGATAGCTATCTTTAGTCTCACATTCCTAATTGCAGCTCAGGATTTTCCCTATGTAAGGAATGGATGAATAAAGTAAATCCCTCCCAGAAGAGCTCTAAGGGTTCTAAAAAGATGCACAGATTTGCATAGAGATTTCTGTATCTGCCTCATTCTAAAGCCAGCATTGTTCTAGTAATAAGAACCAGAAGGTTTATCAATGTAAAATTCAGGCCAGTATGTAACTTCATGTAACCATAGCCCTGCTGTCTGTCCCCTTTCCTTGGTCCATATGGTTGACTCTAAAATATACTTGACCATGATACAAAAACATAGATTGATCACATGGGTGGCCACAGCGATGAAGTATTCCAGGCTTTCCATCCCACCCGTGACAAAAGACTTACCGACCAGTCATCTGCCTCTAATTCAGCTCTGTAATTATTTTCACTTAACTATTAACTATTTTCACTTAACACATTCTCTGAACAATTTTTACATCATATACAGTCTAGACTATGCTTATATGAAATAAGATCAAATGACTAAAACATACAGAAATTCAGACAAAGCAGGAATTTATTCTCTGGGATAAGCTACTTGGTTGTTTCGTGAAATTGAACAGTCCATTTTTAAAAATTAGTTTCTATTTTCACAAACTGATTTTATCACTTCAACCCAGCCGGATGCACCAATGTTTGCCAAGACGAAAGCTTTTTCGCGATGCTAATGTCCTCAGACCACACATTTTAATTCCTCATGCTGTCATACCTTCATAGGATTTTTAAAATAAGTAAGGTAAAAAATAAGAATGCATAGGCATCTCCCCTAAAGCTTTCTGGACCCCCATGTAAGCAACTTGCCACTATTTGTGGAACACTCCTCAGAGGATGCTGGGAGCCTAGACTAAGAGTATGGGCCGCATCATATTAATCTGGGCAATGACTCTTTTGAGCAAGTCCCAGATAAAGTTAGTGATTTACAAAAGCTTTTATCAGTTGCTTGATGGCTTTTACAGAGTGGAACACTACATGACCCATGTGATTTGTTTTCATTTACAAAGGTGCAGAGGCTTTGAATTTAAAAATGGAACGTTTTCTTCTCATGCCAAACGTAAACAATTTAACATCCATTTCCTATCCAGCTATTTTACCAGTTCAAAAGAGTTTATAGGAATCTTATCTGTATTATATTTCCTGCTGATTGGCAGTGCCTCCTGCTTCAGCTGGGAAGCCAAAAATGTGCTGGCTCGGATTTGAACAGGAAAGGCATAACAAAGAAAACTGGGAAATAAATGTAATGAGTGGTTACGGGGTGCTGAAAACTATACTTATCGTTTCTTATTCTCGTGGAGTTGTTGCTGCCATATTGATTTATGCCTGAGAAGTCTTTTATGGAAACACACAACAAAAGCTTCAGATTATTTTGTCAACAAGAAAACACAGTTTACCATATCTTCAAAGTCCCCATCTAGTCCTGATTTGAGCGGTTCCATATTCCTTGCTGCTGAGACCTCCCTGAGCCCTGGAGGGGGGTTGCACTGGATACAGTAAATCTCCATAAAAGATAAAGGCCCCCAGAATGTCACAGAGCTTGTTTTCAAGGCCAGTGAAATAATTTGATAGGGACCATGAGGCGTCCAGAGAACAAAAAGTATTGTGGCTGTTCCAGGCTGACTTAGACTCAGTTTACTGGTCCCCTGAGGCCCATTTTTTTCCTTCCAGAATGTGGAAGACATTTATTTGGCCTATTGTTTGAAGGTCTTCCATCTCTTTCTCACATTCAAAGCTTGGATGATTGGAAAGGAGAGAAGGAAAAGAACAAAAACAGCCGTCTAGACATTTCCTAGTGGAATATCACATTTATAAACCATTTTCCTTGCCTTGCCTTAACAATACATTATGAACTGAGATAAAATGTTAGATAATAAACTTGTGTTCTATTGTATAGAGGTACAGCAAGAGTTATGGTTTTCTTACAAAAATCAATTATTTTTGCTTTGAGGTCAATTGACCTAACAATTTCTATGAAAGTCCCTTCAGCTGCCATTTCTAGAAATGTTCCCATTTGCCCTTATCTTCCCCGCCCCTACCCTATACCCCACCCCAACTTCCACTCCAATCTCAAGCCTCAATTTAACTGGGCTGACCAAGTATGTGGGGAGTACATTATTTTTTCGATACATATGCTGAGGTTCCTGGTAGTCAACCTCATATCTGCCACTATCATCTAACTGTTGGATCCTTGTATAAACATAAGGCACAGTTTAAGGTAAACTTTAGCACTGACTAAAGAGGGGTAATGTGTGGACATGCTTTCTAAGGTCTCTGGGCAAGATATGGTTGTAGTAAAATCAATACTATAGGCATCGCAGCTTCCAGTCCTTGGGTAAGCCACGTAACCTCTCTAAGCCTCCACTTACTCATCAATAAATTAAGGGCATGGAGCCTGATAACCTAAAAAGTCACTGATTCTTGAAAAAAAATTTTTTTTTTTTACGTTTTTGAGCATATCATTATGTTTCCAAGAGCTGAATACTTCCCTGAAAGTTTACTTCTAGGCATTAGATGCCCTTGCTATGAGGAGCACAAAGTGTTCTACTAGAATACACATGTCCTGATCGTCACATAAATACCTTCCATTTGTTGAATGCTATTGGTTCACCAAGTGTTGACCCACTGGCTCACTTCTCACCAGCCCACCAGTGCTGTGGGTAACAGCTTCAGCTGCTGCCTGTGGCAGAGTAACACTCTGAAGAGCAAATGGGATGGTGCATTTGATGGGAAAATAGATGGTAAAGTAAAAGTCACCATTCAGAAATTGTAATTGACATTTCACAGAACTTTCCCACCCTCCTGTTCTTTATTGCATGTCTTTTCTTTCTTCTGTCTGACAAAGAAATATACTGATTTCCTGTCCTTGTATTCACATATGCTTTCCATTTGAAAGATCATCAGTTATTTGGACAATGATAACAAGATATTTCATTAAAAAATAATCTCCTAATATTGGGTACCTTAATAAGAGATGGAATACTTTTATTAAGTTTATTTGGTGATCTGCAGTTAAAACTGAAGGAAGAGGCATACGAATTGTTAGCCTCACAAAACCTAGCCTCAGATAAAACACCAGAGATAAGACTATTTTTAAGGAAGCCACAAGTTTATTTAAATGATACACCTAATTTGTACATTTTTATTCTTGCCAATACACTAATCCTAGAGTAGTAATATCTGGCTCAAACTAAAAGTTCCAAAAAAATGTGTTAAAGCATTGACTAGGTATATGAGCAAATGGCCTTCCCATTAATATATACTGCACTGAGAGCTGACTAATGAGTGGTAGTTATTGTGTAGCCTACTTCACCAAGGATGGAGAAGTAATATCAACGGGTCTTGTACACTTTCTTTACCTGTTTGTTTTCCTCCCAAAGGGAAAATTATTAGGCTTATTAGGTACCCACATTATTTAGGCTTCTTTGAGATTTGAAACTACAGAGTTCTACTCTAAAATACCAGCCCTTTAGACAGGTGGTCCTGATGCTTCATTCTCAATCTAATGGAGAGACTGGTAGGGACATCTATTAGGTTAATTTATGCTGGGGCACTAGGAGGACCTGTCCCCTGACATAAATGAAGAGCTAATTACTCAGTTTTCCTCCATATATGTAAGGGAGTGGGACCCACATAACCTCCAGGTTCCCTCACGATGTTAACAACTTACGGTTCTATGAAATCAGCACCTCTGCTCACAGAGTGGTCTTTGTTCACATGCAATAAATAAAAATGATAGCATTGATCAACAGTTATCTTTGAGTAGTGGGATTACTGGTGATTTTTAACTTATCTAAACTTTATCAGAAATTTTTTACAATGAACATAAATGATTTTATGATTAACTGAGACAAAATAAAATTATTTTCACTTTGAGGGAAAAATACATAAATCTAGGAAGAAAAATAAAAGGCAACAACAACAAAATATTCTGGTTCTGGCTCTTGGCCCAGAACCATGTTTTTCAGACTTTAACCTTCAATTGGTGGGTCCTACCCTGGAGATTCTGATTCAATAACTGGGAATGGGAATGAGAATTTCCATGTTTCACAAGCCTCGGGATGACACTTTGAAGAACTTGGCTATAGAAGTGACCCATCACGTGGATATGATTTTTAGCTTATATTTATGACTGAATCAGTCCTGCCTCAAATTATTTTTTGTCTGTGACTATCACAGTTAGAAGGGAAAATTCCTGCATCCATATCCATTTAACTTAAGAGTCTCAACATCATACTTAATGTGTTGTTTCGAATTCCCTCAAATAGAAGCGTCTGGGGCTAAAGAATTGTCATAAGGTTCAGTTCTACTGGTAAAGTGTGTTTGCACCCCAGATGAGACTTGAACCCAGAATGTTTAGTTCAGCATCCCAGAGTTTAATCCATTCGGGCCTTCGGACCCCAGGACCCTCCAAAACCATGCACTGAGAAAACACAGACTGCTATCTAAAGTCAGGGCAAATCAATGGGGCCGTGGCTTGGAACTGCGTTTCCTGTCAAAGCTCTAGCACTAGCACGTGCTCTCAGTAACAAAATCATGAGTCATCTCTAGGCAACAGATCCGCTGGTCAGTGAACTGAACTTTGTTTCATCACCAGGTTTCATTTGAAATGTCAAGGAAGAAAAACTCACAGAAAAAGAGAGAGGCAGAGCAAGGAGAGAGAGAGAGAAATGGTTTCTAAGAGCTCTCAATATTAACTTACTAAGGGATGCATCCTATGTAAATTATCTACTTCATAATTAAAAAAAAATAACTTGACTGAAAATAAGCACTGGGTAATTATGATTTTGCTGCTTTGATCACATCACTGAGGTCTAAATGACAGAAAAAAAAGGAAAGTCGATCTTCTAACCACAGAGTGCCTTCAGTGTACAAGTCTTCCCTACAGAAGCAGCCATAATGGTAGCATTTATGGTGCTTACTCAGTGTCTTCTGTTAGCTGATTAGTCATCCCACGTGATTACTTTAAACAGGAAACCCAAAAGCACCAATCTTTCAATGGTTTCAGGGCCAGTGTCACTTTGGCAACAATGTTCTTGGATATTTTGCTCTAAATTTGGAGCTAAAGAATCTTCTCACATATCTCAAATGTATGTGTGCATTCATTACCTCCTGAGCATGCTATGTGTGATATGTAAGGATGTGTTTGCAAGTACATGTGCCTGAAGTAGGGGTAGATAGTGCACCTGATTTATTTAGGGGGTCGATTTTCTTCCTTTTTCCTTTCAGTGGTTCTCTGTCTGCATATTATTTCAGAAGGGGAAAAGGAGGGATGAAGAAAGAGAGAGAAAAGAAGAGGAAAGGAAAATGAACAAGGCTTTGGGAATCCCAGCTTTCCTCTACCTTATCTGTTCTTTCTTCTCTTTCCCGCAATTCTACAATTCTGAGGCTGACAGACCCTTCCCCCCATACCTCTCACAACCGTTTCCCAACCCTGTGCATGATGAAGTCTCATACCTCTGGCTGTACCCCCCAGCATTCTAGCTAGCATCAGAAATTCTAAAAAAACTTTCTGTTCTCATCATTAAAATCGAACCAAGAGGCTAAAGAAAACACAAAAGGCTATAAGGAATTTCCGACACTATCCAATTCTTTACGCCCACATATGATGAGTTCACAGATCCTTTCCTTCCTCCTAAGCTGCCGAGATCTATTTAAATATATGCAGAAGAATGCCAGCAGCCCTCCTTCAAACTGAATTCAAAACTGCCCATTACATGGCACCCCATTATGCATTCCATTCTTTGCAGGGTTTTATTTTGAGGATGTACATTGCTGGGTAAAGAGAGGCCTTTAGGGTACAGTATATTTCAAAACACAATTAAAATAAACCCTTCAAGTGGAAATGTAAAATGCATTTGTATTCTATTAAAGCCTTTGGCTTATCAACTGGAGAGTGCTCCTTTACAAGGTCATTAGTAACCAGCCTCACACCGTGGCCAACAGGCATCAGCTGCACAAAAACAGACAGGGGCCCCAAACACCACAATCACTTCCTGTACCTGTTCTTGTTTGCTTGCTGAGCCCTCGAAATTGGGAGTTGCTGAAATACATAAAAGCGTAACAGCTTGAGTCAATATTTGCCGATCTAAGCCAGTGATTTTGTTTAGCGAGGTGACTGAACCCCTTGAATAAATACATCTCCTTGGAGGTAGGAGAACAACCACAGGCAGGTGCTGGTGGGGAGGGCTAAGAGCAGAACTAGAACTGCCCTTGGTGTGGAACTGGATGGGGGGGCACTGAGCCTTCTCAGGGTCTGGCTCTGGTTCTTTCTCTGCAATTCTCTGCATATAGCTGCACTCTCTTGCTTCTAGACTAAAGGTTTGCATCGCCCTCACTTGGGAGGCTTGATCAGAAGCTGATGGTTGGGCCCAGAGCTATGATTCCGTGAATAGGGGGTGGGCCCCAGAATTTGCATTTTGGTAAGTTCCTAGGTGTTGCTCATGCTGCTGGTTTGGGGATCACGCTTTGAGAACCACTGGTCTAGACGAGCTCTGTCCAATACAAACATAATGTGAGCCACATGTGATTTGAAATGTTCTGGTAGCCACGAAAGAAGCAAAAGGAAGCTAATGAACTTAAGTTTAACAACCTATCCAACATAATTTTATAATGAAATCAATATGAAAATTGGGATATTTTAGACTCTTTTTCCCCCTTTTTTTTTTTTTGGTTCTAAGTATTCTAATTCCAATGTATATTTTACATTAACAGCACATCTCAATTCAGATCAGCCACACTTCAAGAACTCAATAGCCATCTATGGCTAATGGCTACTGTATTGCATGGTGTAGTTCAAGATCATTCTCTGAGCATTCCAGGAACCAGAAATTCTCAGCCCTAAAACATGGGCCTGCTCCCAGGGCTGTGGTGTACCACAGGATATAACAGGCTGTGGGAGTGAGTGCACATCCCCAGGCTCAAGGGTTACCCTGATGGTGGATGCCAGTTGAGAGGGTGAGGGACTTTGGAATGAACTTGGACAAAAGGGCTGGGGTGTCCATATACATGAAGATGTGGCCCATTGAGGTATAAAACAGAGTCTGGGTGGGGAGAAAAGTGGGGCAAGCTGAGCTTTGTGTTTCTGTGTTTGGGGTGGGGGAGGGAGAGAGAGAGAGAGAGAGAGAGACAGAGAAGGAGAGAGAGAGAAGGAGAGAGAGAGAGACAGGTGAGGTGATTCCATTCACTCCCATTCCAGGCTCCCTTCAGCTACAGACCAATCCATTCCGCATAACACACCCTTAATGGATTTTGCAGAAAGTTCGCCTTACTGGTGCGTTCGCCCTGTCTCACCTGTCTTCAGGGCACTTAGCTTTTTGGGTTTGGAGCTATTCCAGGGCATTGCTCATAAAAGGAAATACCTCAATACGCTGCAGGGTTCTCCTTCCAGGCGTTTTTTCTTTCTTCTACAATTGGCTTGGGGTCTGACTTGAAGGAGTGATCATAAAGAGAATGATTACTTTTATGCTGGCTGCAAAGAGAAGAGGATTCTGTGAGGAGGGAGTTATACATGAAAATCAATACCAGCATTGGAAAGCATTCTCTTTTGCCTGTATAAGTGCTACCCACAGGGTCAATAGCTGGAATTAACCTGGATCCTTTCATTATTATTGTTATTTTTAATAAAGCTGCTTTATGATAGACTCTGATGTGAGCTCCCAGGCTGCAGCTGCACTGATGTAAAGGGAGAGAAAAAATAGTTTTATTTAAGAGTTATTTTTTGTCCTGGTGGGTACCACCCTTCACCTCCCTCACCCTCTCAATCTCTAGGGACTCAGAAAGGGGAGAGCAAAATTCAGCTTTTTATAAACATAAGCCAATACCAACATAAAAAATAATGTGCTCATTGCTCTGATTTTATACATTGTATGATTTGTAATGCATGATAATAGAAATTAGCTTTTGTATGTATGGCTGTACTAAATGCTGATTACATGCCAGACCCTATCTTTGGTACTTTACCTACCTCATTTAATTCTTTCAACAATCCTGTATGATGAATCAATGGTGATCCAGTATGGATAAATGTGTCAGGAAAGGTAATAAGTGGTTGAGAGGCTGTGCGCTACCAGTATTTTTGACTCCCAGACCTGTGCTGTTTGCTGGATTAGAAAAATTGACTTGATGGATGCTTCTTCTTTGCTAAAACAGGTGTGGAAAGCCCTAGATATCTCCCCATGTACCTTATTTGGGCAAACTTCTGCCATTCCTTCTGTTAAGATCTACAAAGATGCAGCAGTAAAAAATTATTTTCACAATAGCCCTAGATTGTCTTTGAATCCTCTTATTTTCTCACACCTCACAACCAATTCTTCAGAAAATCCTGTTAGCTCTACCTTTAAAATACATCCAGACTCTGACAACTTATGCCACCCCTACTGGTTGTCACTTCCCCTTTTATCCCTGTATAGACTGCACTTCATGCAGAAGCCAGAGTGAAACATTATTAAGTTATGACATAACCAGTTCCATATTCAAAATCTTCCAGTGTTTCCTGTCTCATTCAGAGTAAAAGCCAAATTCTTTGCAATGGCCTGTAAGCCCCTACACATTCTTCCCTGAACACACGTAAGCATATGCATACACACACATACACAAACACACATACATGTACACACACATACACAACACACATACATATACACACTACACACATGCACTTATACGCACTCAACACATACATTCAACACACATACACCACACACTCTACAAGCATGCATGTTCATATGTACATACACATACTCAGAAGATATATGCACTCAGCACGTAGACCCACATTCAACACATACTCAACAGACATGCACACACAAGCATACACACTTATGGTTTGCATTTGTATTCCTGCCCAAATCTCATGTCGAATTGTAATCCCCAGTGTTGGAGCAGGGGCTCAGTGGGTGGTGATTGGATCATGAGGGCGGTTTCTAATGGGTTAGCACCACCCTCCCCATGCTGTGTTGTGATAGAGTTCTCCCAAGATCTGCTTGCTATAAAAGTGTATAGCACTCCTCCCTTTGCTCTGTTCTTCCCACCAGCCATACCCTTCGCCTACCTCCTTGATTGTCAGTTTCTTGAGGTCTTCCCAGACTTTTACTCTGTACAGATGCCTGTACAGCCTACAGAACTGTGAGCTAACTAAACCTCTTTTAAGTATAAATTGCCCAGTGTTGGGTATGTCCTTATAGCAATGTGAGAATGGACCAATACACACACTCCTATTTTACCTTCTCTAACTTTCCCCCTTGCCCACACCTCTCCAGCCACATTGTCTCACTGTAGCTCTTCATTCTCACTAAACACCCTCCTGCCTCTGAGCCTTCACATTAGGTATTCCCTCTGCCTATAACACTTTTCCCCCATTTAATAAAATAGTTTATTCCCTCCCTTCCATCTGATGTGTATCCAAATATTTTCTTATCAGAGATAATTCTTTCCTGACTAACTTATAAAAAATAGCCACCCCTCATTTCTTATCATCCTCACTGTGCCACTTTTCTTTCTGTCACACTTTCTACTACCCAACATGTTAAATATTTATTTATTTGTTTGCTGTTTCACCTGCATCCCACCCTCTTCATCAAAATATAGGCTTCAAAAAGGCTTGTTTGATTTGCTGCCAAAACAGTTCCTGGAACAGGTAGTGTCAGCAATAATATTTGTGGAATAGATGACTGATAACCATTTGAATGCCACCAGATATGAGAAGAGGGGAAATAAAATACATCTTAGGACAATAATTGAGTGCCCAGATGTAGAGAGCTTCCCTACTGGGAGACAGTCCTGACAGAATTCCTCAAATGCCAACCCAGGAGGAGTTTCACCACCACTTCTGAGGTAGGGGTCAACACTTATTCAGTCTGATGCCACTTATAAGTGTCTTTGTTCATGACATTTATGACATTGAATAAAGTGAGAGCACTGCCGTTCACCATGTTGCTTCCCATGATCCTCTTTGCTGCTCAGAACTCTGAGGATGACAGGCTGGCATCAATGTGGGATCTTGGGTGGTCATTCAGAAGGCTGGCTCAAAAGCCTCCATTCCTTCTTCTTGGCTTCACTGTAGCATGTGTCTGAATCTTTTAGGGGAAAAGATAGAAAGAACAATTGGCAACTTGTAGATGTCACCAAATCTTTGTGCCAGGTGATTCCCTCAAGGTAACTTTCTACACATTAAGCTATGTGGGCTCATGGGTTGAGCATTGAAGCATAAAGCAGACTTGGAGAAAGCTAGTCTGCTGCTCAGGGAATAAACTGACCAGGACTCAACATATAATTCAGCTCCTTCAGGTCTTCTAGCTGCTATGAATGCAGCAGTCCTAGGGATGATAATTTAGGAGAGCCTCAAACTCTCAGAACAGAACAGCATGCTGACCAATTTAAATTGACACTTGCCAGCTGGCAAACTGGATCAAGTGCTTACCTGCATACACATAATCCGAGGCAGTGTGGTAATTCCCATCTGTCTTTCTACTCTTGTCTGGCTTTGAGAACCTTGCCATACATGGCTGGGATGTCTTTATTAGGTCAGTGAACCAGTAATTTTAAATCTCCATGTCATCATGTTTGGTGCAGGTACAGGTAAAGCCCCACTATAGGTATGTGTGCCTCATGAGCCGGAAACAACAGCCTGCATCAGGAAAGACTGGGAAGAAGGCTCCAGCCTCCCAGTGATATTTTAGAGTGTCTGCAGCTGCCTACGCAGGAGAATAGTTCACAAGGGTAATATATTCTAGGAGTCTGCTGGAATGCTCAACTGACAAGAGCCCTATTGAGATGCTGCTCATTCCCCTGGGAGCTTTTCTGTTTACACGTGACTTTGCTCATCTTTCAGCTAAATTGGAAAGCTGAATGGAAACTTCAGTGTTTGAGAACACAAAATGGATTTTGATGCTTAAAAGGACTTTTATACAGAAAAACCCAGAGTTAACACGTCTCACGTGTACGGTAATTCTAAAATCCCAGAATTTGGGAATTGGTTAGAACTGTAGGAATTCTTTTCTCTGCAGTCCAGTATGGTAACTGCTAGCCATGTGGGTCTATTTATGTTAAAATTTAAAATAATTTAAATCAAGGAATATAAAAAATTCCATTTTCTTGTCATACTAGCTAGTCCCAAGACACATATGGCTTGTGACTGTTGTATTGGGCAGCACAAATCAGAACACTTCCAACATCTCTGAACGCTCCATTGAACAGCACTGGCTAACTGAAGAGACTGCTCCCCTCATTCTGCAGAAAAGAAAACAGAGGCTCATAAAGGTCAAGGTCAGGTGTCTTGCCCTCTTGTCTTAGAGATAGTATCTTGGCTACAATTGGAAAAGATCCAGGTTGTCTTACTTTGTCCTTTCATACTACCAGTCCATCTCTCATCTCTGATGATAGTGTCAAATGTCATTCTAACAATATCCAACACAGATACAAATGAAGGAAAGCAAGCTGGTGACACAGTTTACCAATATGAGTTCAAATATGAGTAGTTGCAAAATTAAATGGAGTCAGAAAATCCTGTCTCCTCCGTGAAACTCTCCAAGACCAACATGAAGAGGGGGGTTTTTCCCAGTAGTACTTTGCTTAAGCCTTCAGCTCACAAGGCTGCCTCGGTTAGTATTACTACTAAGTCACTTAGTAGGTTCTCAGTTACTACTAAGGGCTTGCATTCCTTATTTGCCTAATAAATGCATTTTATCATAGTTTTTTGTTTCATTTAACAAGTATCATTTGGGATTTTAATAAGCAACTCCAGAAAAGCTTGCTTTATACTATACAGAGCACTTTTAGTAACGTATGGGCCCTTGCAACCAGTAAGCAATAATGGCTGCCATTAACTTGTATATGGAAGAAACTATTTTCAGATACCATGTGATTAAAAACTTGCACTGCAGCCTAAGGTATGAGGGTTGAGCAGGACATGGTTCTATCGTTAAGGACTCTCCACATAAAGAAAGCTAAAAAATTCCTCTGAAACCTAGAACATGTCACAGGATTCAAACAGGAATCACTCTCTAGTCATTTACTCAACTTCCCTAGGCACTGTAAGAATCTTACATTTAGGTCAAAGGACTCCAAGCAAATACATTTTTCAGGGTTGATATGGACCTGAGAAAACTTCTAGAATTCCTGAAGGTCAGAGACAATATCTTTATTCATTTGTATTCCCATTACTCAACACCATGCCTGGAACATATTACATGTTCCGCCAATGTCAAGGGTGAAAGGAGGGAGGAGGGGAGGAGGGGAGGAAGGAAGGGAGAGGGGGAGGAAGGGAGGGAAGAAAAGAGGAATGAGGAAAGGAGGGAAAGAAAGGAAGGAGGGAAGGGAAGGGAAGGGAG
>NW_016107584.1:2540418-2628376 GCF_001604975.1 Cebus imitator
AGGGAAGGGAAGGGAAGGGAAGGGAAGGGAAGGGAAGGGAAGGGAAGGGAAGGGAAGAAGGGAAGGGAAGGGAAGAAGGGAAAAAGCAATGTTTTTAAAGTGTCATCTAGCCTTCCAAGTGGACGAGGAACATATATCATGGAGAACTTTAAAAATTGCCCAAATTTGTTCCCTTTCTCCGTATAGCTAAAGGCAATCACACCCCTGAGGCAGACAGCTTTTGTTGTTGCTTGCTCAACACCCATCATAATAAGAAAATGTATCTCTTCCTCTCACCACCACCCTTCAGGCCTGTGCTTTTCAGTTGGAATTGAGCCTAGTTGGGGCTCCGGGTTTGACCACAGACCCAAGTCTGACTAAAGAGATCAGTTGAAATATGAGCACAACTAATTATAATAATCTCTAGAGACATCATGAAGAAGAAACTCCCCACTGGTGTTCCTAGGGCCGGGGAAAGGCATCCTAGAATTGTTAGTGCCCATCTTTGGCCCCTCACTGGCCAACTCAGAAGTAAAAGGCAGAGAAATGATGCCTCGTGTCATAGTTTGAACATTTAGACGCAGCCTGGAGTATTTTGTTACCTGAACCAATAAATTTTATCACCAATATCTACTACCACCCTTTTTTTAAAGCCGTTTTAGTTTGGTTTCTGTTACTTGGAACAGAAAGAGTAATGATTAGTATAAACACAAATACAAAAATTGCTTTTGAAAGATTTCCACCAGAAGCGTTGCAGCTATTAACTGAGAGTAGTGGTGTCCCTAGACTAGAAAATGCATTGTCAAGCACAGTTTTTCTCAGATTTCCAGGCTCCTCTGGCCTTCCCTCCTGATACGGATCTCTCTCCAGGTAGGTGTTCTCTGATCTCCACACACTGTCTTCTCTGCTTTAAGCCTCTCCCTAGCTCATCAATCATCCCTGTATAAAGCCAAGTGCTAGCCTTCTACATTTACCCTTTCCCAGCCTTTAATTTTCTAAACCCATCTCATGTGTCAGCTCAGCCCAGGAGAGAGCAATGGGAAACAGAGATTTATATGGCACCGTGTACTTTATATTTAATAACTGATCTGTCATGGCATTTATCTGCATAAAAAGGTGGGTAATCCACAAGTGGCTTGGCAGCCACAGACTCCAATGAATTATGCTTCCTGTTCTCTATCTCATGAAGATGGACAGCTTGGTAGATACCAGCTGTCACGTGCTCAGAAATCTTCAAATATATCCCTGAATCTCTTATTTGGAAAAATGTAAAGTAACCTTGCCAGGAAACAGTGGCTTATAGCAACAAAATATACCATGATGTGGTAGAAAATTATAGAAGCTGTATGGCTAGCAGGCTTTTAGTATAGACCCAATAGCTTGCAGGGGCTTTTCATACAGTAGCTTTTGAGGCCTGGACCATCCTGTAATATGTAGATTAAATTTATTCCCTACTGCAAATGTTCAAAGTTACAGTGCTACTAAATGGCAAAGCTAGAACATGCCTAACTTCAAAGCCCCGGTTCTTTCCATTATGCTTTGTTTTTCTCCAGGTGGTATACAACCATGAACTTGGAAGGACAAAGGAGGGAAAACTGACATTTTAGTTAAATAGGTATTGTGTCGTTTATATGAGAGACTTACAGATGATAAAGTAAAAACAAAAAAGCTGGCCTGACCCTCAAGCCTTCATATTATTATTATTCTATCAATAATCTATAAATGTGTCATATATTATCTGTCTGCTACCATCAGATCATGTTGTATTTTGTCTTTTTTATGTTTACATTCACAAATATAATTTGCAAGTGAACTACTTTCAGAAAGTTCCAAGACCAAGTCCAATTCTAGGGTAGCTAGAGACTATGGTGGGTCAGATGGACTATCTGGAATTTAAAAACACAACCATATATCCTGAAGGCACTTGCATATCTTCCTCAGGCATCTGGGAGGAAATTCTCAGGGAATCAAAGGTCTTAGAGCATTAGAGATATAGGTTCATTCCTAACAACCTGCCCTTCTTATTTTGCAACACCTAATGTACTTTAATTTTCTTGTACAGTGAGCTAGTTCTGAGCTACCACACAGTGCCTGGCCAATGGCAAGCACTTAGAAGTTGTTGAAATAAATGTATGAGTAAGACACAGAACATCAAGTGTTTCATTGGAGAGTGCTAGCATCTTCTCTGTTAGTCAAAGGCTAAAGAAATAGAGTTGAGAACAAGATGACACATAGTTCTCAACCAGGTCAGGTTTGAAGACTGTGTGCCTTACTTAGGGAGTTCAAATCACTAGCCCTACAAATCATGTGTAGAGAAAAAAGACGAAGGTGGTTGCCCTCAGGATCTCCATCAGGACCAGTTCTCCAGAGATAAATGCCACGTGAGGAAGAGAAGGAGCTTGGAGACCATGAAAGTTTCTTCTACTCTGGGTTATTCCCATTTCCAGGGTGACATGGGGACAGCAAAGTAGATGATGATTGAGAAACAGCTGCAGTCCAAGGAATAGTCATTTTCCAGCAGATGTGCCAAAGGGGAGGGCACCCTCTGGAGGCTCCCAGCTAGGAAGCCAGCATCTCAGCTGTGGTCTTTTTTCAGGGATGACCATATCTAGGGGTGGCTTTAGCATTTCCTGGTAAATGGAGCAGCTGGTATAGAACAGTGAGGTCATACATTTGCCACACTCTAGGTGGTTTAGGAGCAGTTGGCTGACGTACAGCCATCTTTATCCTTTTGTGAATGGGGAACAGAAAGCTGTAGACAGTAACTTCACACCTTAGAAGCAACCCCACCATCTGAAACTTCCATAGTCCTATGTTCCCCACTTAATAGATGATTCTGTTCCTTGATCCAGCTGGTAGATTAGATATTCTCCTGTCAAAATATTTGCTGCATTTGCCTTCGAGGTTCATCTTACAAGTAAGGTGTTTGTCAGAATGTCTAACAGGACAAGAAGGAGGAGATACAACTAAGCTTCCAGTAAATGGTTGTACAACAACTGACTGCTATTGTACCCACTTGATTATAAATGTGTTTTGTAAGCATGGCAGAATTTATTCTTAGGACTTGATTTCATCAGTAAATACAATCTGTAAGAAAACAATAGCCCCACGTACTTATAACCATTAGAAGCTACTTATATATACCAAAATAACTAAAAAAATTGAACAAACTGGCTTAAATCAGGTCTGCAATATGCACTTCTGCACCATTTTTTAACCTAAAATACAGACTTTTCAGCTTACTAGTTTTATAATTATCAACAAGTCAGTTAGCTCTAAGCTCAATTGTAAATTCATTCATTCATCTTTTTATCTTTTCTTTATTTGGTATATATTGAGATTCTACTATGTGCTAGCAACTGAATTTGGTGTTATAAAAAGACTAGTAATATCTACTTCAAAGAGTGATTGCAAATATTAAGATAATTTAGAAAATCTCCTAGCACAGAGAAGTAGTTAATACATTTCTACCGTGTATGAATTGGGAAACAAAACATGTTGGAAGGTGAGGGAGAGAAAACCTCTTTTAGGATTTGGTCCAGCTAGGTGTGTTATTACTAAAGACTTTAGAGGTGTATTTTCCCCTAAACAGTAAAATATAGGTATTAGTCTAATTACACAAAGTCTAAGTAAAATGAAATTGAAGATCAGCTTTTACCCATGGACAAATATTTTCTTTTTTGCTTTGGAATCCAGTCCATGAATTAAGCCATATTCAGACAGAGCCTACGGATCAGGAAAGCCACCCTTTAAAGAACATGCTGCGAGGTGCCATAACTGCAGGTTAACAGCAGGGTTTCCCTGGAAGCCTCTCTGAAGCAATCCTGAGTGACTGTGTACACAGCACTCTCTGCAAAGGACACCCTGCTCTGCAAAGGATCCCCTTCCTACTTCTCCCCAGTCTCTCCAGTAGGTAGTTCAGTTTATACCACATGAATGGTTGAAAAGTACTGCTCAGTTACCTGAAGAAATTTTTTATTTCTGTACTCTTCTACTCTGAAAACTTAGAATGGAACTGGAATGAAAATTTTCAAAATATCAATAAGTAGGTGGATATTCTAAAGCCACAATTAAAAGCCAAAAAAATTCTTACAAACTGTTTTGCTTGGTGAATCAGTGGGGACTAATTAAATGTCCTACTGAGAATGGGAGATGTGTTATGTTTTATAAGGCTGAATAATCCTTCAGTGAGGCAAAGTGAAGGTTTCTCAAGTAGTAAGCTGCTGACTAATGTGAGGTGGGTGAAATCTTTGGAAGTGCCTGGAGCAAATGCACCTGGTACCCAAGCAAGGAGCCATTTATTAAAAAGCAGCCTCAGGGCTGCAGTAAGGGAAGAGAAATTTAGGGCAACTGTGCTTTATATCTACTTTGCTTCCCCAAGAATCAGACCTAGCAGCATTGTTGAAATTAGGAAGTATCAGATAATTCTGTATTGTAATCAGTTTCTACAAAATCTTTCACAGTACGAAAGTAGAGACAATATTCTTTAAGCCACAAGATTTGTATTCTTCTTTAACCTCATATCAAAACCCCAGAAATCTACCCCTCATTCTGCTTTTTATCTCACCTGGCCTGGTTGGGTGCCCCTATGAATATAGATAGCTTTAGATCTTTGCCTTCCCTTCTTCAATGAAACTTGGCTTCCTAAAAAGATAAAGGAGGATGCTTTCAGAACCTATGACTCTTCTTACCATTTCTTTATGTCTTTGAACAATGGTTTGAAAGAGACACACTTTATTAAATGCAAAGTGAGGAAAAAAATTTTTGATCAAATCTCTTATTTTTTTCTAAGTCTACATATATAAAATTCTGCTAGAGATCTTTGAAAGACATTTTTAAGGAGAGTGAATCATGGAAACATTTATTTTTATGACTGATTTCAGAAAAGTTGAAAAGAATTTAGCTCTATCCAAACAGAGTTTAGTAAGTATGGAATAAAGTCATCTTCATTTATCTAGAAAAATATAACTGTAGATAGTCAAACAATAATAGAAGGGAAAGTCTGAAATGCACTGATATTAAAATTCAATAATGTGTTTAAAAGTAGTTTCCAGATTTATTGGGAGGAGTCTATAATTATAAAGTAGTAACAAGTTAAATACTAACAATGTTGATAATAATGACAATACCAGTAAGCTAAAGTGGTTCATGTTCACTTTTGAAAAAGAAATGTTAGAAAATCTAAACAAAGAACTGTCATTCCAATGAATCAAATTTTCTTAATGTTGTGGAAGCCATTTTTGAACCAGTTTTAAAAATAGAAAACTTTAGAACATATCTTTGGGAATAAGAATTCACCTGGTCTAGAGGCAGTGGGTAAGATCAGCTCCAAAAGTAATATCTTAAAGTAGAGCTTTGATCTTTTCAAGTGATGTCAGCAAAATGGTAGACAAGGAAGTTCCAATGTCTCATTCTTCAACAAACACATCAAAAAACCCAAGCAGAAACTAACTGAGACAACCTTTAAAAAATTCTGGAATGTGGTCAAAGATTCATAGCTAACAACTTAATGCCTAATCATGAAAAAGCCATCTTTAAAATGGAAAGAAAGTTTGTGGCATTTAATTTGTCCTTGTCCCACTCCTCTTTTCTACCAGTATGGCAGTGGTTTTGGTCTTCAAGCAGCATATTAATTTTCAGTTCCCAACCTCAAACTGGAGGGAACACAGCAGAACTTACTTGTAAATTTGCATACTTCTAGTCTAACTTGTCAGGGGAATATCTAAAAGATTGATGCAAGGTGCTTATCTCTGTTTCACTCAACCTGCAATTTAGGTGGAAAATATGGTGGGTACTGCTTATAAAACCTGCAAGGTGACTATATACCTACAGATACCTGGAGCAAGAGATTATATGGAGAGACATATAATAGTTTATCTTGGTCCCAAAAGAGAAGGTGAAGTGAATAGCTTTGGGAAATTAAGACATTCAAAAGCAATCATGTATATGGGGGAATTTAGAAAGTCACACACACACCTATCCAGACAAGGTGTATGTTCAAAAAGGCCATAAAGACCTTAAACTTTAATCTCAGAAAGATCCCTAGACTCATAACAAACCTAGCTAATTGTTGAAGGAGTTTTTCAGCACAGACCAAATCTGTAAAGACTAGAAGAGTTTCTGGCATTCAAGAAAATCTCTGTCCCAACATTTGCTGAACGCAGAGACTTCAATGATTATGCATAATTTAAAAATAGTATTCAAAATTAGCTTGGAAAAGTTTCAAAACCAATGAACTACTATAGCCCTCAACAATTTTTAAAAAGAGCATATAGAAAAGGAGGAAAATCTAATTTCCAAAGTTTTCCATGTTTAATAGTTAACTACCCAATTTTCACTAAAAATGTTACAAGGCATACAAGAAACAGGAACTCATAGCTCATTCAAAATAACAAAATAAACAGGCAGAAATTATCTGTGAGGAAACCCAGACACCAAAATTACTAAATAATAACTTTAAAACAGCTATCTTAAATATGCAAAAAAAGCTAAAGGACAACATGAACAAAGACCTAAATGAAATCAGAAAAGCAATGTATGGATAAAATGAGAATATCAACAAAAAGATAGAAAGTATTAAAAAAAAACAGAAATTCTGGAGCTGAAAAATATAATAACTGACATTAAAAATTCAACAGAGATATTCAACATAAGGTTTGAGCAGAGAGAAAAGTAGCCATCCAACTTGAAGAGAAGAAAATTAAAATTATGAAGTCTAAGAAACAGAAAGAAAAATAATAAAGAAAAATGAACAGTGCCAAAGGGAGTTGTAAGAAAACATTAAGTTGACCAATATATGCATTATTGTAATTTCAGAAAAAGAAGTGAGTGAGCGCATGACAGAAAGAATATTTGCAGAAACTATGACCAGAATCGTCCCAAGTTGGATGAAAGACATGAATCTACAAATTCAAGAAGCACAACAACTGCAAATATGATCATCTCAAAGAGACCAGCAAGAGGATACATTATAATCAACTGTCAAAAGCAAAAACCAAAGACAGAGCCTTTAAAGCAGCAAGAGAGGGGAAACTAGTTACATAAAAAAAAGAATCTTTACCTTCTCTTGGTAAGATTATCAGCCAACTTCTCATCAGAAATATTTGAGTCCAGAAGGCAGTGGCATATTAAAGGAGCTGAAAGAAAAAAACGAAAAACAGTCAACCAATAATTGTATATCTGACAAAACTACCCTTCAGAATAACATAGAAATTAAGACAATACCAGATAAACAAAAACTGAGAGAGTTTATTGTCATTAGACCTGCCTGGTAAGAAACACAAAAAGGAGTCCTTTAGGTTGAAATGAAAGGATGCTAGAGAGTAACTTGAGGCCATATAAAGAAATAAAGATCTCTGGTAAAGGTAAAGGTAAATGCATGGGCAAATATAAAAGCCACTAGTTTGGATTTTATTATTTTGGTTTATAATTCCAATTTTTATTTTCTGCAGTACTTAAAAAACAAATGCATAGAAATAATTATAGATAGATATAATTTTGCACAGAATGTGTAAAGATGTAAATTTGTAACATTAATACCATAACAGGGGATTAGGGTGGTATAGCAGTAGAGTTTTCTATGCAATTGAAGTTAAACTGTTATCAATTCAAATTAGATTGTTATAACTTTAGGATGTTATATGAAATTGCCATGGTAGCTACAAAGAAAGTATTTGTAGAATAGATACAAATGGAAATGAGATGGGGATAAAAATATGTCACTAAAAAAATATAACTAAATAAAAAGGAAGGCTGTATTGGAGAAAATTAGAAGCAAAAAAAACTACAAGATATACAGAATACAAATGAGAAAATTGCAAGAGCATATCCTTCCCTGTCAGTATTCACTTTTAATGTAAATGGATTAAAATCTCAGGTGAAAAGATAGAAATTATCAGAATGGACAAAACAGAATGATGTGGTAGTGTCTGTAAGAGACCCATTTAGATGTAAAGGTACAAATATTAATAGGTTGAAGTAGAAGGATGAAAAAATACATTCCCTGAAAACAGTAACAAAAAGACCTGATTATTAAACTAATATCAAACAAAATAAATTTTTAGTCAAAAAATTTACAAAATACATAGACACTATGTTTTGAAAACAAGGTCAACTAATTAAAAAGACCTAGCAACTATAAAGATACATACGCCAAACAGCAGAGCACTCCAAATACATAAAGCAAACTGATAAACTTGAAGAGAGAAATAAACAATTCTACAATTATAGTTGGAGATTTAAATACCCCACATTTAATAATAAATAGAACAGGCAGCTAAATAAATCAATAAAAAAATGAACTGAACAACACAATAAACCAATTAAACTTAATAGACATACAGAACACTGCACCCAACAACAGAAAAAGGCATGTTCTTCTCAGATGCAATAGAACATTCTCCAAGAGAAACCATATGTTAGACCACAAAATCAAATCTTAGTAACTTTAAAAAAATAAAAATCATATTAAGTATCTTTTCCAGTCACAGTGGAACAAAACTAAAAATCAAAAGCAAAAGGAAAACTGGAAAATCCAGAAATGTGTAGAAAATAGCAATGCATTCTAAAATAACCAATGGTTTAAAATAGGAAATCACAAGCAAAGTGAGAAAATATCTTATGATGAATGAAAATTGAAACATAATATATCAAAGTTTATGGGATGCAATATAAGAAGTGGTAAGGCTGGGTGCGGTGGTTCACACTTGTAATCCCAGCCAAGGTGGACAGATCATGAGGTCAGGAGATAGATACCATCCTGGCCAGCATGGTAAAACCCTGTCTCTATTAAAACACAAAAAGTTAGATAGTCATGGTGGCGCGTGCCTGTGATCCCAGCTACTTGGAAGGCTCTGGCAGGCTCGGTAGGAGGAGGTTACAGTGAGCTGAGATTGCGTTATTGTACTCCAGCCTGGCAGCAGAGTAAGACTCCATTAAAAAAAAAAAAAAGAAAGAAAAAGAAAAAAGAAGTAGTAAGAAGAAAATTAATAGCTAAAAATGAATTTTCTTTAAAAGATCTCAATATCATAACATAAGGAACTTGGAAAAAGAGCAAAGTAAATCCAAAGGTAACAGAAGGAAATAATACAAATTAGAGCAGAGATAAATAATATAGAAAAGCAATAGAAAAAAATCAATAAAACCAGAAGTTGAGTCTTTGAAAAATCAACAAAATCAACAAAACTTTAATACATATACTCAAAATAAAAGAGCAAAGTCTGAAATTAATAAAAAATGAAACAGGAATATTTCTACCAATTTTACAGAGATAAAAAGGATGATATGGGGGTACAATGAATAACTGTACACCAACAAATTGGATGACCTAGATAAAATGTGACAAATTCCTAGAAACACCCAACCTACCAAAACTGATTCATAAAGGAATGAATAATCTGTACATACCTATGACTAATAGTTATAGGTGATAAAACTATTAGGAGATAAAATCAATATCGAAAAGTTTCCAACAAAGAAAAGCCGAGGACCAGAGGATTTCACTGGTGAATTCTCCTAAGCTATTGAAGATAATTAACACCAATCCGTCTTAAATTTATCCAAAAATACTAAAGGAGCGGGAATACTTCCCAACTCATTCTATGAAGTTAGTATTACCCTGATACTAAAAGCCTGACAAAGATATTGCAAGGAAAAAAAAAAAACACAGAAAAAATATTTCTTATGAATGCTGATATAAAAATTCTTAACAAAATACTTGCAAACTTAATTCAGTGACATATTAAAAGGATTACACACCATGACCAAGTGGATTTTATTCCTGGAATGAAAGAATGATTCCACATATAAAAATTAAACAATATAATATACCATATCAATAGAATGAGGAAAAAAACTACAAGGTACAGTTATCTCAATTGATGCAGAAAATACTTTCTACAAAACTCAACACCAATTTATAATAAAAATACTCAATAATCTAAGCATAGAAGGAAACTTCCTCAGCATGAAAAATATGAAAAATTCATAAACGGCATGATACTCAATGGTGAAAGACTGAGCTTTTTCTCTAAGATCAGGAACAAAGCGAGGATGTCCACTATTGCCACCTCCACAGTTACTGAAGTTCTAGCCAGAGCAATTAGTCATGAAAAAGAAATAAAAGTCATACAAATTAGAAATAAGTAATTATTTCTGTTCGCAGATAATATCATCTTATACATAGATAACCATAAATATTCCACAAAAACACTATTAGAACAAATGAATTCACCAAAGTAACAAGAAACAAAATCTACACTCAAAAATTGGTTGCATTTCTATACACTAACAATGAACAATATGAAAAGGAAATTATGAAAATAATTCCACTTCTGACAGTATTATAAAGAATAAGCCAAAAATATAAGGATTGGTACAATAAAAAGTATGAAACTTTAATGAGAGAAATTTAAAAAGACATGAATAAATAGAAACATATACCATTTTAACGGTTTGGAAGACAATATTCTTAAAATGTAAATACTACCGAAATTTATCTATATTCAATGGAATCCCTGTCAAAATCCCAATGACATTTTTTTTGGCAGAAATAGAAAAGCCCATCCTAAACTTCACATAAAATCTCAAAATTAATAAGTCATACCACCAACAAAAAAACAAAGCTAAAAGACTCACAGTTCCTGATGGCAGGAGAACTGCTTAAACCCAGGAGGCAGAGGTTGCAGTGAACCAAGATTGTACCATTGCACTCCAGCCTGGGCAACAAGAGTGAAATTTCATCTCTAAAAAAAAAAAAAAAAAAAAAAAGAACTTACGACAACCCTGCAGTAATCAAAACAGTGAGGTACTGCCATAAAGACAGACATATATACCAATGGAATAAAATAGAAATTCTAGAAATAAACCCTGATGAGATGGAGTAGGGAGGTCCCAGACTCTTCAATAATCAGATATCATGGTAATAATTACCACAGGGCAGGCACCAAGCCATTCATGAAGGATCTACCCTCATGACCCCAAAACCTCCCATTAGACCCCACCTTCAACACTGGGGATCACATTTCTCTTTTACCTATTTATGTATTTTTGAGACAGACTTTCCTCTGTCATCCAAGCTGGAGTGCAGTGGTGCTACCTAGGCTCACTGTGGCCTTGACCTCCTGGACTTGAACAATCCTCCCACCTCAGCCTCCTGAGTAGCTGGAACCACAGGCACACACCACACCCAGCTAATTTTTGCATGCTTTTTTTTTAAAGATAGGGTTTCACCATATTGCTCAAGCAGGTTTTGTATTCCGGAGCTCTAGAAATCTTCCTACCTTAGCCTCCCAAATTGCTGGGGTTACAGGCATGAGCCACTGCTCCCAGGGGGGGCTCACATTTCCAGATGAGCTCTGGAGAGGACAAACGTCCAACCTACATCAAATAGATTTACAGTTTTGTGTTTCACATTTAAATCTTTGATCCATTTTGAGTGGTGTTAGGTTGGGGTCCAACTTTATTAATTTGCATGTGGCTATCTAGTTTTCTTGGCAATATTTGTTAAAAAGACTGTCTTTTCCTCATTGAATGGTGTTGACACCTTTGAGGAAAATTATTTGATCTATTTTACTTCCTCTCTTGCCATTTGACACATCTGCTCCCCTCTGCCTTCTGCCATGAATAAAAGCCTCCTGAGGCCTCACCAGAAGCCAAGCAATGCAGGTGCTATGCTTGTATAGCCTGAAGAACCATGAGCCAAATAAAATTCCCTTCTTTATGAATTACCCAGTGTCAGGTATTCCTTCATAGCAATGCAAAACAGACTAATACACTCTAAGAAGAAAACCTGTGGCAAAGATTCACAGCATTGAACTTGGCAGTGATTTTTTGGATATGACACCAATGGACAGGCAACAAAAGAAAAAAATAAACAAATTGGACTTCATGAAAATTAACAAATGCTGTGCATCAAAGACATTATCAACAGAGTAAAAAGTCAATCCACAGAATAGGAGAAAACATTTGAAAATCATATATTTGGCCGGGCACAGTGGCTTATGCCTGTAATCCCAGCACTTTGGGAGGCCGAGGCAGGCAGATCACGAGGTCAAGAGATTGAGACCATCCTGGCCAAGATAGTGAAACCCCATCTCTACTAAAATATAAAAATTAGCTGGGTGTGGTGGCACACCTTTAGTCCCAGCTACTTGGGAGGCTGAGGCAGGAGAATTGCTTGAACCCAGGAGGCAGAGGTTGCAGTGAGCCCAGATCGCGCCACTGCATTCCAGCCTGGTGCCTGGCACCTGGCGACAGAGCAAGACTCTATCTCAAAAAAAAAAAAAAGAAAGAAAATCATATATTTGATAAGGGATTAATACCCAGAATATATAAATAACTTCAAAAATAAGCAACCCAGTTTAAAAAGGTGTAAAGGCCTTAAATAGACACTTTTCCACAGAAGATATATAAATGTTAATAGCTTATAAGCACATAAAACATATTTAACATCACTAGTCATTAGGAGAATGCAAATCAGAACTACAAAGAGATATCACTTCACATCTAATAGGATATCTCTTATTTAAAAAAATGAAAAGCAACAAGTATTGGCAAGGATTGGAGAAATTATAATCTTTGTTCATTGCTGGTTGGAATTTAAAAGGGTATATCCACTATTTCTCAAAAAGTTAAGCTAGGAATTTTCGTGTGATTTAGGATTTTCATTCCTATGTATGTATACCTGAAAGAATTTTAAGTGGAGATTCAAACAGACCAATGTTTATAGCAGTATTATTCACAATAGTAAAAATGTGGAAACAATCCCAATGTCTATGCCCATTAACAGATTAATGGAAAAAAAAAAAAAACTGTGACACTCATACACACACACACACACACACACACACACACAGAGTCTTAGAAGGCCGCACCTCTCGACACTGTTGCGTTGGGGATTATGTTTCCAACACATGAATTTTAAGGGACACAGCTATCATGAACATAGGGGCACACACACACACACAATGGAATTCTATTTAGTCATAAAAAGGAATGAAATTCTGATACATGCTGAAACATAGGTGAACCTTAGACATATTATACTAAGTAATAAGCCAAACATAAAATGACAAATATTGTATGATTCTACTTATATGAGCTATCCAGGGTAGATAAATTTATAGAGACAGAAAAGTAGAATACAAACTACCAGGGGCTGGGAGGAGGAAGGAACGAAAGTTATTGTTTAATGGGAACAGAGTTTCTACGCGGGATGATGAAAGAGTTCTAAAAGTGGATAGTGGTGACAGTTGCACATCGTGAATGTACTTAATGCCATTAAATTGTATATCTAAAGTAGTGAAAATGGTAGATTTTACATTATATATATTCCATCACAATTTTTTTTAAGTAGAGACTTTAAGAAAAAAAGTTTCTCTTTTTCTATCAACAACTGAGCCTGGGCAACAGCTCCCTCCTTTGTACTCTGACATCTCCTTGTACTTGCTCAGTCATAATATGCGTGACATTACATTTTAATTGCCTATTTTGTTTTCCTCACTAGATAATAAGGGCTGATACTATGTCTGACGTGCTGTCTGATACATCCAATGTCTGGCACTGCGCTTGATGTCAGTAGCTGCTCAATAAATATTTGTTGTAGCAAACTGGAGTCCATTGTTTTTGCTAGGACTCCAAATCACCTCTTCAATCACTCGCTTTAGTTTTATTAAAAAAAAAAAAAATAGGCTACTGTAGATACCACCATACACTTATAAAAGTCAAATAGAAACTTCCTAGGAAACACAATTGCTTTATCTATTCTGTCTTACTTTTATTACTTAATAAAAACACAAAAGAAAATATAGTCACATGGAAGCTAGTGCTTTTGCTACATTAATTTGTCTATTCTGAAACTTCTGTGATCTTCAGGACCAACTGAAACATAGTTTTTTGCCTTATTGACTTAGGCCTACCCACTAGTGCCAAAACAGGGCAACTGCAGGCGTAAATTACAGATTTTCTAACCTAAAGAGTTGTGCAAGGAAAGAGGTCTGGTTTGGGTTTTGGGACATTCTTCATTATTTCCAGGAATGTTTTGAGCAAGTTATAGGGGCTGCCTACACATGTATGACTTGCGATTTAAAAATGTAATTGGAATAACTGGTAGCTGATCTCCACAGATGTCTTCTTGATGAATGATACCACCCCTATTTGTACCTTTGCATAGTCAGCTCCCACACTGGTCTGCTCTGTCCATGCATAGTAAGTCCTCACTTAACACCATCAGCAGGTTCTTGGAAACTGTATCTTTAAGAAAAACAACATACTCCAAAACTAATTTATACTATAGACTAATTGATATAAGTAGAAGTCAAGATCTGCAGCATATTTCTGGTTAAAAAACCATCTAACTTCTAAATAAAGACCAAAACACTTCTAATATTAAACATTGAAGTAAATGTGAGCTACACATACATTTAGTATTCTAGCTCAGGGTCATGGGTGGCTGGAGTCCGTCCTGGCAGTTTAGGCACGAGGCAGGAACCCACCCTGGACAAGTTGCCATTCCATCCGAGGGCATGTTCACACCCACACCCACACTCACTCAGTCTGGAATCATTTAGACACACCAGTTCACCTAGCATGCACACCTTTGGGATGTGGTTGGAAACCAATATACCTGGAGAAAGCATGGAGAGAATGTGCAAACTCCACACAGACAGTGGCCCCAGCAGGAAATTGGTTATTTTTTTCCTCATTATCGTTATAACAAAAGCACTTTGAATGAAGCAACATTATTCAAGGATCTGTTTTATAAAGAAAAAAAAAAAACAAGGCCTCAGCCATATGGCCCTAGGCATATGATCTACCCAGGTGAGGCCTCAGCCTCATGGCACTGAGACAATCCAGCCCTACTGTGCCCTGCCAAGTTCCTGACCGATAGAATTGGAAGCATAAGAAAATGGCTGTTTTATACCACTCGAAATTGAGGAAGTTTATTACATAATTGGAACAACACTTTTAAGTGTTTGTTTGAAAACAATCTCACTGCTTCATGCTCACAAATATACAGATATGTGTGTTCTGGGAGCACCTAAAAAAGATTTCAGCTTACAGCTCTACCACATAGAAAGTCACCTGATCCTTGTTATCTTTCATTTTAGCACCTGTAAATGGGTTAATAAGTAATATCTCCCTTATGCTGTGGTTGTGATACTGCAGGTGAAAACACTTAGTAAACTCTGAACTGCAGTATGAAATTTCTAGCACCAGTGGTGATCCCAGGCGGTGACAGTGGAGTTATGTGCAGTGATGATGGCGGTGGTTGTGGTTAAAGTTTAATCAGGTGGCAGTCCCTGTTGTCTGTAAACGTGTGAGCAAACCATACACCTGCAGGAATCTTCTTGAGTCCAAGCATTGAAAAGTGCACTGGGAGATACAAAAGCGTAAGACAGTCCTTGCCCTTAAAACTTGACAATATCATTGAAATAACAATATTCAAGTTCAGAAAGCATCAGTATATGTTTCCTTGAAAAATAAAACTAAAAAATTAGACCCTACAGTGTGGACTCCTGTTTGTTGCAGGAGTTCAGAGTTGAGGAAAATCTATATGGCTTTATAGAGGAGGTAATTATCCTGGAAACACGGATGGATATTCCCTGGAAACCATGGTAAATGGCTACGGGAAAGAGAGGCCCTTACTAACAAATGGGAGGAGAGCATGAATAGGGGAGACATTAACATGCTAATGCTGGCGCAGATTAAGGTCTGTCCAACTTAAAGTGGGAATGTTCCCAGGGACACCGAGCATTCCAGGGTCACCACCTGCTCTGTGCAGCCTGCACTTGGGGCCCTCTTTGTTCTGGTTCCAAGGCCTCACTTGCTTTTATGTCTGAAACAAAACAGAGCAGACACCAGTCATCTTTTTCTACTCAGGTGAACAGCATTAACCATCCCCTTTCTGAGGATGGTTTGCAATTTAGAAATTCATGTCTTGGTCAATGAGGAAATGAGAGAATGGGAGAGTCAGAAAACATTTTTCCCATAGAATCATTAATACTAATAGTGGTTGAATGCTCAGGCTTTCATGGAAAGTGTATAAAATCCAGCCAGTGTGGCTTTTGATTGGTGATTTGGGGGAAATAATGTGTGTATCCTATGTGGGATGGCCACGTCATTTCTCTTCCCGGGACAGGAGGAGTGATGATGGCAGCAGAACACTTCAGATCCCCCCAATCGTCCTGTCTACCCCGTCACCCTTGCTCTGATTCTTCTCTGTCTAATGATTCTGGCTACTAAGAGCACCTTAAGCACAGGTCAGTCCATGAGACCCTCCTTAGGAATGAGTGGCTTCCCAGCCACCCCTTTTTCACTGGCTTCCAGGGAGCTGTCCTGCTGCCTGTGTCTCTTTCACCCCTACTCTTTGTGGTTTCACATTGTTCCCTCTGCTCTCAGGCCACAGGCAGGGGCTGCTTCCTCCTGTCCTCAGTTGTCTGAGGATGACACAAGGCCCTTCCATGGCTTTCTAAGCACTTCTATTCCTACCACAATGAGAGGCAAGAGGAGGTGGGGCAGAAAGCAGGGAGACACAGCAGCTTCACTTCTTTCCTAATGGACAGTTTATGGATGGAGACAGACGCTGTTCCCCAGGCTTCAGCTCTCCGGGTGCCAGGCACAGCCAGGAAGTTCCACACCCTTCTTTCTTTTCCCTAGAAAGAACTCTAGGCTCCGTTTATGCAAAAATGCTCTGTATCAGCATTGTCTCTGACTCATTCCTCCTTGCATTTTCTCTGTCCTCTAAGTGACACCGAGAAGGACTCTGCTCAGAGCTACTTCTGAGGAAGATTTGGCAATAATAATAATTAGAGCTGCCATGGACTGATTGAGCGTCTACTAAGTTAGAAACTCTACTAACTTAATATAACAGGTAAAATTAATGAGCTCATGTGCCAGATTATGGGTAAAAACTTTTATGCATATTGTCTCATTTAGTAGTCCAGAAACCCCACAATGTAGGAATCATTAGTGCCACTCTGTACAGCAGACAGCCAAGGTTCAGAGAATAAAGTGGCTTCTCCAAAGTCCCATGTTTCCCATTCTCCCTGTGTCCAAACCCCTCCTCTCACCTGCAGATGTGGTGGAGGCCCTTGTCTTTCTGTTTCAAGCAAGGCATCACAGCTCTTCCCTATGTTAATGTCCAATTTTTCCTTTTTTCCCTGCCCCAAGCCCAGACCCATCCCAGTCATATGGTACCCCCTGCCAATGGCTTCTTTTACCAAGACCAAAGGAAGTATAAGTCCAGGCTGTGTTGGTGGTGGTTCAGAGATCTTCCCTATATGGCCTAAAACCCAAGTATTCTTCATCTCCCACAGAACAATTTCCCACAAGGAAAAGACTTAGAGGTGGAGGCTGCATCATCACAAATTCTTTCAATGGGAGACTGATGCTTGGATCCAACTTCTCATTCCATAATTCAACTCTGATAGAACTTGTATTTTAGCAGCGATGATTTGACAGTATTTCCCCCACCCTTTTCAGTTATACACACTTTTGAACTTTTAACTGCATGCCACAGGACATTTCTAGACTCATCTCCCTCTACCAATTGCTCCGTGATTCAATGATCTGCCCATTCATCTCTCCACCAAAACCTCATACACTAGCCATCTTCTTTTCTTGCAATTCATCCTGTGTGTTAAAAATCGTTAAGGAGGAATGAGAAAACCAGTTATTCAATGCCTATTCTCAGGTCATAGACATGTCTCAGTAATCGAGATACTGAGACACAGGGAAAAGAGAAAGTAGAGGGGGATCCCTGGTGCCAGTGGGGAAAAAGACAATGAATGTGCTGTGGTGGTCCAGCTGCCTCCACAAGAGTTGGCATGGAAATTAAACGAGATAAAGGGTAGCAAAAGTTTTAAACTCTCCAGCGACATAGAAGTATGTTAATACTATATATACCAAATCTCCTCCATATTAATGTTGTTTTATATTTTGAAGTTTCTGAAGACCAAAATGCATCTTTCAATTAATAAATGCATTGACTTTAGTAAGAAATTGTTTTTCCCCTACCACCAAAAGGTGCTGCTAATGCAGAGGTAGATTTTATGATAGATGGCATCTTAGAATCCAGACCATTCCATATAGGTTAGTTTGATACCCTCAAGTGAGGAGCTGGAGATGAAACTGAAGTTGTGTCTTGTTCAATAAGAGTATATTCTGAAATTATATGGCCCCACCTGAGTCCTGTTTTAAGTCTCTTGCTACTGCCATGCCAAGCTGGAGAAGAAAAACAGAAAGTTAGGACAAGCTCTAAATTGAATTAGGGCAAGGGAGGGCAAGATGAGGTCCACCCCACTCTAACTTTTAGTAGGACTAGGACAGAAAGTACAAATGAAAGGCCCCTGTGGCCTCCCACTTCCTCTTCTCACCCCAGATCAGTTCTGCAAGAGAAAGGTCTTCACATACATGCACGTGGACACACAGGCCTGCACATACTGACCACATCTACTGACCCCATCAGCCACTGTTTAGCCATTCTCCAGGCGAGGTGTGGCACATCAGTGGCATTGTTCACCCTTGAATAATTCTGGGAAAGAGGCTCACACAAGCTTGAGAAGCATGCTCAGGGCCCTCTGGGCAGGGAATTCCAGAATCCCAATACTTGTAGTGTGGTCTAGACAGTAGACTCAGGAAGTGTAGCCATCTAACTCTGAGAAGATAGAGGAAGCACAGTTCAGAACATTGCTGCTACTTCGGACACCAACTACAATTTCAGGGATCCTGAGACCACCCTCAGTTTTGATTATATACTAGAAGCGCTCACAGAATGCACTGAAAGCTGTTATACTCAAGGTTATGGTTTATTACAAGGAAGAAGATCAACTAAAAGTAGCCAAGGGAAGAGATGCCTGGGGCAGATACTTCCAAATGTAGAACTTCCAGTTTTCCTCTCCCCATGGAATCATAAACAGCGTTAACTCCCCTCAGTCATGAATGATGTTTGACAGTATGCACAGAGTGCTGCCAACTGGGAAATCTCCCCAAGCCTCAGTACTCAGACTTTTTCTGGGGTTCAGTGACATACATGGTTGCTCACATAATTGAACTTTAGTCTTGAACCCCTCTAGAGGCACAGTTGATATCTTCAGTTTCCTTCTCCTCTGGAGATAGAGCAGATAACATGCAACACAAAGCCCTGTTCATAAAACACGCTGTTAGATTGTCCATTAAGTCTCAAGCTACCCAGGTAAAAAATGACACTCTTCCTTGAAACCTTGAAATCACTTACCCAGAGACCAGGCCAAAGGGTAATCCTTTCTTTGAGAGAGGTTAAATTCTTGGTTACATAGTTTCACATTTCTGACTGAGGGGGTCGGGGGGCGGCTCAGACTAACCAGAAAAGATACAGGGTGCCCCACTACATTTGAATTTCAGGTAAGTAATAAATGCTATTTTAATATAAGTATGTCCCAAATACTGCATGGAACATACTTATGCTTTTTTTTTTTCTTTTCTCTTCTTCTTTTTTGGTTTTTGTTTTTGAGATGGAGTCTCACACCATTGTCCAGGCTGGAGTGCAGTGGCACAATCTCGACTCACTGCAACCTCTGCTTCCCAGGTTCAAGCGATTTTCCTTCCTCAGCCTCCTGAGTAGGTGGGATTACAGGAACCTGCCACCATGCCGAACTACTTTTTTTAATTTTTAGTAGAGACAGGGTTTCACTATGTTGTCCAGGCTTGTCTCAAATGCCTGACCTTGTGATCCACTTGCCTCAGCCTCCCAAAGTGCTAGGATTACAGGAGTGAGCCACCACGCCCGGCCCATACTTCTACTTTTAAAAACTTGTTTGAAATTAGAACTTAACTAGATGTCTAGATCTTTATTCACCAAGTCTGGCATCCCCAATAGGCAGGATCAAGAATAGAGGTAGGCCAGAACTGTACCTTCTATAGCATGACCCTCTGAGTAGTAGAATTGTCTGGGCCCAAGGGTAGAACTGGGAAGCATATATATTAATACACATTTCCTGCAAACCTAAAGCAGAGTTGAGGATAGAAAAAGGTCAATTCCAGGGTCTGTAGCCAGGGATGACAGTTCAGAGCAGGAAGAGTTTAAGAACACAGCTGTGGCCAAAACTAGCACATGACAAGGAGAGAAGTGCCAAAGGATCAGAGTAGAGCTGGTCACTCCAGACACGGCATGCAGCCAGAAGCCTATTTTCATGAGTCAGTTTTAGGTATCCCACACTCACCCCTGTCAGCAAACCTCTGTTGGAATCTCACTCCTTGGACTCAGGCATACTTAGGTTTATGTCCCAGTTTTACTGCTGATTAGCTGTTACCTTGGAAAGATTATTTTCCAGTTTCCTCTTCTATAAATTGAGAATACAACATGTTTAAGAAAAATTTTGGAGAAAAACTGAGCTACTTTATACAAATCTTCTAGCATGTAATAGTTGTTTCAGAAAATTTACTTCTTTTCCTCATTTTTTAAATGAATATTTTATTTTGTTATGACGGTATACAATTTGAAGATACCTGTGAGAGAAACTACTGATGTAATTGATAAAATGAATTATCATTATTATTATTCTTTCTAAGGAAGTGAAATATGGGTTGGTTATGTTTCTTATCCCTGTTCTAAATCTTTGCAGCCTCTGAAGGCTTGAAAGAGAACACTCACAAGCATAGAAAAAACTATATCCATATGGAAAAAAAGTCACCAACATTCCACGTGACTGATTTCTTAGAAACCACTCCTCGAAATACCAACCATTTAATATTGTTTATACTGTGGCCTTTGTTCCCAAGCAAGACGTGTATTCTAAAACTTCACATGTTCTTCATCAAGAGTAATCTTCAAACCCGAAGGGAAATATCTCGAAAGCATTTGACTTAATACATTCCTCTTGCTAATGTAACCAAAATATTCCAGTGTTTTCCCTTAATACTCTCAATTTACAACAAGTAGACAGATGCTTCTTCTCAAAGGCCTTCATAAATCTTCCCATATGAGACGAAAATGAAGGATTTATTCTTGCCCATCTTTTAATTTTACTCAACACTCAATGAGTTATTCTTACAGCTGGCATTTCAAATGTATTAGTAGAATTTATCACTCAAATGCTTATGCAAGGACTAAATTACACTAATGAATTGACTATGAATTTGAAGCTAACATGAGGCCAAATATTTTCTGGCTTCATTTCTGTATCTCAGCAAATGGCTTAATTTGCTCCCTACTTATCCATTACTGCTAAATTGTCTTGCTATTATTGTAGTAAATGGCTGCAAACCCTGTCTTGCCCTAAGGCTCAGGCTGAATGGAGTGGAATGAGGACGTTTACTGTAGACAAGAAAGGTAAAAACCTACCATCCACTCATTTTTGCTGAGCTGGAGGAGGCAGGAAGGAATCATAGTGCAACCCACTCTTTTCAGTACCTCTCATAGTCATGGGCTATTCTCAACAGCTGGCATTTCCAATGCATTAATGGAATTTATCATTGAGAGGCTTATGAAAAGGTTAAATTGCACTAATGAACTGACTTTGCATTTAAAGTTGAACATGAAACCAAATATGTTCTGGCTTAGAGTTTTTTTCTTTTTTGTATCTCAGCAAAGTACTTAATTTTCTTCCTACTCACCCATTATCCCTAAATTGTCTTGCTTTATAGCAATGCCTGCTAGCAGTGTTATAGTTAAGAGTCTGTGCATGTTTTTATTATAAGTGCCTATTTTCTGAGATTCCAACTAAATGGGGAATATGGAAATCTTATAGGGCTCTCAAACTTTGCTAGAATTAGTCCAGTCTCAGATCTTTCCTTTTGTGCACATTAAAAATCAGGACTTTTCAGAAGAAGAAGTCAGATATTTTCAAAACTGTCCACTTTTTGTCCACTTTCTCTTGTGTGCTAGCTTTAATTTTAGATGAAAACTTTGTTGATGTTTATTTTAGGATCTTCCTATTTTCTCTCTCATGTTCTTTTGTATTTCAGTGAAGATTCTTGTACCTATTTGACTATGAAGACTACATTCCCTAACAATCAGACAAAGAACAAGACTAAATAGGGTAGAAGACTTTTTTAAAGCTTCCATCTGTGAAATAAAAATGAGAAAGTAAAATAACCTCAGTCCCTTAAATTATATAACACGCATAGAAAGGATTAAAAATCTTAGAATTCAGAATTAAGTTTGAGGAGGGACAACCAGAAAAACAAAAACGAAAGCAAAGAAAACCCAAACAAAAAACCCCTTCACCTTTGCTCAGACTTCTGGAATCTCCAAGAGAGTGAATCTCTATTCCAGTTTCACCTTCCATGCTATAGTAGGTTTTGGAGAGGCCTCAATGCTGCTAGAGAGTCTCATCCCCAAATTCTGTCTTTTCTTTAGACATAAGAGATAGCTCTTCTTGTTTCCTTTCTTTGCAAAGAAAGTTCAGCCAGAGATCTTCCCAACATGAGCTAAAATCCAAGTCTTCAGCTCCCACAGAACAATTTCCCCCAAGAAAAAGGCTTAGACATGGAGCCTGCATCATCATAAATTCCTTTCCTTGAGAGACTGATGCTTAGATCCAACTTCTCACCCCATGACTCAACTCTGGTAGAATTTGTATTTTAGTAGAGATTTTTTGACAGTATTTCCCCACTCTTTTCAGTTATACACACTCTTGAACTTTTAACTGCATGCCACAGGACACTTCTAGAATCATCTCCCTTTACCAATTATTCCCTGATTCAGTGATCTGCCCATTCATCTCTTTACCAAAGCCTCATATACTAGCCATCTTCTTTTCTTGTAATTCATCCTCTGTGTTAAAAATTGTGGAATGAGAAAACTATCTTATCCCATTCAGAGGCTCTCTCACGTAGTGCCATGGGTCAAGTGATACTGAATGGGGAAGCAAGGTCTTTTCCATGTCATCTGGACCATTCTTTACTTTCACGTGATATTCTTAGCTTCCACTGATACCTTCTGAACATGCTCCAAGACTATAAAAATCATTTCAGTTAGGAGGTACTAGCAAGAATACACTTAATGAATTTATCCAACAATTCATTTTCTGATAACCTTGATTTTCGGAAACACCTCCCAATTCCAATTACTCCAGAGTACCCTATAGGCCCAGCACAGAATTGGTTGCAGCTTTTGAATGTTCAGAATCAGGTTCTGATTAAGTTTCAGCTTTAGGGGACAGAGCTTCCCAGACATTCATAGCAGTCTCTCACATATGAGGACAATGGAAGGTCTTATCCATGCTTTCTGCTTTGCACTCACATCTTTTCTTATGCCTTCCTTTTTTTACATATGAAGGAAAATAACTTTTCTACCTATTAGGTTAAACTGAACAGGTGGCCAATCTCAGTGTGACACCTCAGGTTCAAAATGTGTGCCAATCTCAGCTTCAAAATGATCTCTCATTTGCATGTACTAAGAATGAAAGCAGAGGACAACCATGTGTGTGGAGTCTTCTGTCACAGGGAGAAATCTCCCAACCTCATGATTTCTCAGAGGTGCTGGCTGAGTAGAGGCATTCAGAGTGAGATGAGGCTAAAGAAACCCTAATTACTTTAAAAAAATTCCTAGTGCATTTTGAAATTATAATTTTTTGTTTAAGTTTACTTAAAGGGAAGACTCTGTTTGGGGGCCTATGTCGTCCTCATCATGTGACTCCTTACCTTTTTGGGAAACAGAATAATACCATCTCTGATTAAGATCTGTGTGGCAATTGGAGAAAATTCCAAAGACATATGAAGCCAGGAAAAGCCAAAGGATCAGAGGTGATAAGCTGTAACCGGTGAGCTCTGCTTTGAAGTCTCAGGAACTTTTGTTTTTGCCAAGGCATGTCTACATTGCATTTTGAAGATATATTGGATGGAAAGGCCACCAATCATCCATCCTGTTAGACATTTATACATATGAAAATAATATTTTTTACATTTAAATTCATATAGAAAACAGCATGCCCTAATTCTAACAGCAAGTTACCAAGGAAAGGAAGCTACTGCACCATGCCAAAGTAAAAGACCTTAGCCATAGCAGCAAAAAGTGACTGCAAAGGGAGGCTGATGTTCACACTTTATTGTTTGGTTTTCCATTTCATTTCTTTTTTAGTGGGCCTAAATTCATTTTCTAAGAAATTGTGGTCACGTTGCATATGCATTGATGGTGGAATATTCTGGACCATATGCCAGCAAAAGCCAAACCATTTTTCTCCAGTCAAATTTGTTAATTTTCCAAGAAGGAATACACATACACTCATATATATAGACACACACCTACACACATATAGTTCCCAGTATGACTGAGCAACTGAAAGGCTTTGCATGATTGGCTAACAGTTCAAGATGCTACAGTCAGATGAATTAGAAGATCTGGGAGACGTTCTTTCAGGGATGCTGTTCTCTATCCAATGCAAACCCTACATTTCCTGGCTCCATATTTTTGCTCCCATTGTTTCTTCTTTTAAAATTTATCTTCTCTTCTTCCTTTGTACCAATCCTGCAGAACCTAGGCCAAATACCACTTCTTAAATTTTATCTTCTCCCAAGTCTGAAGTACTTACTGCCGCCACCGAATACCATAGCAAACGTACCTATAAGAAGGCACTGGAAAAAGTAAAGTGTGCTGATTATGAGCAAAGGCCTTTAAAATGTAAAGATCTGGACTTAAGTACTAGCTCAGCCTCTGACTATTATAGCTGCATGACACCTAGCAACTTTCTTGAACTTTCTAAGTCATGGTTTCTGCTTCTATAAAATTAGTAAAATAAAATTGATCTCGTGGTGGTGTTGATATGATCAAGTGAGATAATGCATATAAAACATTTAGCCAAATGTCTATTCCATGGAGAATATGCAATAAATGTTGACTGTTGATATTACATCAGAGCACTTTCCAGTTTCTTTCTAAATTCTATGCATAGCTCTATATCCATCACCTTCCCACCTCCCCCTGCGAAATCCTAAATTCATCTAAACTGGGAGTCAGGGTTTCTACACCTGTGCCTTTTCTAGAGGTCCTAAGACAGTGCCTTGCATGGAATGCATTTGTTAAATAGAGGAATGGCAGAGATTTTGAGCTAACAACTTGTGTTTAGATCTTGAAATGCGTAATCTTTTCAGATTACCTTGGCAAAGTCAGTGGGAAATAGGTATCATGTTTCAGAATGCAAATGAGGAGACACAAGAAACACAGTGGATAAGTGTTGGGACCAAGGACATTTCAGAGGATTACATGTGTATCTTTGTTGATCCATAACGCTCAAAAATAAATAAATAAATACCTACATAAAAATACAGACTCTCAATAGAAAGGTGTGTACTGGGTCTGTGAAAACCAAACTGCCAGTCAATCTGGTTGACTCAGTGGAACAACAATTTTTGAAATGTCAACATTTTGTCTGAAACATCTGGTTGTTGACAGAATTAGCCATTATAAGAACTAGTTGTCAGTCAGCTCTTGCATACCCAGGCACTAAGCTCTATTTTGAGCCTTTGGATTAATTGCTGAAGCTGAATTCATAGGCAAAGATTTCTCATTATTTTAAATTCTGTACATGAACAAAAAGCATGTGTAATTAAAAAAAATAATAAGCATATACTTGAACTATTTTATTCACAGGTCAAATTGGGGGGGTGGTCATTTCATCATTCTAATGATATAAGATGGTGTTAAAATTCTAGGGTGCTAGTTCTCCAGGCCTCAGAGAATTCTCACATCAGTAGAAGGTGAAAACTTAATTTTTCTCGGTATTTAACATTCATAAGACTTATTAAAAAACATACCATAGCACCGCGACTTTTAATTTCCTCTTGGCTTATGTAAATATAAGGCCGTCTACAGCTGCGTTACGTGTGAGATTTTCTTCACTCTATCCCTCTTTAAGAGAATTGTTTTTGAAAAATCATCTTTAATTTAGAGAAGCATTGTGCACAAAATAAGCGTGTACACTGCCATCTGCCAAAATGTGTCAGAAGGCTCCCTGTGGCGAAGCTCACAGCATCCTGTGGTTTTTAACATCATTACTTGAGGGTTGGGTAAGGTTCCTCCTAAACACTGTTGTAGGCTTTGCTGAACATTTGGCAGCAATGAGATTACTTTAAGCAGCTCATTTTGGTTATAGCCTGAAAAGATTTCCTGTTTTTATGATGTAGCCCCCTTTCTAAGGGGGTGTGGGTAAGAAGGATGTGCGGCAACAGGCCATTCTAGAGGAGAGAAGGAGTCCTTGTCTCAGACCCACTTGAGGAGTTCTGGAAAGTGAGATATCCTGTTCTAAAAGACATGACTCAGGGCAAGGCAGCTTTAGGGATTCACCTTGGTAAGAAACTATATACTCAAGAGACAAAAGAAAGTGGAAGTTAGAGCTACTGGTTTGGTTTCCTGTTTTTACCATTAACATCTGCTGCAATGGGAAGATTATATACTGAGTCCCCACTGGCACCCAGGTTTGCACATACAGACACATACGTTCAAACAGACATGTCATGTACAACTAGAATAATCTTCCTTGAATATTACTTTTCTAATTCTTTGTGCAAAATCCTTCAGTGGTGTAATTTTTCAAATCAAAACAGTCATTCAAGTTTTTTGTCAATTTACCTCCCCACCACCACCCTCCAGCTCTTCCCCTCATTTCATTATTCCTGCACGTGATGCTCAGAACCCGACTAATCTATCTGCACATACACCCTATGCTATGCATCTAATGCCTTTCTATCCCATAACCCAGTAGTTTATACTTTTTTTTTTTTTGATACCAAGTCTCGCTCTGTCACCCAGGTTGGAGTCCAGTGGTGCAGCCTCAGCTCACTGCTACCTCTGCCTCCCGGGTTCAAGCTATTCTCCTGCCTCAGCCTCCCAAGTAGCTTGGACTACAGGCGCATGCCACCATGCCTGGCTACTTTTTATACTTTTAATTGAGACAGGGTTTCACTATATTGGCCAGGCTGGTCTCAAACTCCTGACCTCGTGATCCGCCCACCTTGGCCTCCCAAAGTGCTGGAATTACAGGTGTGAGCCACTGTACCCGGCCTAGTTTCCATTTTAAAACCTGCAAAGCCTCTCAGAAAATAGAATTGTAGAAATTGATTATGTAAAATGGGTAAGGATAGAACTATTCTGTTTAAACAGGAATGGGGGCTCTCATCTCTTTCTCTTGAGGTCCCCATTGCTCTCCTTGCCATTTTACAGTGATAACCTGAGATCCCTGTGTAGGTGTAGGTGCTACCAAACACATTTAAAAACCGATGGTCTAATCTCTTTCTTAGTAGCCTTTCCAAACACCAACTAAACTCACTTGCTCTATTAAAGTCCTACATATCTACTTCCACAGATTCAGGTTGCCCCTCTACTCTGCATCCCCTCAACATTTACTGCTTTGCTTTGTAAAACAACACAAAACAGGTGACTTGATATTATGCTTCTTAAGGACAAAATGGCTTCACTTTATCCCTCCCATTCATCTCCGACTCCTGCAACATGGGCAGGAGCTGGCATAATAATCCATTGAATAAAGAAGTGTAGAAGTTACTCTCTTTCAAATTACAAAGGTTTTAATTTACAAATTTTCATGGATGTGAGCAATGCTATGCACCAAAGGCATAACTCTTCCTACCACCATTAGATGGCAATGCCAATTGCATTTGAACATTTAATTCTTGGCCACTGTCTTGATCCTGAAGGAGTGTCTTGTAACAGATGAATGTAAATGCCTGTTGAATGGGACTTTTTAATCAGCTTGAGTTCAAAGCTAAAGCCAAAGAAAAGCTAACAACTCCACGTTGTAAAGAGCCATCAACAAGTGGGGCCACCCAGCTACCAGACCTTTCTAAGAGTCACCTAAAAAATACTGGGTGCTACAACCTCATCCTTCACCCCAGCTCCCATTCTCCTACCTGCAAATTTAAGGAAAAAGCAGGGGGAAGGGGCAGAGAAAGAAAGTTATGAGAATCAGTGGTGGCAGCAGCCTTGTGAATGCTATCTTTTTTGTTAAGAAGTGTTGTTTTTTTTTTTTTTTTTTCTGCTTTCTTAAAGCCAAATCAACAATCCTCAAAGTGAATCACTTAAAATGAATGGGGATGCCTGCAAAGATAAGACCCTGCACATCATTCTCCTGTAGACATGGCCTACGTAGTAGACTTGGCTGCTCTGCCCTTTATTTTGCTAAACTAGGGAAACATGAATTGACAGATGAGAGGATGAAGACAAGGGGAGGTAGGGGAGCAGACAGCCTTCCCATTATTGGGATCGGCAAAGAGGCTGAAGTTTCCTCTGAGTTTAGTGGACACTGAAGAAGATACCTGGACCAGGGTCATCTTGCAGGGTGAGAAGTCTGTCTGACAGGCAAACAGAATGCCAGAAGCAAGGAGCGATGGTGTGTACTGTGAACAGCAGATTGTTGATGGGTGGAGGGTGGAGGAAGACAAGGAGATGTGTGGACTCCCAAAGGGCCCTTCCAAAACTTACACATGCTCCTTAGGTATGTGGATGACTTGACACTGAGGCCAGCCAGTGTTGGCCAGAGAAACAACAACAATCTGCAGAAAAAGATCAGCCATGGATAAACATCAAGAGATGGGTGTCCTTTTCCCCAGTGTCTTTTCTATACTTTAGTATCACAGGAATCAGGTCCTTGAAAGGGAAGGACTGATACAAATTCAGGTTAGGGTATGTTTAATACTAGAGGTAGCACTAAACTTGGGAGGAAGTAAGATAAAATCCGAGAATTCTCTAATCGCTTTCTTAGTAGCCTTTCCAAACACTAACCAGTTCTAAGCCAGACTTTGATTAAAGGGCCTGGAAAACCACCAAGCTTTCCAAAATATTGTTAAGGGATCTTTAGGGTCATTTGGGCAGAACATGGTTAAGCAGCTTTGGAAAAATGGAATCGTTTCAAGTTCCCCAATGAGTTGAGGATGCTCAATAAAAAGTTAATTATATTTATTTATGATTTAAAAAAAAAGGAGGCCAAACTGTAAACATTATCGTATAAGCATTTTAAGAAAACTCCAAAGCAACAAAAATCTGTAATTAAAATTTCTATAGCCCATCTGCCTTGACCAACCTACAGATTGGTCACCTGTATAATGTCACTTTGGACTCATGAACAAATGGTCCTTTTGAAACTTGTTTGTAAAGAGAGGTGCTTATTTCAGTATATGAAGTAACTTCTTACTAATTAACATTATTTTTAACTAGTTTTTTAAAATTTATAAGCATATAAATTTACTTACATACTTGTAGTAATTTTATAAGCTATATTGCATAGTTTTTATAAGTTGTATATAAGTCAAATAGATCAGATAGCATAATGTAAAAAGTTAAAATTCCACCCTGCCACATGTTCACTTTCCACATGTAACCATTTATTACCAGTCTTTTGTTTATTTTTCTAGAAATGTTCCATGTCTCTAAAGTGTGTAGACATAGGAATGTGTTTGTCTTCTTTTTAGAAAAAAAAATGGCATTTACCAGACACAGTGTTCTACAGCTTGCTTTTTTTCATTAAAAATGTGTCTTAGGCATGCCCTTATGTCAACACACATTAATTCACCTCATTCCTTTTAAGCACTACATAATATTCCGCTTTATTTTTGCCTCATGTTTTAACCATTTCTCCTTTAGTGGACTTCTAGTTCAAAGACACGTTTTTAATGTGCTGTCACATAATAAATCAGTGATTTTTCTGGAACACATATTTGCCTACTTCCAATGAAAGCCTCATTTAACTGTGAGTTTACAAACTAATGCTACAATGAATGGCATTCTTCAGAATGCAGAATCTGAAATATTATATAATATTTAAAAAGCTGACAAGTAGTAAGATGTTAAATTATACTCCTTATATACTTCATATAAAATTTACATAATTTTTAAATTATGTAATTTTAAAATATGTATTTAAGAATTAATATATATTTATTTGTATTTATGTATGTATTTAATATATGTAATTTTTTTAATTATGTAATTTTAAAACGCTGCATTTTAACCCTCAAAGTTGACAGTCCATATATGAGAAAAGCTAATAATCTTATTTTTCCAATACACCCCACAGCACCATACTTGATAACAGAGTGTACTGAGAGAACACACGTGCCTTCCTAAGCAGAGATACGATGAGAATGAATAGGGTAATATGTACAATCTCCTCGGGATGGGAGATTGTAGACACTAGGATAAACAGCATAGCTATTTCTTCTCTGGTTCACTCAGGCTCCATAGAGATAAAGCAAAAGCGCTGCTGCAAAGTTTATCTTGTTTGTTTGTCTTCTTCAAAGTAATCTCAGCCTTTCTCAGTTTATCTGAGGTCAAAATACATTCTGTTTTAATGAATCAGGGTAAAGGGCAGAGAATGTTACCATGAAGGCTGCCTCTGAGCTGTCTTTAATATCTGAGACCACATATATTTTTTTCCCTAAGATCAGTGTCTCTGTCAGCATGAAACTCTTATTTTGGTTTTAAGCCACTCACCATCCCCTGTTACTGTCACTCCTGCCCATTCACTCTGGCTGCTCACCCGAAACCTGGACCAGCCCTGCCAGAAGCCCAGCCCTCCCTGGAAGATAACATGTGTCTGAAAATGGTATTTATTCAAGGGCTGTTTATACTCAGTAGTATCTAAGTTGAAAGACCTCGTAGCAGAAGCCCCTCTTATTGAGAGGTGTGTCTGTTTAAGCATATGTGTATGTATAAAAAGACATTTCGATTTTCAATAAATTGTTTACTGTTCAAACATTAAATAAATGTAGAACTGTTTTAATCAGCTGAACAAATATTTAATGTACACTCCAGCTTAAGAGCTATGTTTAAAAATATCCTCCATGCTGCTAAGACACAGGGAATTTATGGAAACCAGTGACCTAAAAGGTAAAATAAACATTCATGGGGGAAAAAAAAATGAAGAACATAGTTTTAAATTTAAACTGATCTCCCTACTCTTTTATTAGTATCCATTAGTATTTTCTCTCTCTCTCTCTCTCTCTCTCTCTCTCTCTGTGTGTGTGTGTGTGTGTGTGTGTGTGTGTGCGCGTGTGTGCATGTGTGTGTGTAAGTCCTGGGAAGTACTGATTGGATTAAAAATCCACTTACAGTTTCTAGAATAGCTAGTGGTCAGGTAACTAGTGGTCAGAATAGCTAGTGGTCAGGTAATTAATTTGGAAATTAACCAAATTAATTTCCAGTAAATTGCTATGAGAAGGTAAAACACAGCAAAGATCATATTCTGTCCAGGACTGCAATTCTCGCAATTCTCGGAGTGTTTGTTTGTTCTTTACGTTCCAAACACTGGAGGTCATTCACAACAGGAGTAGCTGGGTTTCTGTCCACAGCTGTTCCAATGAATTGTCTAAAACTCTGACAGGAAATCCTAAGTTCTTAGAAAACATTTAATCCTCAGTAGATTCTGTGTAAATATCATAGAAACTTGGAAGAAAGTGTATAGTTTTAGAAAAACAATCTCTTCCAAAGATACATGGGAAACTCCTTTAATAAAGCAGATGTCATGCTCTTTTCACTAATTTTATTTTTAGTTGTATCTGCAAAGAAGAATGAAAAATAAAGGTCTTAAAGTGGCTGGCCATGTGTTTCAACTCTGATTGTCCTGCCAGGCCTGCTAATTTAATTCCATGAGCAGACCTCTAATTGAGGGCTTCTTCTCTGCCTAAATTGGTTCAGAATAGAGAATGCAAGGGCATCTGTAGTACTTGGTTGCCTGTGGCATTACTTTCTCTTAGTATTTGGTGGCAGTTTAGATATAGCAGCTGGTGGGGGCTGTGTATTACATGGCCACAAATTCATCTGCTCTTTCTGTAAATAGCATACCCACCCTGTGCCACCAAAAGGATCTTTAACAGGAGATTACTTCCCACCTGACCAGATAATGGATGTAGTCAATTCAATTTGGCATTCAGGGATTTAAAATACCAGATTTACTGGCTTTCAAATGTGTGCCTTTTTTCAGGCAAATGTAGCTTTTCAGTTTCCTTCTGGTATACAATAGCTACTCATTAAATATAAAACTTGAAGTTTTTAAGTGATTTTGTTTTTGCCATTTCTTTTGGAACATGGCACCATCCACATGTTTATTAAGAAAGTTTCTTGCCATTGGTCCAAAAAGAAATTCTTCCATTTTAGTTGGAATCTAAGTCATATCTGGCTCCCTCTAACTCAGCGACAATTCATCCTTCTATCCATAATCACTGATAAAGTCATCATGTTTCTGAGAAGACTAGGAAAATAACACTTCAGAGCCTAAGTTCAGCTGTTCATAACCATAATGAAGAGGAACTGGAAGCTGAGAATTAAAAAGAGAAGAAAGGAAAGGAAGCTACTTAACAATCAGAAGAAACACAGTGTTTATGAGATCATTAGAAACCCATTTAAAGTGCTTTTTCCTAACTAGCTTTAGCAAAAAGGAAGTTGTCAACTTAAGTCAATAAATACAACCCTATATCCACATGACTGTGAAGCAATTAATGCACCTTAATACCATAATGAAATGGTTAGAAATTATAAAAAGCCTCTTCCAAATTTGGGGTTGTTTTTCTATGAGGAGGCTTTGATGTCTGTGCTATCAGACAAAGCTGGCTTTTATGTCAACAGAAAGATGATGTGCTTGGCAACCGATCCACAGGCATAATGCAAATATGCCTGCCCTCCTTCTCAATGACCTCTGAAATAACTATGGTATTTGAGCTGAAAAAATAGGAAATGAGAATGTTTTCTTATTTAGCTTCAGGTAGAACCTTGGCTATAGCAATCTCTGAAGCACCATGAAAAATGTATGGTATTTCCAACTGTGTTTTTAGACATACGATACATAAATACAGAGATAGCAATGAGAAAGGTCTCAGTGCTGATATGGCTTAATTCAGGCTATTTTCCTCTCACTCTTAGGTTTCTATACCTAATTTGAGGGTACAGTATTAACATACTATCATCCCAAGGTGGTTTAATTCAGGCTCATTTTCCTTCTCCATCTCAGCTTTCTATACCTGACATGTGGATATGGTATTAACATATCATCCACATAATGAGAGCTTCCCTGGACAGAATAAGAACCTTAACGGTAGATCCCCTGTGTGCTTTTCAGACCTTGGACTTTTGCATACCAGCCTAGAGAATAGAATTAGATTCTATTCAGTAGTTTACATTAGTTATTTTCTCCTCCTGGAATTCATTGCAAAACAATCGCTTCTTCAGGTTTTCCCTCTATCCTGCTGTTTTGTTTAGTAGTATTATTTCACTTCCTCTCCATACTGTAAGCCATAGGTATAAGGCAGCACATTCATCTATTAATAATTAATTGTTAACATTATAAATGTTATTTCCCTTGGTTTCTCATTCTTCAGTCAGGCTTGAATTTAATGTGATTGAGGTGTAAAGGGAGGCTTAAGCAGGAGCTGCAGACATCTCCACATCACCCAGTGGATGGGCTTTCCTTGCAGGCAGGGAGGCAGGCTTATCCTGGAAGACAAGGGTCTCACCTGAACCATCCAGGGGATTATGACCACTGTGTTCACTGTGGCAGCCAGGAGGACTGGAAAGTTAACCCAACACACTCCTATGGCTTCACGATTGCCCAGGAGTGGAGATTGGGAGATAACAACAGGCTTAGCCTCCCTAACCACTTACTTTATAGTTCAGCATATTACAGTTGGAGGTATTCCTCCTGACTCTCCAGGCATTCTGGCAAGAAGCCAGGGAAGCTGTGTAAGCAACTGCAGTTTCCCAGAATGTCTCAGAGAGGCTTCCACAGTTGGCCCTTCACAGATCTTGGAGAGATGTACCTATGCACTTCACCGCCTGCAGCCAGGTTTAGTCAGTAGAAGCCCCCCATCCAAACAGAGTGGGTTCCTCGTCAGAAACAAGCATCACTACAGGCTGGTAAACACAAACAAAGTCCCCCACATGTTCCCTTTCTTTAGAAGAGTAGTGCAAATCCAAGGGTCAGCGAGCAGGAGAATATCACCAAACAAACGGAAGCTGTGTTTGCTCAGCATGAAACACAAGCAGTGCATGCTCAGGGAGGATTTACTGTAGCATGTCCAAAATAAACGGACATGGGTGAGTAGGTGAGGGTGGGGTGGTATTCCTGCTTCAAAGTCTCCTCCACACTTCTCCCGGGGCGAGAGACTGCTTCAGGATTTCTCCCCACAAGAAAGCACTTATGAGCTTGCCATTTGTGGATTCACTGTCTTTATCTGTTTCAAACTGGAAGAGATGACAGCCCTTCTGTTTGTTTTCTGTTGATGTTAAACAGATGCATGGGTCTATTACAGCCACATGGGCTTAGTTCAAGATGAGGCAGCAATAGGAATGCAGTCGCTCCTGGTCCAATGCAGAGAGAATGAATTTGCCTATTATTTTGTATATGCATTCAATATTTTTATTTTATTTAAGGTTCTAGTATTTCCAATAGGTCAAACTATACCTACTCTTACCTCTTTTCAGAAGCCAAGAGTTCTCCTTAACAGACTATAACCTAGACTCTAGGAATTCTCTATGACTTCAAAATCAGCTATTATTACTTCAGGAGATAAGATCGAGTCTGCAAGTATTTATTTTCTCAAACCATGATTTGGCTGTGAAAGGCAATGAAATAGGAGAAGAAAGAGTTGGGGGAAGTAAGAATGAAAAAAAAGCAGATGTTGGATTGGTCTTTAATTATTTATATATTTTTAAAGTTTAAACTTCATTTGAACCAGTTTGAATTCTTTGGGCTTTTTGATGGCTGGGTATCATAGTGAACATTGGAAAATCCTCACGTTTTCTAAAAAGAATTTAAATTTAGATATTTTACAGCTCTGCTTCTGGAGTAAGATACAATAAAAACTGAAATGAAGATATTTTAGTTTGCAAAATTTTTACATTTTTTTCTGTGTAAAATAAGATTTTTGTAGGCATTAGAAGTCTCAGATCATTTTTGGAAGTGGGTAGGGGTATAAGATATAAATGGATTAAATTAGCAATATGATGACAACCCAGATTCAGAAGTTCCTAGGAAGCTTGCACAGATAACATTACCTTAGAACTTTTCCCTTAGAGATAAACAATTTTGTGAGAGAACATGAAACTGTGGCAGACATATTCCATCAGGTGAAGGAAAACTGGCTCCTGGCTTATAAATACTCAAGTGGAAAGTCATTTGATAAACCCAACTCTAGAGACTTGAATATGCCTGAAGTTTCCAGGAACAGATGTCAAAACAGCACAGGCTTCCAGAGACAAGGAAACTCAGATTGGCCCTTTATGCTACTGACCTCCCACTGCACTGAGTAGGATAGTCCATCTTAAAGAGCATCAAGAGTTACCATATTCTGCAAGTTATTTCTCTGAACTCCCCTGCTTGCCAGATGGCATTTTCTTTCCCATGGTGATTCAACTGTATGATGACCAGGTACCCAGATTTACTACGGAGGTCTGTACACAATTGAGAACAACCTTATGTAGAAGCAGTATGTGTCCCAAAAGATAACTTCAGTGTCTTATGACAAAAAAAAAAAAAGACAACTTTTGCTATGAAAATTTTCACTTAACAGAGCAACATGGATTAATGTTCATTTGCTTGTTTGCTTTGCATTGCACATTTTTCAAGACTTGGGATTATAATCACCCATTTTCCACCAATAAATACTATAGCGATAGATACACAATGAAAACCAATCATCCTACAAAATTAAGTGTGTTAAGTTGAACATATACAAACAATTGTTGTTTTTTGTTTAATAGATCCTATAATGAAATGGGTAAACTTATAAAATCTTTTTCTTTTCTGTGATGAGATATGTCTCCAAAAGGAAAAATATACATGTATTAGATTCGGAGCCTGTATTAGTTTGTTTTTACACTGCTGTTAAAGACATACCTGAGACTGAGTAATTTATAAAGAAAATGAGGTTTAATGGACTCACAGTCCCACTTGGCTGGAAAGGCCTCACAATCATGGTGGAAGACACAAGGTATGTCTTACATCGCAGCAGGCAAGAGAGAATGAGAACCAAGTGCAAGGAAGTTCCCAAGATGAGATTTGGGTGGGGACACAGACAAATCATATCAGAGTCTATACTTATATTTATATATAGATTCCAAATCTAATTTTGAAATAAACAAAAATATAAATAATTGTTAATTTTTTTAAAATGAAGTTAAAATATAATTTTATGAACAAATTGTCTTTGGATTATTAAATGTTGCATGTTTTTAATGAGAGCGTGAACTAATACATGAGTAAAACCACACATTTTAAAGCTGTGATCATCTAAGGCTTTGCTAAGGGAATTCCAGTTGATAACATGAGCCGTCCTCTTAATTAATAGCCACTTGAGATGTACTAATGAAAAACTAATGTGTATTAATTCATTCAATACACATGAGAGTCTAGTTATACATCAGGTGTTGTAAAGGAGCTTGTAAAGGAGTTTAGTGGAGAAAGTGTGTATGTAAACAATAATTATATGTAAGGCAAACTCTTCAATTAAAGAGGCCTGTATGAGATATTATAAGCAAGAAAAGAGAATCAGGGAAGGCTTCACAGAGGAGGTGTTCTCTGAGTTCAGGTTTAAGGTACAAGTAAATCTTAACCCCCACCCCAAAACTGTACAAAATGCCAAGCCCATAACATTAGCAGGTACACTGCAGGAGCTCAATGATTGTAAGTTTTCTTATTCCCTCTCTAATATTCTTTTAAGTTGTGGGTTGTTATTTTTTGTTTTTGTTTTTGTTTTTTAATTATACTTTAAGTTCTGGGGGACATATGCAGGTTGTGCAGGATTGTTACATGGTGGTTTGCTGCATCCATCCCCCTGTCACCTATATTAGGTATTTCTCCTAATATTATCCCTCCTCAATCCCCCCACTCCCTGCTATCCCTACCCTAACCCCCAACCCTCCAACAGTCCCCAATGTGTGATGTTCCCCTCCCTGCGTTCATGCACTCTCATTGTTCAACATCCACTTATGAGTGAAAACATGCAGTATTTGGTTTTCTGTTCTTGTGTCAGTTTGTTGAGAATGATGGTTTCCAGCTTTATCCATGCCCTGCAAAGAACATGAACTCATCTTTTTTATGGTTGCATAGTATTCCATTGCTGTATATGTGCCACATTTTCTTTGTCCAGTCTATCATTGATGGGTATTAGGGTTGGTCAAAAGTCTTTGCTATTGTAAACAGTGCCACAATGAACATACGTGTGCATGTATCTTTATAACAGGATGATTTATAATCCTTTGGGTATATGCCCAGTAATGGAATTGCTGGGTCAAAGGGTTGTTATTGTTAAAACATCTCTAAATTTTTCAAACTTTAACCTTGGCAGTCACATTCAATAACTAAAATTTTCCTGTAACTTGATACCAAGACACAATTATGTTAAACATTAAATCTTGGTTGCCTTAAAAAATATATATACAGTCTACAAAGATGATTGTGATCCCAACCTCTTCATTGTATACTTTATATACACCTCATATAAAGTAGTCTGAGACATGAGTAAACATAAGTCTGTACAGGGGATAATGATAAGGCAATAAAGGAATTTCAAGCTTTGCAAATAGTCAGTAGAAAGAACTCTGTATGTTTAGCCTAAATAAAAAGGAAAACATTGCTTCTTATAATTCAAAATCTTCATGTGGTAGACACATTTGACTTATCCTGAATGTTTCCAAGTAATACATTCAAGACTAGAAGTCATAGGGTGATAAAATGTGGCTCAATTTAGGGAAGAACTTTCTAATGCTCAAACACTCCTCATCAAGCTTAGAGCAAACAATCTGATAGGGACTTACTGAGATATATTCAAATATTACATAATTGGCTGGATGGATACAGAGAAAAGTCCATTGCATATTCTGACATCCTAAGATATCTAATAGATGCTAGATTTGTTTTTTTTGTTTGTTTTGTTTTAATTTAGCCATTTTTTTTCCAGTATTACAAATGATACATGGAAAAATCAGGAAAGTCATTCTGTGAAATTTTTGCACCTCAAACTGTGTATGTAATATCCCATTATTCATATACAAATAGAAACATGTTGGTGACTAATATTCACTTCTTAATATTTGTATGGTAAATGAAGGTAAAAAATATTCTTGATCTTAATTCACAGCCTTTGTAGATACTGCTGTCAGTTTGAAATAGAATCAGGGCCTTGTAAAGATCAGAAGGCAATGTCCTACAGTGAGAAAATTGATACCATGAAACAGCAATTCGCTTTGAAGTTCAGAGAAGAGGCCCACTGAGGACATTTAAATACACAAAAGCCAAGATTTGGCAACTATGGGAAAAAACTGTCAGCATCTGAAACCATTTCAAGCAAAAGTCTAATTTCTAGCAATGGTAAATTGTTAAGACTTGACTGATGAGGACCAATGAAGCTGTGCTTTCCTCCCCCAAATCTCATGTCTTAACTCTCACAGCAACCGCTTAGTAGGGTCAGAGAACCCAAGAAGCCAAAGGGCATTTGTCTACGCATCTGTGGAGTTCACAGCACATGTTATCCTTGGACACTACCCAATGGCCTGGTATGGACCAAATCTGCTGGGCTTAGTTTCATGGAGATAATCAAACACTAACAGCAACTGAAAGTAAAGTTCACAAACACATTTTTATAAAGGAGTCTGTGAGTCTGAGATTACACTTATAAAATCATCTGTACAAACACTCCTGGGACCACCCCTTCCCCTAGCCAAGTCATATGTCTATATATACACACAAGTCTTTTGAATTTTTATTTATATAATATAAATTAATCATTCTAAAGTGAACAATTCAGTCGCATTTAGTACCCTCACAATGTTGAGCAACCGCTGCGTTTATTTAGCTACAAAAGATTTTCATCACACCAAAAGAAAACCTTGTACACATAAGCAATCACTCTTCTCCCTGCCTTCCCTAACCCCTAGCAACCACCAAGCTGCTTTCTGTCTCTAGGGATTTACCTATTTTTGATATTTTATATAAATGAAATACAATTAGAGAAGTGGTATTCTTTCACTTAGACAATTTTTTAAAGATTAAAAAGTAGCTCATATATATTTTTACTATGCTTTACTTTGGGGTCCAAAGTGCCTTATTATGGATGTTAAAAGCAACACTGTCTGTACAGCTCTCCAGAAAGTATCGTTACTCCCTTCTTATACTTTGATCATTGCAGCTATTTTACAAAGCAGGCAGGGACAACCTTATTATCACCATTTTACAGGTGAGAATATTGACGTAAAGTGAGGTGCTCCAGCACCTCCACAGCAAAATTATGCAGTGCTCTCCGGTCCTCTTGTTCCACTGTCTCTTCTGCAGCACCACACAGGTTCCTATCTGAGCCCTTCTTAATACATCTAGCCAAGCCTTCTCACACTCAGAAGGTACTCACACTCAGAAGGTATTCTAATATCCCCTAGGATCTGTATTTTTCTTAAATTTCAAGAGCATATTTTAAATGAACAAAAAGAAATAAAAATAGCTTTTGGATGTATCATTACTATTTCCACTTAATAGAGAGCTGTTTTGACATATAACATTTACATATGACTGGAAGTAAATTGTGCACACAAGACCAAATGCACACTATTCCAAGTCCAGATGTCCTCTTGGAGTCAGTTGGAAGCCAGCTCAGTTACCAAGTCTTCTTTGTAAAATAGCTGCACTATTCCAAGTTCAGGTCTTGCGTGGAGTCTGGAGCTTGGCTTTTCTATCTGTACAATAAGAAAGTTGGACAGAAATGACCCCTAAGTTCTCTTCCAGATCAGTATTTTACAATGCTTAGCTAAGCACCAGCTCACGCTCTCAACACTGAACTCATGTACTCTATCCACACAAGGCAAATACAACTATTTGAAAGATGAGTCAATCAAAAACTTTCTTTCATTATCAATGCCAATAGCCATTTCATTTTGCTGAAAATTTTCAAGAGATCGTGAATGTTCTTTATCAAATTAACTGTCCCATGTAGATTTTATTGACTAAATGTTTTGTGTGTAAATAGACAATGTATAAAAAGGCCCCAGTAATTTGGTGATGGCAACATTCTGCCTTTCTGGTATAAAGCAACATTTCAGACGAGGCGCTTATTCCATGGTAGAGTTGTTCATATTCATCACTCTTAAATTGTACACAGTCAAATTAGAAGGACTGCCAAACGGCATTTTTAGCATGTTCATAGACATGTGTTTCCAACTTGGTGCTTAAGCCCAATCATTAACTTGCCATCAACCAAAAATTAATATCTGAATCTTGTTATGTCCCCTCTATAGATTTTCCTGGGTTAGGTTTTATTTTTAGCAGTGGCTTCAGCAATTTGCCCAGCATAGGGGAGTAGTCAGATTTAGCAGGGCTAGACTGCCATCTAGAGACCAGAATTTGAGTTCCAACATCTTGCTCCTCAGTGAGCTTGCTCTTTAACAAAAGCAGCAAACTGCCAAATGAAGCTTGAGTTTTCTTGGCCAAGATGGGAGATGTCCCCTGAATCTTGAGATCATCAAGAGCAAGGAGCGTGTGGTGACCCAGCTCTGAAAGCCCTCCAGTCACTGAACGTTAGGTGGGAACTTAATGACAATGAGTAGATAGAACCCTGCCCCCTGGCTCAGGAGTGAATTCTTAAACCTAGTCTTATAAGCAGAGCCCTTTGCTGGAAGGGGAAACTGCACTCCATGCCAGTTAGAATTTTCACCCAGAAAGGAAGGAGTTCCTCTGTAGGGCAGAGAAGGCTAAAAATGTCTTTCATTTTATGTGAGAATCCAGTATCCATATTTCTCATGAAACTAAAATCTACCTTTCATTTTTCTGCTTGAGCCTAATTTAAGTTTACATATCCTGGTCCCATTTGATACCATCTTCTGTTTTTTTGTGCCTATAGTTTAAAAGGACCAGTGGTCCCTACATTTTTGAAATTTGGATGTGAAGATATTGTTTCTAGTGTTTCCATTGAAGGTACATGGTTGGAAATCTCTCTCCCTTTCTTTTTTCTCAAAACTCTCCTTCAGGGACCCATGCTAAGCCCATCTGTTCCACCAGACAGTCCTTTGATGGATGTGAAAAGGCTGGCTGGAGAGGTGCAGAGCTGAGACTGAGGTGGCTGAGATTTATTAACTTCATGTCCATTTGCTAACTGTGTCCATTAAGTTACACTACAGGAATGTTTTAGAAATCAAAAATAGCAACTATTATAGTTAACCTCAAAATCGTAGACCACAAGAGATCCCAATTTGCTGATAATTAAATAGTTGACTCTGTCCAACAGAATGTCATCCAGGAGTTTTTCAGCTAATGATGAGAGTAACCAAAAAAAAAAAAAAAAAACGGGAAGAAAACAAAAGGTAGACTATCTTGAAAGATTTTTATAAATAAAGGATAAAGTGTACCATATGCATCCAAAGTTCCAGTGATATCATATCTGGCTAAACCTTACATCTTAGGAACTTTTAAAGCCAAGAATTGCTTTGGATGCAAGTATTAAATAAGTTTTGGAAAACAGACACTTCCATATAGTATGGTAGAAGAAGCTTGACTTTTAGAGTTCAGGCACCTGAGCTTCGGGTCTCTGCTCTGTCACTCATAAGAGAGCCTGGATAAGTTTCAATTTCCTCATCTATAGAAGTTGGGGAAAATGACTTGAAGTCAATATGAGAATTAAACAGAATAACCTCTTTGAAAGTGCCTCACACATAGTTGGTGCTTAACAAATGCTCACATCATTCCTTTCCTTTCAGGTCTGGCATCTGCCTTCTTACCTGAGCAGCGCTCTGCAGCTGGAAACAAGGATGTTAATAATATTTGTTCTTATAATTTTGCTTCATCCCTAGAATGCTAAATCTTCTATAGCAAAGCTTCTCAAGCTTGAATGTTCATATGAGTCACCGGCAGATCTTGTTAAAATGCAGATCTAGTAGGTCTGAGATGTGTGTTGGAATTCTACATCTCCAACAAGCTTCCAAAGGATGCTGTTGGTTTGGGGACTACATTTGGACTAGCGAGGCTCTAAATCAAGGGTTGGCAAATTACTACCTGTGGGTGAACCTCCTGTGTCTGTAAATAAAGTTTTATTGGAACACAGCCACACCTATTCAGTTACATATTACTTCCAGCTACTTTCCTGCTACAACAATGGGATTTATTATCTGGTTTCTACCCCTTCTTGACCCCTGCTCTAAACCATTCTCTTTTTTCATCCAGACATGTAAACTAAGTTAATCATTTGCAGAAGCACTTGGAGGGCTGAGGGAGGAAAGAGAGGAGAAGATTAAGAGGGAGGGGTTGCTACCTGTATTAGTTTCCTGTTGCTACTGTTCTAAATTGTCACAAACTTAGTGGCTTAAAACATCACATATTTATTACAATACAGCCCTATATATTAAGCTATCAGCAATACTGCATTCCTTCCAGAGATTCAAGGGGAAAATCTACTTCCTTGCCTTTTCCAGCTCCTAGAGGCTGCCTGCATTGCTTGGCTCATGGTCTTTTCCTCTATCTTTAAAGACAGCAGGATAGCATCTCTCTAACTCTTAATCTGTTGTCATATCTCTCTCTGACCACAGCTGGTAAAAATACCTTCAAGGACTCATGATTAAATTAGACCCAGCTAGATAATCCAGGAAAATCTCCTTATCTCAAGATTCTTAATCACCTTTTTTTTTCCCTTTGGGGATTCTGCCTACCACACTACCTCAAAGCATATTCTTCAAAACAATTTTCCAATCATTTCTCTATTGTAACATGTTGACACGGCGGCTTTATGATGAAAAGATGTTAGATGAAGTCCTATGATGCAAAGACCATGAAACATGTAGAGAAGGTAGTCAAAGGTTTAGCTTTCTGTACTTCTCTTGACTAAACAAGGGTACAGGATTACTCTCCAAGGAGTACACCTGTGCAAGTAGACACTGCATAACTCTGGGAGTGGCCTGAAGTTGCGTAGGGCACAAACTTCAAAACCGTAGATGGAAGCTCTGTCCTTCCCATCCCAGCTGCCTGATCCTGAGATTAGAATTTGTCTACCCCTCTAGCTATTAATCATGGTTAAGTTAAATTCTTTAGAAATATTCTTGTTAGCTCACACTGTATATAAAATAATTTGATCACTTTAATCATACTGTAAAAAAATCAACCTGCAAAAAAAAAAAAAAACAGTAAGAAAACATATATTAATAGCTATGGAATGAGACTACTTGAGTAACAAGAAGCTTAAAAATATACTCCAGTCTCCCAGCCTTGAGCTTGTACACAGTGTCCTCACTACAATAAGATCAAGCAACCCAGAAATCAAGACTCCAAGAGGGAGAGAAAATGTTTACCTGTGGTACTGGGGCAAGAAAGCAGGGAATAGGAATAAAGAGAAGAGGAAGGTGCCTTCACAAAAATAATTCTCAGTTGCACCTGTAGCCTAACAAGAAAGCCTTCAAATATGAATCCCTGGCAACTGCCTTCTAGGCTGTTGTGTTTAATCCATCACATTTTGAGTATGCCATGGTACTTCATTAAAAAAACAGCTTACTGCATAAGCTGTTGTGACTCTCCTAAGCTCATTCTCTTCAACAATGCCAGAAATATAGTAGCAGGTAAGTGACCAAGAAAATATATGCGACCCAGCCATTGTATAAGATTTCATTTTGTTAAAGGTCAAGATAAATTATCATGAAATCCTAGGATATACTGTTACATGGTTCCTGGGAACAAAAGGTTTCCTTTCAGAAGAGCTTCTCAGAAGCAAAGTGTGCTGTGTTTCAATCCTCAGCTAACTTTTAGTTAATGACTCTTGCCTTTTCTCCTACCAGCTCTGCTTATTAAAAGGAGAATGCAATCTGGAGTGTGTGCTGTCAGAATGAACAGCAGGGTCAGTCACTAATCCCAAATTGTATGCCCCAGGATGCCTGCTATAGAATAGGGAAATGCTTACATTTGATTAACCTTCCAGGTAGAGAAATGGAGGCAGCTAGGGGTCTGCAGCTACATGACATGGTATAATAGTCATTTTAAAATATGGTATTCCTGGGGAGATGCAAGAAAAGTCACAGCATGAGGTGCTGACTTAGTATAGTGAATGAAGATTGTCTACACAATAGCAAGCAAGCCTTTGGGGAAGAACATCACCAACCTGGGCATTCATTTTCTTCAAAATATTTGTAACAATATGATAATCCCTTACATCTATATGGTGCTTTATGGAGAGCATAATGCTTCAAGGGCATCACCCCATTTGATCTTCACCACTGTCCTTTGTGTCAAAGGGTTAGAATCCGGGAGTGCATTCCCCATTAAAAAAAGAAAATCATGATTAGCTGTCAATGCACTTTTTTCTTTCCAAGGCCTTTTCTTTAACAACCTCTTTAGGTATAAACAATGAAGAGCGGAGAAACATCACTGGATAGGGAACGGAGGAGTTGGGGTAGTTAGAGAGTAGACAAAACCATACAATGTTTGGAAAGACACCTCCTGAAACCATTTCTCTCAAGCAGGAATGCTCATGAGTCAAAGGTCACTTTTATTTCTGAGGCACCAGGAACAATAAGAATAAAAGACTTTACATGTTGTCTTTCTTACTAGACAATGAGTTCCAGGCTGGCAGAGGTGAAGTGAAATACCTAGTGCTTTTGTAGATACTCAAATAACGTTTGCTGTCCAAATGGATGAATGGAATAAAAAAGCAAGAAGATCATCATAAAATAATCAAAACACAGTGACTCCATTGCCAGGTTTGATAAAAAACGTGAGAAGACTTGTGAAATACATATTTACAGTCGTATCTTTTAAATACAATTGCTCTGATTTTCTAACCTGAGTTGTTATCATTAGTTTAATGCCATAATTTTACTACAAACCTGCTGTGGATAACTTAAGTAATGCATATTTTGATAATTTTTTACTTCAGCCAGCTGTGCCTGGTTTATAGAATAGAATGTCTTCATTCTGACAAAAATCTGATGACAGAAATAGGACCTTAAAATTTGCCTACAGTTTCCTCTCCTCCCTCATATCCCTGTTATTGAGCCCATATCCTAATTCCTATTCTACTTTAGAGTGAAAGAGCATTTTGGGTCTTCTTCCACCACGGGCCTATTCCACCAATAAGCCTCTGAATTCTGGCTAACTCTTACTTACCAGTAGTCCCTTAAACTTGTGACAACAGATGAAAATCTACTCTTTTGCACCTTGTTTACTCAGATCAGGGCACACACTCTTATAAAGCCACCTTTGGCTGGAGAAGAATTAAAAATCTGCCTTATCAGTACTAGATTCAATTTTCCAAGTCTAATTAAAAAAAAAAAAAAAGAAAAAAGGCTGTCATTGCAAACCAAACCTTCATGCAAAAACCCAGCAAGAATCAGCCTTTTTTTTTTAAAGGAGTTTCAAATTCTTCTGTGTGACAACCATGGTTTAATAAATATGCCAAAGTAGACATTGTTCTAGAGAGAAAGCAATAGTGATAAGAAGTAATAGCAGGTACTTTTGCTTGAGTTGAGGTTGTAATTTCAAATAGAAGTACAGCATAAATTCTTTGGAAAGGAAAACTTGCTGGAATGTTAACTTGTTAGTCACCAAAAGATACTTGTGGACACTCGTCTTTGATCTCTAATTTTGTGTACAGCTATTTGTTAGCCTGATAACAGTGTATTTTATGCTCTTCTCCATTAGCCAGTGCTATAGTTTTATGAGGAATATAGAGAAAGTGGAGGAGGATATCAGCCTCCTTAGGAGTGTTATAATATTTTGTTGTTGTTGATTTTTGTTGATTTTCAGAGGAATTTGACAACCACCTTTGTTCAGGGGAAAAAGGAAGGGAAATGTTTTATTACTGGCCAACTCCAAAATGTCGTAGTTGGCTGTATTCTAACCATTTCTTAATTTTGAAAGAGATGATAAAAAGGAGTCTTAGTTATCTAAGTAACTATGACTTCTTTCTCAAAAGAAGGAAAAGAAAGGGGAAAAATAAGCACGTGGAAGAGTATTATTCCTTTCCTTTTTTACAAAAGAGCCTTGAAATATGTTTAAAAATATTTTATGAGGTCACACTAAAAAAAAGAGTAATTGGAAGAAAAATTCTGCTTGTCTAAGCGAAGAGCACATTTGTAGCAGTAGGGTAAATGTTTTATCGATTGAGAAGCTGGGAAACTCAAGTCATTACTCACCATGGGCTAAAGAATAATTGCTAATGCTCTGGCGGAAAGATTAAAAACAGTTTCTGGAAGTATTTCTTACAATGATCAATGGTGTATCATCCCAGGCCATTGGATCTTCAATAACATTTTTCCCTTTTGGGATACAATCAATTTTTATAATATGATTCATTTGCCAGTGGGCATGCTTTCTTTATACGATGAAAAGGCACTTTTGCATCTTATATTGTTGAAAAGTAATCTTAGACAGCCAAATATCAGGCTGTGGTATAGAAAACTCACCTGAATTCATCTCTATTTGAAATGGGTTTGGGAAGTAATCTAGGGTGGAGGTTGTTTGGAGGCAGGGGGATGGCAGTGGGCAGTTGCTAGCTTCTTGTTATTGCTTTGTTAACCCTTTAAGAACACTTTTAGCACACTCTGATAGCAGTCATGGTCATTGTAACACAAAGATAGTGACAGAGGATGCTATATTAGATTTGAGCATATGCCGCTATAAGCTTGACTCATTTACAACACTAATTACCATGGCAGAGCTCTCAGTTCAGGGGTTGCCTTACAGCTGTCTACTGGCTGCCCACATCTGACAAGGTCTTCAGTATCCTGCCACAGAGCTCAACTTCGGTCCACTGCTGCTAAATCTATCAGTGTATCGCTGCTTTAATAAATAACAGCTTCAGTCATGAGAGGATGTGCTCATTCCAAAGTTTCTCCCAGGAGAAAAAGCACTAAAAGCTTGGGCACAGCCACTTTTAGGCTCTAGCTTGCCATTGGATTTATGGTGTAAGAAAAGGATGGCCGCATGTCCAGGATCTGCCTAATGAATAGGGAAAAAAGAAGAGGAAGAATAAGAAAAAATAGCAATACTGCCAAGCCCATGAAGTGGTATAATGTTCTTTTGATGTGTGACATGCACCCCAGCCTGGAATTTTGTTTGCATCTTAGAACAATAACTTTTATGAAATTACAGAATGGTTAATTCACTTTCTCCCTATTCCAAATTCTCTTCAGTCAACACTCTGGCTCTGTACCCATGGAACTGAACATCCAAATTAAAAGAAAAGAAATAATTCTTGAAAATATGGCTTAGATTGCCTACATTTCAAATGTCTCCTTGTTTGATGGTGATATTAGGCCCAACCTAGGTTCCTGACCACAACCCCATGAAAGTGTCTCCATCTGAATATTTACCATGGTCTAGACACAACCACTCACCACTCACCACTTTTCAGTTTTCCATGTTTCTAGTCTATTTATTTGGTGAACCAAGTCATTAGATTCCTCTTTTTTTTTTAAGTTTCAGAAGAAAAAATATTTAATCTTAATATATAAAACTTAAAATATATTAACATGTCTACAATGATTTAGAGATTTTAGTAAATAAAAAAGCCCTTCTATTTCTTCATAATGTCATTGTAATTTTAGTCTTCCCAAAAGGAAACTGTAAATCATTCTTCTCATCTTAAAAAAAAAAAATGGTAATTTTTTTTAGTGCTTACTTAAGCCCAGCACCAAGTAAAAGACAAATACTCATAAGATGCATCTTGTAAATATTCAGCTTTTTACTTGTTTTTATAAACAACCCTACAAAAGTAGGCAAGGAGTATAATCTCCTTTTTTTCTTTTTTACAAATTAGGAAATTGAGACCTACAGAGGTTAAGTAACACTACGAAGTATGGCCACAAATCTAGGTTATGGCAGAGCTAAGGATAAAATCAGCTCTGTCCACTCTGAAGGCAGGGTTCTTAGCTACCTCACTACATTTCACATGCATCAGTTTTATTGGCTCCCAATTTGCTAAGAATATGAATGTAATCTTGTAGGTTAACTTATACTGCTGAACCTAGAATTCAAGACCTTCCCTAATTTGTTCCTGATGAACCACCCTACCAGTGTTGTCTTTGGTAATTGGTACTCTAAATCTTACATGCCTGACAAAATGTTCTTTTTACTATTTTGTCTACTTGCGCCTTATATCTTTCTTCCTTTCTGACTTCTGCTGCTCCAAATGTCACATCCCAAATTGACCCTCCTAGTTCTTTCTCACTTCTCTGAAATTCCATTTCACTTTGTTTCATACTACTTTGAGAGTATCTGTGTTTCCTTATAGTCATCTAAATGTGTCATATATTTTATTTCTATATTTGTTTCAGTCTTGGTGCCTAAAGCCATGCAAGCCTAACAATAAGGTCTAAATTAATGTTCCCTGAATAAATGAATGAAAGGTAGACATGACAATGGCAGTCCATCAGAAATAACAGATACTCTAAGGTAACTCTATTAATAATTTTTTTTTTTTTTTTTTGAGATGGAGTCTCTCTGTGTCACCCAGGCTGGAGTGCAATGGCACGATTCCAGCTCACTGCAACCTCCACCTCCCAGGGTCAAGTGGTTCTCCTGTTTCAGCCTCCCTATTAGCTGAGACTAGAGGCATGTACCACCATGCCTGGATAATTTTTTGTATTTTTAGTAGAGATGGGGTTTCGCCGTGTTGGCCAGGCTGGTCTCGATCTCCTGACCTCAGGTGATCTGCCCACCCTGGCCTCACAAAGTGTTGGGATTACAGGTGTGAGCCGCTTCGCCCAGCTGAGAATGCCATTTTAAAACATCTCTAGATGTGCAAGTCATTCCCATGACAAAATTTTAAATTTTTAACTTAGCCAAGAATTAGTTAGATCTTGGTCTTTGGATGATGTGTTAATTTGCTAAGGGTGCTATAACAATACCACAGACTGAATGGTTTAAACAGCAGAAATGTATTCTCTCACAGTTTTTGGAGGCTAAAAGTCTAAGATCAAGGTGTCAGTAGGGTTGATTTCCTTTTCCTTGGCTAGCAGATGTGTGTTTTCCCACTGTGTCCTCACATGGCCTGTCCTCTGTGCTTGTCATCCCCGGTGTCTCTTCCTTTTCTTATAAGGGACAATAATCAGATTGGATTAGGGCCCACCCTAATGGCCTCATTTTAATTTAATAACTTCCTCAAGGACCTATTTCCAAATACAGTTACATTTTGAGGTACTGGAGTTTAGGGCTCCAACGTATAAATTTTGGAAAAATACAACTTAGCCCATAATAGGGAGGTTTTGGGAAAAGATAGAAGGTGCTATATGAGGATGAAAACACTAACAAGTAAAATGATTAGTTTGCAAATAACCATTTAGAGTCCCTTGTCCTTTCATGCAGCCTTAGTTTTATTTGAAGAGTGAGCCACTTTGTTTAATGGTAAATCTGTCAGCAAATCCAAAAATACCTGAATTATACAATTTATAGTAAACATAGTAAAAACGCAAGGCAATTTCAATTACAGAGCAATTCATCAAGTGTGAGCTAGGACAAGAAGAGTCTGAAAACAAAGATTGAGTTAGGGTGAGAGATGGTGTGTATGCAAAATTTCTTCTCCAATAGAAACGTAAGTGGGTCTCTGCAGAATGATATAACAAAGGATGGCTATTCCAAAAACTGTGTTTGTTCCAGCTCTTGGTAGATACTTTTGATGCTCCGATGAAGTAGAAAAGAGCTCATAGATTTTCAAGGCTGCAACTCAAGCCAGAGGTATGCTGTTAATGGTTTAAGACAGGGGAAAATTGTAATATATGGCCTCCAAATTTACGCTCTTCCTGACCCAGGTAATGAAACGTGAACCACACATTCAGCTTTTGATAATGTAGTGCTCAGTTGTGCAGTGAGGGACCGCAGGTAAATACTTATTTCTCTGGCAGCAATCCGAACTTGTCCTTGACTGGCAAGGCTTTCGCATTAACCCTTTTGCAGAGGATTCTGAGGAGGTTGGCCCCTGGTGATGAAGTTTCACTACATCTACCACCCATCCTTCAGGTTTTCATTTTCTTGTAATCATTTCAGTTCTGCATGCTATTGCTGCTGTTACAACAACACCATGTTGAATAAATACAAATTGCAGTTGAAGAAAAGGAAATAATTTCTGTACAACATTTAGTCAGCCATTAGAAAGCAAAACAAAAAAAAAAGGTATGTTAGTCCATTTGGATTGCTATAAAGGAGTACCTGAAGCTGGGTAATTTCTAAAGAAAAGAGCTTTATTTGGCTCATTGTTCTGCAGGCTGTACAAGAAGCATGGCTTCGGCATCTGCTTCTAATCACGGTAGAAGGCAAAGGGGAGCCAGCCTGTCACATGGCGAGAGAGGAAGCAAGAAAGAGAGGTGGAGGTGCCAGACTCCTTTTTTAAAAAACCAGCTCTCGTGTGAACTCACAGAAGAACTCACTTTACCATGGGAGGACACCAAATGATTCATGGGGGATCAGCCCTCATAACTCAAATGACTTCTACTATGTCCTCTTCCAACATTGGAGGTCACATTTCAACAGCAGATTTGGAGGGAACAGAGCATTCAAAACATATTAGCAGGCTCTCAGAACTTCCCATCTCAGAGATGCAACATCCTTGGGAAATTTTGTCATTTTAGAAACAACGTAGAGTGTATTTACAGAAACCTAGCTGGTATACCGTAATACACACCTAGCTATATGGTACAAGCTCTTGTTTCTAGGCTACAAAACTGTAGAGCATGTTACTGTACCAAATACTGTCAGCAACTGTAACACAATAGTAAGTGTTTGCATATCTAAACATAGAAAGGGGACAATAAAAATATATCTTATGAGACCACTGTCATATATGTGGTCTGTCATTGACCAAAATGTCTTTACGTAGAACATGACTGTATTCCTGTAGTGGGAGCTTCAAAGTGAAACATAAGGCTTGGCTCCAGGAAGGAGGAAGGGCTGTTTGTGTGCGCATGGGTGTGTATGTGTATGCTTGCATGCTGGTATCGTAAGTGGGATGAAAAAGGTCATGACTTTGGGGAAGAAAATGGAATCAGTCTTTGAAGGAGAAAGCTAAAAGAATGGGCTCCTGGCTGGGCAGCTTATGGAAGCATAACAAAGAAGGCCTGACACTCACCTCTTCATGGAAAGGGCACTGGAACAGAGAGAAAAAGAATGAAGACCAATGGCAGTCTAGAAAATGGAGGAGCAATTTAATCCCCTGGGAGAAGAAAGGTTGTAGCTTTGAGGTGAGTACACGTCTTAGCTTCTGGAGAGGTGGCATACACAGGGGCTTGGAGTGCACCCTCAAGAAAATGGCATGTGGGAGCCCACAACCCTTACTAGGGTGCACAGAGGCAGGAAAGCTTCGGTTGGGCAGTACCTCAACAACCTGGGAGAGCAAAAGACCATGGAAGATGGTGGCAAATTCCAGGCTCACTCTTTACTGCCTACCAAAAAAGCTGCAGGAGGAGCCTGGGGCTCCCTGAAAATGAGCAGAGGGCCTTTGGTATGTAGAATGGGCTTTGTCACTATCTGTGCACCCTGGAGAGGAAAAACATGTTAGAATCCACTTAACACAGGGTTGTTTAAGAGATCCAAAGCCTTTAAGAAAGGTAAGTGAGATCACATAAAGTTTATTGAATATGGGAGTACAAACTTAGGGTTTCATTCAGTGACTAACCAGCTATGTGGGTTTTAGAACAGTTGTGTAATTTCTGTGAGCTTCGGGTTATTCATGTACGAAGGGGAATAACAAATTTCCTCATAGAGTTAATGAAATATAAGTGAAAGCATAATGTATATATTTATTGAACACCTATTATGTGTCTACAACTGAGTATGAACAGCAGATTCAGCAGTTGAATAAGTAAGGCAAAACGTTGGCTCTCATGGGCTGTAGAAGCTTACATTGGAGTCAGGGCATATGCCACTTAGTGATCATCAACACTTATCTGCTTGGTTCCTTTCAAAATTAGGCTGGAGCTATCAGACTGGATTCTAAAAACTAGGTAGAGGTGAATGTGGTATGAAAAACTGGGGTCAGGCTATGGGATGTAGATGGATAAAGGACTGGGGTCTGGACATGAGATTTAGAGATTCAGGTGGATATGGTTTGAGGGGACTTCGATCTGGCAATGGGATGTGGGTGGATGTGGTGTGAGGGACTGGAATCTAGCAATGGGATGTAGGTAGATGTGATATGAGGCACCTCTAGGCTTGGCCCTCAAAAAACCCTCCTGTGTTATCATCCTGCTGTCCCTCCCCTTCTGTGGTGACTATAGAGGCCACATATTCCACATACTGCAGTTACAGATGCCTAATAGCTATACAGCCTACATCTGACAGAGGCAGAAGTCAGCAACAGATGTTTCATAATTGATCTGCTACCACACATAGCCTTTTTCTAGGAAACCTGAGGCATGCCAGCATAACCTGTCATGGGAGTGAGTGAGCTTGGAAGCACTTCCTCCTCCAGATGAATCTTGAGGTTGCTGTAGCCCTGACACCTTAGTGGTACCCTGTTGAGATGCTTTTAGCTAGAGACATAAGTTGGCCTTGAGCTAGTGCATAAGCTAAAGTACATTCAGATTCCTGACCCACACAAACGACAAGGCAGTAAATGTTTTGTGGTTTTATTTGTTTTGGGATCATTTGTTACACAACAATAGATAACCAATACAAACTCACATGTTCATCCATAGGTGAATGGATAAACAAACTGTGGTGCATCCGTACAATAGAATGCTCCTCAGCAATAAAAAATAATGAATGGTTGATACATGCTACAACATGGATGGAGCTCAAAATAGTTATGGTGAATGTTGGAAACTAAAAAAAAAAAAGTGCCTACTGTGAGATTCCATGTTATAAAATGTAGAAAATGAAAACTAAACTATAGTGGAAGAAAGGAGATGAGTGACTGCCTAGGAATGGGGGAGGGACCTAAAAATGTTGGGGACAAAGGATTACAAAGGGGCATGAGGAAACTTTGGGAGGTGATGGGTATGCTCACTGTCTTGATTGTAGTGATGGTTTCACAGATATAAACATATCAAAACTTATCAAAATGTACACTCTAAATATATGCACTTTATTCGCTCAGTAAATGAATTGTAATTCAACAAAGCTTTTAAAAATGTCTTTGTCTATACAACTCTGAAATGACTTTTTATTTGAAGAAGTGATTTTTTTCCATCACCTTGAAAATTCAATGGTGTGCTCTCCATCCTAGTCTTGCATTTATAAACTTACACTCTCCTAATCTATGTCTTGAGTTTACCCACCTAGGGTTCTCTGTTAAAGGAATACCATCAATTACAACACCTACTTCTTTTCAAAATAATGAGCCATTGAAAGTTATTGTAGTTCATTTACTCTTCTGGCACTGACCTTCCCTTTCAGATGACACCCCCCTGAGACAAAACCCTGGACTCCTAGGTTTGTGCATTCCCAACCCAGACATAAGCTAAGGAAGCTTGTCAGAAGAGTGTTTATTCAAATTTATTGGCAGTATAAAGAGGGATCAAGGATATATTCCATACATTGTAGGTCTACAGGGAAAAAAAAAAAAAAAAACAAGACCAAACCAAAAAAAAAAACCCTCTGAAAGCCTCAGCCTTCAAGGTTTTAATTGAGGCAGAGGGTTAGAGGGTTGAAGCCAATTTTCATATTTTCAGACCTCTTTACTGTAATTTGTTGGTATTTTGCTTCCTGATTTGAATTGCTACATTTATTGCTAGTCTTCACTCACTCATCTCTTTAACTTCCCCACTGCTTTGGCAGCTATCTGAAAAGTCACCACTCTACCAAACCTGGGCATGAAGTGCGAAATCTAGGTAAAATTCTGATATGACCTTAACACCTTTCAAATTACATATTCAAGCCGTTGAAACCTTTTTATGGCTGAATAAGTGTCCAGAAGCCATAACTTAGAAGATGCTTAATACATTCTATAATGAATGAATTAATGGATCATTTAACTTCTGCAAAGCTGAATACTGTTCAACTGTTTTAATTATTTCCTGATTGTATGAATTACATTTATTATTTATAGGATTTGTTGAGGAAATGGCTCCAAATAACATTTTAGTTAATGGACAAATAAATATATGTTACAGGCATAGCCATTTACAAAGTCATAATTTAATTGTATACTTTTTATGATGAGAGTTGTATTACAAAGTTGTCAACAAACTCTATTATATCTCATTCCTGACAAAAGACTTGCAAGGCGTTCCTTGAATATTTTGAGATGTCCCAGATTACTGAGTAACAATATGCCTATCTGATCCTGTGAAATTTCTTTCTCCAATGTGTCAAAAAGAACTGTAGACAGAGTGTACACAACCTATCAATGGCTTTCCCCTGACATCTCATTCCCTTCTCATGCCTGCTTTATTTGTTTACTCTTCTTTCCATTCTCTTGACATCTAACACCACAGCAATTCTCTCAGCTCTGCAGAGCAGGTGATGTTTGTTTATAACAAAGCTGGGGCAGGGTTGAGGCAGGCAGAGGTGTAATGTACAAACCCCATGCTTTTTTCTAGTATGATAGTCTCATTTGAAAATCCAGAGAATTAATTTAAAGTCAGAGCCATATGGAGTTAAGGGGTAAGGTTACAATGAATCAGAGGCAAATATCTACTAGAATAGTGTATGTGAATACGAGGTGGGGCTCTGGAGTCTGGATCACAGATGATGAAAAGAGAATATGACATCAGTTCTGAGGAAGGAAAAACTAAAGGGTTGCTCCTCCATGCTGGTAAATTACAGAGAGAAGTAGATGCAATCTGAATTACAGTCCCATTACTAATGTCTCAATGTCCTCATCTATAAAATGGTGATAGTAACATTTAACATACTTATGCCCCAAGTCCAACATGTGGTAAATAATATAAAGTATGTAAATCTTTTAGAATAATTCCAAACAGACAATAAATTCTTAGAAAATGATGTATTATTTCTAAAACATATTCCGAAGTGTACTAAGAGAAAATTTTATTTTATGGCTTGTTACTATGCATTATATAAAAAATAGCTTTGTAGCAAAATTAATTATAAAATATGAAGTGAAATCATTTTAAGTTGCTTTAACAAATGTTGGAACTCTGAAAACCTTTAAAACACTAGTTACGATGGGAGAGATATTGCATCTAAAATTTCCCAAATGTACTGGACCAAAGAGCCATTTGGCTACATAGAAATTCTTGGTCTGATAGAAGACCAAGAATTCACTTAGGATACTAACAAAGGAGAAGGGTTAGCTCCAACAAATTTGTTCACTAGTTTTAGCTTACATGCCTTTTGTATTTTAAGGTCAAATATTAATTTATTATGAGGTTTTATTACATAATAAATGAGAAATAAATATCAGAAGCACCAAAATCTTAATGTTCAAACCTTCTAAAGGTCCTAATTCAGCCCAGCTCTTAGAGAAAAAGTATTTTATTATGGCTTGACTCCACCAACAAAGAATTAATAAATAAGAGGACCTAGCAGATAAGAGTACTCAGCATCACTCAGGAATTAGATAACTCAAAGCATTAATGGATTTTTCTAATGACAAAGGGTCTGTTTACTAGGAAAATGAAACAATTTAAAATGTGTATACACCCTAAAACTTGAAGGAGGAGGGACCACCCTGGTCAGCCTGGCAAGCAGAGTTGCCTCCCTAGTGGGCCCAGAGGACAAAACATTGAACCAAAGAGGATTATTCCCAAGGATTACAAATGTTTGCTCTGCTGGATTTCATACTTGCTTGAGACCTGTGACTCTTTTTTCTGTTGAATTTCTTCCTTCTGGAATGGGATTGTGTGTTCTATTTGTGTCTCACCATTGTATTTTGGAAGCAGATAATGAAATGTGTTGTCTTACAGTTTCCTTAACTTCACCACTAGACAGAAATTTTGCCTCAGGACAAGTCATACTTTGAGTCTCACCGATACCTGATTTAGATAATATTTAAATTAGATTTTGAACTTAAAGTTGATACTGGTGTGGCTTAAGACTTTGGGGGGCTACTGGGATGGGGTGAATGTATTTTGCATGTGAGAAGTACACAAATTTAAGGGGACCAGAGGAGAAAGTGTTATGTGTTAAATTGTGTTCCCCCCATTGAAATCTTAATGCCGAGTACCTTAAAATGTGAATGTATTTGGATATAAGGTCTTTAAATAAATAATTAAGATTAAATGAGGTCATTGGACTGGAATTTATCCAACGTGGCTGATGTCTATAAAAGAGTAGTTTAGGATGTAGAAATACACAAAGGAGAGAATGTGTGAAGATAGAAAAGGACAATGATCATCTGTAAGTCAAGGAGAGGGGCCTCAGAAGAAATAACCCTGCCAATACCTTGATCTTGGACTTTTAGCATCCAAAACTGAGAAAATCAATTCCTGCTGTTTAAGCCACCCAGTCTCTGGTACTTTGCTATGGCAGTCCTAGAAAATTAATACAAATCCAAAATACATGAAGTAAACCTGACAGAATAAAAAAGAGAAACAGGCAAATCCATAATTACAGTCACAGATGTCAACACTTCTTTTTAGATAATGCATAGAACTAATTAATAGAAAAACAGTAAGAATATAGAAAAACTGAACGATATTATCAGCCAACTAGATGCAATTGACATTTATATTATAATTTGTAATTGTGATTTTTTTGTGACTGAATTGACATTTATATGATACCACCAAACAAAAGCAAAACACATATTCTTTTTGGGTGCATATATTCACCAAGATATAGTATATCTTGGGTTCCAAATGAAATATTAATTAATTTCAAAGAATTAAAAATCATAAAATATATGTTTGCTAATAATAATAGAATTAAACTAGAAATCAGTAACAGAAAGAAAACAGGAAAGTCTCCAAACTAGCAGTTTAACAATATGCTTCTAAACCATCTATGGGTCAAAGAAGTAGCAAGAGAAATTTAAAAATATGTTGAACTGAATGAAAATAAATTTACAATGTGTCAAAATTTGTAGAATGCAGCTAAATCAGTGCTTAGAAGGTTTTTCAAACATTAAATTCTATATTAGAAAAGAGTAAAGTTTTCAAATCAACAATCTAAGCTTCTACCTTAAAATCAACAAATTTTAAAACAATAAAATAGATAAAAATTAATGGAAATAAAATCTTGCTTTAAAAAATCGTTTAAAAATCTTGTCTTTTAAAATTGATGAACTTTTGTTGTTGTTGTTGTTGTTGTTGTTGTTATTAAATCAGAATTGAATTTATTTTGCCAAGGGATGAAAGCAACTGTATATATGAAAAAGAGCAGATACTCAATTTTTTTAATTATTATTATTCTTATTTCTGGGATATATGTGCAGAATGTACAGGTTTGTTACATAGGTATACATATGCCATGGTGGTTTGCTGCATCCATCACCCTGTCATCTACATTAGATACCTCTCCTAATGCTATTTCTCTCCTGTCTCCCCAACCCCTCCTTTTTCTCCCCTAGCCCCCCACCCTCCAACAGCCTGTGGTGTGTGATGTTCCCCTCCCTGTGTCACCGTGTTCTCATTGATCAACACCCACTTATGAGTGAGAACATGTGGCATTTGTTTTTTCTGTTCTTGTGTCAGTTTGCTGAAAACGATGGTTTCCAGCTTTATCCATGTCCCTGCAAAAGACATGAATTCATCCTTTTTTATGGCTGTGTATGTGCCACATTTTCTTTATCCAGTCTATCATTGATGGGAATTTAGGTTGGTTCCAAGTCTTTGCTATTGTAAACAGTGCCACAATAAATATACGTGTGCATATGTCTTTATAATAAAAGATAGGATCCTTTGGGTATATACCCAGTAATGGGATTGCTGGGTCAAATGGTGTTTCTACTTCTAGATCCTTGAGGAATCACCACACTGTCTTCCACATGGTTGAACTAATTTGCAGTCACATCAAACAGTGTAAAAGCATTCCTGTTTCTCCACATCCTCTCCAGCATTTCTCCTGATTTTTTAATGATCGCACTTCTAACTGGCATGAGATGGTATCTCAATGTGTTTTGATTTTCATTTCTCTAATGACCAGTGGTGATGAGATTTTTTTCATATGTTTGTTGGCTACATAAATGTCTTCTTTTGAGAAGTGTCTGTTTATATCCTTTGCCCACTTTTTGATGGGATTTGTTTTTTATCATTTATTTATTGTTTATTTATTTTAATGTACATAAAGTGTTTTTATTCTGGGAGTCTAGAATTTTGGAATGTGAAAAGAAAAAAAAATATTTTTTTAATTTCTTGCCATGTTTTTTTTCTTCCCTAAGGCAGTGAACATAGATGGTTGAGCTAATTGAATTGAATAGAATAGGAAGGACCAAAGGATAGGCGTAAATAACAGCAGTGATATTTGTTTACTGATGAGTAAATTCACCCAAGGTGCCATAGAGAGTAAGTGACAAAAGAGCATTGAAAACTGAATGATAAGAACTTCTGTTGGAGTGAAAAAAGCAGGAGGGAAACATTATAATTTCATGGGCTCCAGGCACTTTTACCTTTGTGGACTCTTTCTTCCACAATAATGGTAATATTAAGTATTGTTTTTGATATAATTTTAAAAATTCAGCATTTTAAAAATTTTAAGCAAAATTTAATAGATTTTCAATTGCTCTAAAATTTTTGTTTTCTTTACATTTTCATTTGAAGAAAAGGTTTTTTTCAACCGTAAAATTCATTTTTTCTCCTGATTTTAAAAGATACTTATCTGTATAGTATAATGTAGATACACATCATTATACATTTGATGAAACTCATAAAATGTATGACACCAAGACTGAACCCTAATGTAAACTATGAACTGTGGGGGATAATGATGTGTTAATGTAGATTCATCATTTGTAACAAATGTATCACTCTGGTGGGGGACATTTTTAGTGAGGGTGGCTCTGCGTGTTTGAGGGTAGAAGGTATATGGGAACTCTCTGTATCTTCCTCTCAGTTTTGCTGTGAACTGCTCTAAGAAATAAAGTCTCTTAAAAAAAAAACACTTTTTGGCCTCCTACATGTATTAGGGGCCCCCAACAATGTACCTGCTTTGTCTAACGGATAAGCTATGCTATACCTGCAAAGTAGTCACTAATCTAAAAATTAGAGAAGTTTTTTAAAGTCTTAAAGGAAAGACATGATAGCAGCATTACAAAAGTGATACTTCTGACTCCAGGCTGTCTAAAACAGACTTCGGGGAAAGAGTTGACATGCAGTTGTCACATTGCTAGGCAAATGCATTTGAATCTATGGGTCTTCAAATTTTCTTTTTAATAAAATAACCCAGACTCTTTCATCCACACCTGAATACTATATAATGTCATGATGATGGCAAAGGGAAAACAAGTAATGAAGGGATCAGATCCCAGGTTTTTGGAAAACTGTCAATCAATTATACAGCTTTTTTTCTCAGTAGTTGCAGCTACCACACCAACTGAGCTCCCTGAGCTGCAACGATCAGCAGCGGCTGGGTAGACAGATAATTACTTGCAACCACTACAAGGCAGAGTGAAGCGGGCTTTTTCCATCGTAGGCTCCCTGTTCTTTATCAAGAAGCCCTACATTTCCCCCCTCTAATTGGGAAGTGTTACCAGGAATCATCCTTTGGGCAACCTCTCAAATATCATTGAGTTTATTTAATCTGCATCTCTCCTTAGTCATTTCCTCTATTGCCCATGTTAGTGCCTTATTTGTGTGTTTGCTCTTCCTCAAGTACTCTTTTTCCTTTTTCATTTATCAGCCTTCTGGTGAATTTTTAAGACCTACCTTCCAAAGCCACCTATTCTATGGCTGCTCTCTACACCCTTGCTCATATTATTATTAATATCTCTTTTCCTTCCATGGGAATTCTAGTTATCTCTATTTTTACCATAAAACATGTGTTGTAGTTCACTGTGCTGTGCCCTTTCCCAACTCCAAGAAGAGAGCGCTTCCTTTGTTTTTCTGTTCCATTCTGCCTGAGCAGTATTCAAAAGCAATTGTTGGATTTGGGGATTGAGTTGAAGTTCTTCCTTTACATTTATCATTACTGTAATCCTTTCTATTTACTCTCACAACTACCTTGATTTACAAGATGTGAAATATGCAAGCATTAGGCATTTGAGCTAATGCATGTTGCCAGACACTTCAGACAATCTTCAATCTCTCTGAAATGTTGTGCTTCAAAGAACCTGTTAAGGATTCAGGAAGCAGCTACTGAGTTAAGTCTCTGTATTAGATCAAGTAGTGACACCTATAAGCAAGATCCCAAATTACTTTTGATCACAAAGTCTTTAGTAGCTGCCAGTGTGCTCAGTAAGAGACGCCTTACACTTCCCCAAGTCCAAGTTCTCAATGGGAGTGTTTGTACCGATCCTGCTTCACTGCAATTCGTCACTCCAACTTTGTCAGGATTTTCTGCAATAACATATATAATTGTAATAGATACTATTTCCCAAGTGTTTACTCTGTTTTAGGGCACTATTTGCTTCTTTTATATGTTTTGTCATTTGCGTTTCAAAAATCCCACAGAGGAGTAGGATTTTTCTAGCCAGTCGGCAGGATAAAGGAAAAAGTAGAGATGAAGGTGGTGATAAGGAGTTGTCTCTCCTCAAAATTGTTAACATGGCCTAACCTTGCATTACCTCATGTCTCACAAATACTTTGCACAGGGTAGGTTCCCATGAAATGTTGGGGGGACTGCTTAATATTTATATAAACTCTTGATTTCCTTGAAAATACAAGACCATGGAGAAGTAGTACTTTTAATTCTGCAAGAAGAAGTTTGAAGTTTGGAGGAAAGAAAAACTAAAAATCAAAGAATGCATTCAGAAGTTTATGACTAAACACCAGCTTTATACCGCAGCACACTTGGAGGAGGCCCTACATACCTGAGTGTTTCTGCTGGGAATATTTCCCACCCTTTCTTTCTAATGAGATAGAAGAAGAAAGAGGAGAAACAACACAAACTTCACAAATAAATATTTGAAGTTATTGAGATATAGGAAGAGAAGATAATAAAACAGAAGTTTTTAATGATACTCTTCTGTGTTTAGGTCATACTCTCTTCCAGAATATCTGAATCTAGGAGTGAATGGGTGGCTAATGTGGATGACTCAGCCATATCCTATCAAAAGAATCATATCAAGAGAATGCAAGCAAGATAGAGAATGTCCTTTCTGTTTTCAAGATTTGAGAGCTGCAGAGTCTCAGTGCATTTATAAACCTTCTGTCCAATGCCCACTGTGGTGTAGTAATAAGTGAATATTAGAATTACCATATGGTAGAAAGCTTCTATGGCTCTAGGTTTCACTCTCAAAGACTGTGTGGAGCTTCCCTAGCACACCAGCCTAGGAAAGATCTCTTAAAACTAAGGTTTTATATAATAAAAAATGAACATCAATGGATTATCAAATGTTTAAGTTAGGAGCTGATAGTGCTGCTTACAGCACGTGTATATATTTGGTGGAGTCACATAAAATTACAAATTCCATCTCCTCCTCTGTGGACATAGTACCTGACAGAGCAGAAGCACTGTCATCATGGACAAACACTGCCACTTTAAGTTCCAGCTTTCTTTCTAGCCTCATGCATTTTAAGGAAATAACTTCTCTTCTAACTACAAGCACCCAGAAAGAGCAGACAATAAAACACAGTTAAGACCGCTAGGGCACAGAGGGAGGTAGGGGGATAGTCTCTTGGATGACTGCCAAACTTCACTCTCATACAATAGGCCCCAGTAAAACAGTGGGCCTTAATAAGCACATTCCTTTCCTTTTAGGTGCACTATGATAGGGAAGCTTAAAGCAGACTTGAGGGTTGTGCCTGGAGGTGCAGAAAGATGTGTCCACAACTCTCTCTCTCAGATAAGCACAGTGAAGAGACACAGAAGCAGCCCAAGCCTCTGATAACCTCTCCCACCCTGAATCCTTAAAACCTCTTAGTCTTTAAGAGAGTGTGCTTCTAACCTAATTTGGTCAGAAGTCCCTCCCAGATTTGAAATAAACCTGTTGACTGTCGAGCCACCCTTCATGTTTCTCTCCTCTTTCTTTAATTCTTACAGTACCACTTATAATACTAATAACCAATCTAAAAACAGTGTTGTGGAGATTCTGTGGGAGAATATATGAAACTTGATTTGTAGCCTGTGGAAGGGCTATATAATATTTACTTCTTATTCATGATTCTTTTTGAAGTTGAAATTATAAAAACTAGGACAATGATAATAAAATAGCTCAAAAAAGGAATAAGCTTAGCATTCACTTGGGGATTAGATATAAAACCATCTTTTTTAAATGTGCTTTTATTCTGTGTGGACATTGATTTATCATAAATTATTTATTATATCTTTGCATATTGTTTAATCAAACAAAGGCAATCAGAAAATGTGTAAGTCTCAGTGCCTTCAGATATGTTCACAGGATTTGTTGCCTAAGCCAAAACTCCTGGCATAGGCCTGGGAGTACAGGACCAGCAAGATTTTATCTTTCCTTCCTCTTCTTTCCTCCATCTTTCCCCGCCTGTGATATTCTCACCGTATTCTGTTATTTTTCTGGGCCTCAATAGGGTTACTCCTTCATTAAACTTAAAATACAAGTGTAGAGTTTCATGCATCTTTGCAAATATTAGGAAAAAATCATAGATTCTATCAAATTTACTCAAAATTAATTTTTTTTTAAACATGATCAATTTAAAACAGCCAACAGAGATGGGCAGGACAAATTTTCTCAATGTTATTTAAGAAAGCCCCTGTTAATGTCCTTTGGTAAGAACATTTGTAAACAGGACAGAAAGACTCTAGAATAATAAAAATCATTCAAAGCAACATGAAGAAAACCTAATTTTTCTAAATTTTTGATTATTATGGCACCTGATTCCTCCCTCCCATTGGCTAAGGAAGTCCCATAGTGTGTAAAACAATGACGTTTAGAGGGAGGGTGCTTTCTGGTAAACTTGAAAATCACAAAACATGGTAAACCATCATCACTGTGTTCTTTTGGAGGACTTAATGGAAATGTAATGAAAGATAAGAAATTGATTTCCACTGGAAATAGGAATTTTGCCAGGTGACAGACAATTCCATGATCCGCCTTTTTGCTTATATTCCTGCTCTCCCTGCTAGGAAGCATTTAGATAGTTTGGCTATGCTCATTATTTCAAGTTTGTCTTATGCTGACAGAAATAAAAATGATGCTCACATATTTGACATTCTAAAAACTGCCTTCAAAATGTCATTACTGTGATGAACATTTCAGAATAACTTTTTCCTGTCTTCTTTCACATATAGCTCATATGCAGTATTTTTTGTCTATACATCCTTTTAAATAATACATCAAACTAAGCCCAGAAATACTCTAACTGGGGATCATTTTGACTCTTTGTATGGATGTGGCACCATGTAGGTGAACCCAGTGCATCAGGGAGGGTTTCCATTTTTCAGCATTCTGAAATTCCAAAAATAAGCCTAGCTTTGTATTTTTGCCAAATTGAAGCTTATGGGAACACTTTAGAGAGTGATTTTGCTTGTTAAATGTGCTGGAGAAACAAAGTTTTTGACTGATTAAAAGGGAAAATGTAACCTAAAGTAAGTAAATAGCAGCACTGATGAAGACTATGGGAAGTTTAGCAAATAAAACCAGACATGGAATGTAAGTGCACATATTCATACTTCAGATTTATTGGTGCAAACCTAGAGTCCCTAGTCCCAAGGGTCAAATACATTCATTGATCCCCATAGTTCTCTGTTCCACTGGTCTCCATAAAGCAAGAATAGGACTGGTTTATTTTCTCCCTTGGCTGGTTGGTTTCAGAGAAGCTGTTAATTGGTCCCTTCCCCAAGAAGTTGACCCAATGTCCTCATATATGTGTCTGTCATCATAAGAAGTTGGAAGAAATACCATTCTGGACATATTGGTTACAACTCAGGCTCTTTAGAGGCCAGTAAATATTAATCAGGATACATTTGTGTCCACATTTATAATCTTTGACTTGGCAAAGATTCCATGATGAAGTTTCCAAAAACAATGGCAATTAAAAACAAAAATAGACAAGGGGGACCTAATTAAACTAAAGAGCTTCTGCACAGCAAAATAAACTATCAACAGAATAAACAGACAACATACTAAATGGAAGAAAATATGTGCAAGCTATGCATCTGATTAATGTCTAATATCCAGAATCTATAAGGAACTTAAGCAAATAAACAAAAACAAGCTCGTTAAAAATGGGCAAAGGACAGAACAGACACTTCTCTAAAGAAGACCTGCAAGCAGCCAACAAGTATATGAAAAAATACTCAATATCACTAATCATCAGGAAAGTGAAAATTAAAACCACAATGTGATATTATCTCACACCAGTCAGAAAGCCTATTGTTAAAAAGTGAGAAAATAACAGATGTTGGTGAGGTTGTAGAGAAAATACTTATACACTAATGGTGAGAATGTAAATTAGTTCAGTTACTAGGAAAAGCAGTTTGGAGATTTCTCAAAGAACTTAGAACTCTCATTTGACCTAACAATCTCATTACTAGGTATATATCCGAAGGAATATAAATCATTCTACCAAAAAGACAGATGCACTTGTATGTTTATTGCAGCACTATTTACAATAAAAAAGATATGGAATCAATCTAGATGCTTAGTGGAATGGATAAAGAAAATGTGGTGCATATACACCATGGAATAGTGCACAACCATAAAATGAATGAAATCCTATTTTTTGAAGCAATATGGATGCAGCTGGAGGCCATTATCCTAAGTGAATTAACACAGGAATAGAAAACCAAATACTGTAGTTCTCATTTATTACTGAAAGATGAACACTGATTACACATGGACGCTAAGAGGGAAACAATAGATACTGGGGCCTACTTAACGGTGGAGAATAGGAAAAGGGTGAGAGTGGAAAAATTACCTATCAGGTACCATGCTGGGTGATAAAATTATTTGTACACCAAACCTCAGTGACATGCAATTTATCTCTATAAAAATTCTGCACAAATATTTTCTGAACCTAAAATAAAAGTTGGAAAAGAAAAAAACACAAAAATTAGATACAATAATGAATATGTATTAAGAAAGAAAAAAAATCATGATAAACTACAAAAAATAGTTGGGACACAAAGTGTTTGTATTTACATGGCAAGATAGAAACATAGACACAATCTTTAGTGGTAAGTTCCAAGTGGAAATTCTTAAACTCTTTTCCTAATTTAGTCTTGAATGGGGTATGAAACCTGAGGTGCAGGGCACAGGGCAGTCATTCTTTACGTGAATATTCTGAGCATATTGGCTACAAATCAGGCTCTTTAGATGCCAGTAAAAATATTAATCAGGAAGGCTCTTTAGATGCCAGTAAAAATATTAATCAGGACTTAGGTATGTCCACACTTATACTATATCATTTGAAAATCTACAGCTCAATTTTACTTTTCTACTCATTCTTAACAATAACCATTACAAAGGGCTATACAAATTTTTCAGGGAAAACAAACTAAAGAGCTAATCTGTTAATGCACCACTCTGAATTTCCCCATGTTGTATTATTTAGGCCGGTTAGAATCAAGATGCCTAAGATGTCAAGATGCCTATAAAATTGACTTAATATCTTTGCCTTAAAGTTGTGGCAAAGACTTGGACCACATGATTTCTAGCTCCCACTGCTTAAGCCCTCACAGCTTTTTCCATGGCCAGATACAAGATGGAGGGAGGAGTTGACTTAATGGGGAGAATTTCTTCAAGGCTGTAGAAGTTAGAAAGTTAGGGAGCATAGAACCCTTGGGTTTAAGGATACACCACTTATAAGATCTCTTCAAGGAAAAAGGTTGATAATATGAATGAAATGGTCAGTGGAACCCTCTACCTAACCTTCCAGTTGTGTTTCTTATCTGTACATTTGTTTAAAAATTGCAAATTGTTTGATGTAGTGTTTTCTGTTTGTTTGTTTTGTTTTGTTTCATTTTGCTATGGGCAAAATATAAGAATGCTGGCCACTATAAATCCAGGGGTAAGACTCCCAGAGCCACAAGACAGCTATACCATTACTCTGTTATGTTAAAAAAAAAAAAAAAAACTAGGGCAAAAGAAGCCAAGGAAAGAAGTTTTCTCACCTTTGTACTGAGGAGAAGATGAGGTATTCTCCCAAGTCCAAAAGAGAGTAGTAGTTCTGAGTAGAGAGTATCCCCACAAACATCATCTCTCAACCGTTAGTCATATGTCCTACAAACTTGTTGATAAAGTACATTTCTTGGCTAGTATTCTTTCTTTCATTTGTAATCATAGGATGGTTAGTATCTTCCCATATTAGAGACTGAGGTTATCACTTACTTGTGTCCCAGGATTAATAATAGTCCAGATGGTATCTGATGGGGAAAAATAGGGATAGATGGAAATCAGCTTACTACATGTTGGATTTCTTCATTAGAAAAGTGATGAATTTTTTAAATTGTTCTAATTATTAATTTATATTAATAGACTTTAGGGCAGTTTTAGGTTCACAGAAAATTCAGCCAAATACGGTAATTTTCTACACCCTCTTCATTCACCCAGTTTCCTCTATTGTTGATGTCTTTCATTAGTGTGGTATATTTGTTACAATGAATGAACCAATATGGATACACTATTATTAACTGATATACTTTGAATATTTGTCTCTGACCGAGTCTCATGTTGAATTATAATCCCCAATATTGGAAGTAGGACTTGGTGGGAGGTGTTTGGATCATGGGAGTCAATTCCTCTTGGTTTGGTGCTGTCTTTGTGATAGTGCATTCTCAAAAGATATGGCAATTTAAAAGTGTCTATGTGTGGGGGATGTGCCACACACACTTTCTCTCTTGCTCCAGCTTCACCTTCCTTTAAGAGTAAAAGCTCCTTGAGGCCTCCCCAGAAGCAGATGCTTCCCTGCTTTCTGTAGAGCCTACAGAACCATGAGCCAATTAAACCTTTTTTTAAAATTAATTACTTGGTCTCAGGTATTTCTTTATAGCAATGTAAGAACAGCCTAATACTTCAATTAAAGCCCATAGTCAACCACTGATCTTTTCATTGTCTCCATTCACACTTTCCAGAATGTCATAAAGTTTTAATCATACCGTATGTAGCCTTTTCTGTTTGGCTGTTATTCAGGTAACAATACTTGCTCAGGTTTCCTGCATGTTTTTTCATGGTTTGGTAGCTCATTTCTTTTGAGGACCGAATAATATTCCATTGTCTGACTGTATCACAGTTTGCTTATGTATTCACCTACTGAAGAATATCTTGATTGCATTCATGTTTTGGCAATTATAAATAAAGCTGCTCTAGATATTTGTATGCAGGTCTATTTGTGGACATAAGTTTTGAGTTAATTTGAGTAAATACCAAGAAGCATGATTGCTGTATTTTATAGTAAGCGCATGGTTACCTGTGTAAGAAACTACCCGGATTTCTTCCAAAGCTGCTATATCCTTTTGCATTCCCACCAGCAATAAATAAAAGCTCCTGTGCTCATCATCTTCAGTAGCATTTGAGATTGTCAGAGTTTTGGATTTTAGCTATCCTAATACATGTGTAGTAATATTTCATTGTCATTTTAATTTGAAATTCCCTAATGACATATGATGTTGAACATTTTTTCTTACGCTTATTTGCAATTTGATATTCTTTTTAGGGAGGTATCTATTCATATCTTTTCTTCATTTTTAGTTGAATTTTGTAAATTGTTGACTTTTAAGAGATTTTTACATGTTTTGGGTATAATTCCTTTATAAGATATATATTTTATGAATATTTTCTCTAGCGTAGCTTCTTTTTAAAATTATCTTTGCAGTAGTATCTTTTTGAGAGCAGAAGTTTTTAATTTTGGTGGAGTTCGACTTACCAATTATTTTCTCCTGTGTGTTGTACTTTTAGTGTCATATCTAAAATTTCAGAGGGGCTTCGAGATGGCTGGCTAGAAGCATTTCATGGCCCATCTCCTCCACTTAGAACCAACATAATGCATAGAAAGTCACACTTCAAACACATTATTCAAGAGAGAATGTTAGAAATCAACAGAGAAGTGACAGGAAACACCAAAAACAGAGAAGGCAAAGGAAGAGAGGCAGACTGTTTGGCCAAGATCAGCTGGTGGCTGGGAGTGACTTCCCAACATGGGGAAGAAGTGAGTGAGTAACTTGTGGACAGTGGCCCACATCCTCACCGTGGAATCCTGAAATCCTGGCCATGGGAGAACACCTTGATCCTGCTAACCCCTGAAACTAACATAGGAAGCTGTGATGGGACAGAAGTGCTCCAGGGATGGAGTTTGCACTGAGTCTCACACCCTTTCTAAGACCTAAGTGTCTACAGCAAGTCACCGTTTTCAAATCCAGCCTTTGGCAGACTGCATGCTGTCCTGGGTCCCAGTAGTGCTGAAACAAAGGCATTACAGGAACTTGGACTGTTGCTGTTGAGACTGAAGAGAGAGCTGCAAGTGCTCCCACAGCCTAGGCTAAGAAGCAAGAAAGATATGGGCTGCAGCAGTCAGTGCTGCAGTAGTCACTGGGACTGAGACAGGAATATGAGCAGAGAGCAAGTTGCCACTGGAATGTAACTGGGAGCTAGGTGGGGAATCCTGCAGCCAGGATGAGGGCTTGAGCTAGGTATGGACTACTGCCACCAGGGATGGAGGATAAGTCTCACTGGGATGGGGAATAAGAGAAACATACATTCCCCACTAGCTGCCCAGGCTGTGGCCACTGAGGATGGCCCCAACTCTCCAGTGGCAGGGCCTTAGCATAGCTGCTACCACTCCTCACCTGAGCACTCTGCCTGAGGCCTGAGGATTATCTTGCCTCTGCCCAATCTGGCTTGTGCCTGCTGTCATCATCGTGAGGCCTGAACACGTGCCCACCAAACCCACTTTTGTGCCCTGAGACAGAGCACATAGCTCAGGGTCCTGGGGATTTCTCAACCCAATATGCCACTTTGGGCTCCTGAGCACTACTTTTAAGGGCCTGAGGCTGAGCCTAAACTCCTGACTGCTATCACCTCAGCTGGCAGCCACCTGCAATCACTACCTGCAATTTATGTTGGCTATGGCTGTAATGGGCCTAAAGAGTGGCCCACCCAGCCCATTACAGCCATAGCCAATATGAATGAGTAGAGCTTTAGACACAGAGAATCATCCCGCTATTGCTACTGCCATTTCCCACACCGCATTGACTGCCCAGGGGCCCAGGAACCTTCTTACCTCCTGGTCCACTGCTGTCACTACCAACATCTGAGAAAACCTCCTGAAGGCCCAAGAATCAACCTGCCTATAACTACCAACACAGGTGCCAGCATACACTGCCCTGGGGCACAAAGATAGGCATGCTCAGCCCATTGCTACTAGTGCTGGGGCCTGAAGACTGATTCACCTAGCACCCATGTACCCAGAACAATTTCACTACAGCCTCTACTAATAACCACACCATAACCCACCAAGAAAATCAAAGACACCATTAATGCTGTTTACAGCCAAAGAAATCATACAGAGAGTACCCTACTTCTGCACATGCCCACAATCAAAGCCAAAGTACCTTACACAACAAACACTATAGATGCATCTTCAGGAAAAAGTCCTCTCCTATGAAAGTAAATTTAAAAAATAGGAAAAAGCAAGTGTTACATCAGATACACAGTTATCAATGTAAGGAGGCAGGAAATGTGAAAAAGCATGGAAATATGACACCTCCCAAAAGAATATAATAATTGCCAGCAATACATCTTAATCACAAATAATTTTTCAACATCCTAGAAAGATAATTAAAATATTTATTTTAAAGATAACTACACAAGAGAATTCTGAAAACAATGCAGAGAAATTAGAAAAATAATTCAAAATATGAATGAGATTTTTACCAAAGTGATAGATTTCTTTTAAAAAGGAACTAAACAGAAATTCTGGAGCTGAATAATTCATTCAAGGAAATACAAAATACATATGATAGCTTCAGCAAAAACTAGATCAGGCAGAAGAAAGAATCTCAGAATGTAAAGACAATCTTCTGAAATAATCTAGTTAGACAAAAATAAGGGAAAAAGAATAAAAAAGAATGAAAAGGATTTTGTGAGATTTGGGACAACATAAAGCAAGTAAATATTCAGATTATTGGTATCCCTGAGGACAATGAGACTAAAAAGGGTGGAAAACCAATTTAATAGGATGATAGAAGAAAACTTTCCAAGTCTAGCAAAATATTTAAACATTCAGATAAAGGAGGCTCAGTAATGCCCAAGAAGATACAGTGGAAAAAATTTTTTCCTATGTTATCTTCTAGAAGTTTTATAGTTTTATATTTGACACTTAGACATGAGATCCAATTTGAGAAATTTTTGTGAAAGATGTAAGGTCTGCCTGTAGATTATTATTATTTGTCATTAGACATCCAGTTGTTTTGGCAACATTTATCAAAAAGACTATCATTTCTCCATTGGAATGCTTTTTCTCCTTTGTCAAAATCAATTTACAATATGTGTGTGGTCTGTTTTTGGACTCTATTCCATTGATCTATTTGTTCATCCTTTTGCCCACACCACACTCTCTGATTACTGTAGCTTTATAGTACATCTTGAAGTTGGATAGTGTCAGTTTTCCAGCTTTCTTCTTTAATATTTTGTTGGCTGTTCTGGATTTTTTGCCTTTCCATATAAACTTACCTATGAGTTTTTATGTAAATTCAAGATACAATCTCAAGAGTCTAAAGATTACTAATCAACACGAAAACATCTATTTCCACTTTTACATTTAAAAGAGCGGTACAATTATTTTGAAAATAAAAATGATGTATTTGCCACAAACTCAACTTGCCTTTTCCATAGCCCCTGTCTTCTGCTATGAAAATAAGTTTCTTTCTTTCTTTTTTTTTTTTTTTGGCCACTGTAAAGTCCCATTTCTCAGGGCTGAGCAAAGAAGAAAAGAAGTAATATCCAGCCCTCATACTGTAGAATGTATTAAATGGTGGACTCTTTTATGTTTCCTGTATTTTTCATGAATAATATGGAAAATGGTATATTCCAAAGGTTATCAATGGGTAATAAAGTTAGGACTTTATTTTTCCAATAGATTAGGCATAAGGGAATTTGAAATATATTTTTCTCCCAAGTTCAAAGTCTTTTATGTCTTCTTCATATGATACCTTTAAATTTTTAAAGTTTAAGCTTTTAGGTATAAACTGAAGATACTCCATAAAGTCACGATAATTTGTACCATATTGAAGAAAAATCATATTATGTGTACTATCTGTGCTGGGACCAAAACTGGTTTCAGATTCTTTAATGAGTTATTACATATAGTGGACCAAATCATTCAGTGTTTATTCTTCAAAATCTTCCATCAAGTCCTAGAGCTTCCTCTATCACACTACTTTGCCTCAAATAACTTCCCATTTCTTCTCTCACAGTGTATCACCAGAAATCTTATCTTGTTGTAAAAACATTTTGTGAGCAGTTTTTCATTAACAGATGTGTTCCACATTGATTTCGCCGCTTCTCTTCCTTCATGCATGTATACAGTGTTGACGCTGTTAAACTCTGTAGTGCAAGGATAGGTGTATTAACTTGACCCCACATAGTAGAACATTAAAAGGAATCTCTGTACAAGAAGCAGTGTAATAGTCATTAACAGGGACAAGTACAAGTTTTCGATGAAAGGCTACCATATTTGGTCATGCTGTTGGAATTTCATATTGTCACCTGATGGTGTTAGTGTTAGACCTTCAAGTATGGTCATTTGAAAGGAATCAGAAGACCTTTACACCTACACAAACACACATCTACACACAGAGTGAAAAATCAGAGCTTCCTTCTGCATAATCCTAGCAGGGAGCATCCTTTGTTGTCTATTCTTCCTCTCATTTTCTAAGAAAGGAGAGTCCTACCCACTAGAAGCTCTGTTTTGGAGCAACTCATCTGCTTCAGTAACATTACCAGCCTTTCCACTTTGTTCCTGCTACAAGATGCAGTCACCAGAATAATTTAATGCCCTCCTGCTAATTGCCAGGGCTAATAGAAAAACTGCTACAACTCTTCAAATGCTTTTCATTTACATGTTGATTTCTTGCTTCCCACTTGGGAAAGGTGTGTTTGGCTTCTAACTGCTTTTGATCTAATGGTTCTGTAGACTGACCTACTTTCATTCTTCTTACTGCTGACATTTATTTTATTTTCTTTATTTAAGGGCAGAAAATAACAGAAAGGTAATCAGCATGCATTTAGGTCATTGTAAGTGTCCTAGTTACATTTGCATTTTTCTGTTAAAAGTCTAATGCTGCCTTTGAATGATTTAAGATATTTGGACAAGAGGAAAAATAACCCTTCCTTCCCATAAATCCAGAGTGAAAACAAAGAGAATACATAATCCACCTGCCTTGATTCAGGAGCATGTAAATTACATCAGCTGCAGTCATAGATTTTGTCAGCCTCCATGAAATCATCCCCATAGGACCAAAATCCAGGTAAGGCAGAGAGCCTCTTTTTTCCCCATAGCACTAGAAGCTTTGAAGGATCCAGAGGACAGAAGCCTACCTTTTTGATTACTGGGTTTCAAGGCAGAGTGTGATCTTTGTCCCAAACAGGGAGCGGTGACATCCAACTGAGCTCCATCTCACTCTCTCAATGTGGGGAATAGCATCGAATTATGCTTCAAGGGTCTTTTACATATTTCAAGAATCAGAATAAGCTTTGCACCAACCTGCAAAATGATTAAGTAGCAATGAGGACACTGCATGTAAGAAGTCAAAATTGTGCCAGACTCTTGTAGTATTTGGGACAGATACAGGAGACAGACAGGAACTACCGTAATGAGTTTAGCAATTAAAGGACCCCAGAGAGTGTCAGGAGTTCATCTTTGCCACGGGTTGGAGAGATTTACATCAATTTCGCAGTTGTGGTTTTCTTTTACTCTTCAAGGGTTCAGAGCACAGCATTTCTCAAATTGCATTCTATTTTGTGAATGTTTCTCATAAGGCTAATACCTGTTTCTGCAGACAAAGAAGTTTGGAAAATGCTGATTTACAGAAAGTTTGTTTAGATTTTGTTATGTTTTTATTTTATAATTTCTCTCAGTGTTTAATATAACAGTATATATTGTGACTCTCTAAAATAGAGGAAAAATAATAAATATATTCCAAACCAATTGACAATGGAGCCTCTTTGTGGAATGACACTATTTTGTAGTTTTTATAGAAATAACATGCATATGGTCCTAAAATCAGATATTGCTAATGAAATGGTAACGAAAAAACAATCTCTGACTCCTATTTCTGGCCACTTCTATTCCTGCTCCAGCAAGAAACTTCGTTTAACCAAGTTTGTTTTAATATTTTCTGGTGGTTACCAAAATGATACATTTACAAAGTTATTTGTCGAGTTGTCAACATTGACATGGATTTTTTATGATACCCATTGATGGGCTGAGATTTTAGTTCACTTACATCATGTGTCTGTGTCCACTTTTCCTCCTTCTCTTCTTAAAATAGCTATATAATTACTTTTAGTTACCTTAATAATTACCTTTGTAACTTTAAATTAATATACACAAAATTATTTCTTGTGCTATTCACTTTTTTGTCCCTTTTAATTTAGATTTACAGAAGAGTTTTGCAAAAATAGAAATGAGAGCTTCCATATATCCTTCACTCAACCTCTTCTGATGCTAACATTTTATATAACCATGTTGTATTTAACAAAATTAAGACACTAACAATGGTATAATAATACTAACCAAATGAGAGACTTTATTTAGGTTTTCCACTTTTCCTCTTGGCACCCTTTTTCTGTTTCAGGATCCAGTCCTAGATATCACATTGTATTTTGTCAACTTGTCTCCTCACTTTCCTCCGATTGATGAGGGTTTCTTAGTCTTCCTTATCTTTCATAACTTCAAAACTGTTAGCAAATAGTGGTCAGTTTTTATCTGATGTTTTATTATGATTATACTAAAGTTATAAATTTGAAGGAAGACTATCACAGAGGTATCTTGTGTAATATCAATCATATCAGGGGCACATGAAACCAACATGACTTATTCCTGATGAAGTCAACCTTGATCACTTCAATATGGAAGTATCTGCCAGGTTTCCTACTGTAAATTATCATTTTCCTCTTCCCATACCCTGTTCATTAGGAGCAAGTCACTAAGTATAGCTGTACTCAAGTGTAGAAACATTAAGTTCCAACTCCTGCAGCCATAAGTAGCAAAAAAAAAAAAAATTACAGATGTATGCTAAAACTACTACAATAATGAACAGTTTGTGAGAAGATATATATTAAGGCACAAATATTGCCTTAAACATTGTTCTACTAATTTAGAATTTATCAGTGGATGTCACCTACATTTATTATTACTGTGGTATACTAATGGTGATTTTCCATTTATCTTATTTCCTCTACATTTATAAATTAGAACTATTCTACTTTTAAAAACGTCCTTTTCAGGTGTCTTCAAGGAAAACTACAAACTGCTGCTCAAGGAAATAAGAGAAGACACAAACAGATGGAAAAACATTCCATGCTCATGGTTAGGAAGAATCCGTATAGTGAAAATGGCTATACTGCCCAAAGTTATTTATAGATTCAATGCTATCCCCATCAAACTACCGTTGACTTTCTTCACAGAACTGTAAAAAACCACCTTAAACTTCATAAGGAACTAAAAAGAGCCCACATAGCCAAGACAATCCTAAGCAAAAAGAACAAAGCTGGAGGCATCACGCTACCTGACTTCAAACTATACTACAAGGCCACAGTAATCAAAACAGCATAGTACTGGTACCAAAACAGAGATATAGAGCAATGGAACAGAACAGAGGCCTCATAAATAATACCACACATCTACAACCATCTTATCTTTGATATACCTGATAAAAACAACCAATGGGGAAAGGAGGCCTTATTGAATAAATGGTGTTAGGGAAACTGGCAAGCTATATGCAGAAAGCTGAAACTGGATCCTTCCTTACACCTTATACAAAAATTAACTAAAGATGGATTAAAGATATAAACATAAGACCTAACACCATAAAAACCCGAGAAGAAAAGAAAACTTAGGCAATACCATCCAGGACATAGGCATAGGCAAACACTTCATGACTAAAACACCAAAAGTAATGGCAACAAAAGCCAAAATAGACAAATGGGATCTAATTAAACTTAAGAGTTTCTGTACAGCAAAAGAAACTATCATTAGAGTGAACAGGCAACCTATAGAATGGGAGAAAATTTTTGTGGTCCACCCATCTGGCAAAGGGCTAATATCCAGAATCTACAAAGAACTTAAACAAATTTACAAGAAAAAAACAAACAACCCCATCGAAAAGTGGGTGAAGGATATGAACAGACACTTCTCAAAAGGAGACATTTATGCAGCCAACAATCATATGAGAAAAAATCTCATCATCACTGGTCATTAGAGAATTGCAAATCAAAACCACAATGAGATACCATCTCACACCAGTTAAAACAGCAATCATGAAAAAAACAGGAGACAACAGATTGCCAAACTTTCCCAAAATGGCTATACCATTTTGCATTTCTGTCAACAATGAATGAGAGCTTCTATTGTTCCTTATTGTCTCTAGCACTTGGTATTGTCAGGTTTTTGTTTGTTTTAATTTTAGCTATTATAAGAGTTGTATAGTTGTATTTTATTGTAGCTTGAATTTGTTTTTTCCTAAATATTAATGGTTACAGTATTTTTTCATATGTTTACTTGCCATTTATGTATCTGTTCTGTGAGAGTGTTTAATTAAGTGGATGTGGAGAAATAGGAATGCTTTTACACTGTTGGTGGGAGTATAAATTAGTTCAGCCATTGTGGAAGACAATGAGGTAATTCCTCAAGGATCTAGAACTAGAAATACCATTTTACCCAGCAATCCCATTACTGAGTATATACCCACAGGATTATAAATCATTCTATTATAAAGACACATGCACATGCATGTTTACTGTGGTGCTGTTCACAATAGCAAAGGCTTGGAACCAACCCAAATGCCTATCAATGGTAGACTGGATAAAGAAAATGTGGCACATATACACCATGGAATGTTATGCAGCCATGAAAAGGGATGAGTTCATGTCTTTTGCAGGGGCATGGATGAAGCTGGAAGCCATCATTCTCAGCAAACTAACATAAGAACAGGAAACCAAACACTGCATGTTCTCACTCATAAGTGGGAGTTGAACAATGAGAACACATGACACAGGGAGGGGAACATCATACACTGGGGCTTGTCAGGGAATGGGGGGCTAGGGGAGGGATACCAGGAGGTTGAGGGCTAGGGAATGGATGGCATTAGGAGAGATACGTAATGTAGATGACAGGGTGATGGATGCAGCAAACCACCATGGCACGTGAATAACTATGTAACAAACCTGCACATTCTGCATATGTACCTCATAGCTTAAAGTATAATTTAAAAATGTCCTTTTCCTCTGATTTAGTCATGGGATGTGTGTGTGTATATATGTGTGTGTGTGTGTGTGTGTGTGTAGAGAGAGAGAGAGAGAGAGAGAGAGAAATTCTATCAGTATGGGCTTGTGAATATTTATTTTATTATTGGCTTATAATTTTATTATTGGCTTATAATCCAATACTATTGTGATTTATTTTGTTTTCTGACTTACATTGTTCAAACTTTAGCCATCAGCAGCTCTTTCAGATTGACTTTTATGCACTTTTGACATGCCCATTTTCTTTTAGGACTTTTTTTTTTTACTAGAATTCCAAAATATTACAGACTCTTGTATTTTTTCTATCCAAGCCCTAAAATCAACTATCCAATGTTGCTTTGGTTTATTTTACTGAAGAATGGTATTTAGAAACCAGCAACTGAGTAGTAGGTATACTTTATGTGAATAGGGTATCACTGCTTCCAGCTCATTACAGTGGACAGAACTAGAAAATCATGTATGCATGCTAATCCATTTGTACACACATAACTACATTTATTTCTGTACCTATCTGTGTGTATGTTTATGTATGTAACCATGAGTTCATACTGATATCTCAGCTTCTAATCTACTATTCATAGGGTTCATCCTAGCATTTCCAACTTGCTTATTTGTAACTTCTTTTTCTGACAGCGAATGTGACTGGGCTCTCATGATCTACTGTATATTTACTTATGTGTTCAATCTAGTATACAGATACAGTGCTTTTAGGATTGCTGACTCATATCTAGTTTTGTTTTTAAAAATTGTTTAGTTTCCTTCTTTCCCGACCCCTTCATTGAGCTTATGGCATACATTTGTAATACAGTCAACGCAGAGCACTATGGGTTTTGGCAAAGCCATATATACACCACCACTGTCCCCTGTAGAAGAGTTATATTGCCCTGAAAATTGCCATGTCTGAACCATTTGTTGTCCATCCCTCCCCAATTCCCAATTCTCAGAAACTACTGATTTGTTTTCTGTTCCTACAGTTTTGCCTTTTCTAGAAAGTTTTATAAATTGAATTATACATTACATAGCCATATGGGTCTGGGTAACAAAATGCACTTATAATTCATGCGTGTTGTTTAGAGAATCAATAGTTTATTTCTTTTTAGTGCTGAGTAATACTCTGTTGTAGGGATGTACCAGTCTCCTTACTCATTCACCCATTGAAGGACATCTGAGTTGTTAGCAGTTTTTGGCAATTATAAATAAAGCTACTATAAACATTCACATATAGGTTTTTGTGTGAACATAAAATTATAATTCGCTTGGGTTAATATTTGAAAGTGGAACTGCTGGATCATATAGTAAGTGTGTGTTTATAAGAAACTGCCAAACTTTCCCAAAATGGCTGCATGGGGAGAAATGCCAGATATAGGTGATGGGGAGGAAGGTAGCAAATCACATTGCCATGTGTGTACCTATGCAACAATCTTGTATGTTCTTCACATGTACCCCAAAACCTAAAATGCAATAAAAAAAGAATGGTATAGTTGTATTTTATTGTAGTTTTAATTTATATTTTCCTAAGTATTAATGGTATGAGTATTTTTTCTGGAATTAAATATATTTCTACTTTTATTTCCCATGTGTTTCTTCTGTGATTGCCATTTCATGTTTATCCTTTTCTGATTGATTTGTAAACCTTAAAAATTCTTTTCTGGATACTAATCTATTTGCCCATTATCTATACTAGACTAGTTCTTTAGCTTTGACTCTGGTCTCTATCCCTGCAGAAGTTTTTAATTTTCACACAATCATATCTATCAATTTTGCCTTCACGGTTAATGACTTATATGTGTTGCTTAAGAAATTATTTCTTATCTTTTTGTCATGAAGATATTTTTCCAGATTTTACTACCAATAATTTAATTTTTCTAATTTAGACCTCCATTTCACCAAAATTAATTTTATGTGTTATGTGATATAGGTGTCTGGTTTTTTTTTTTTGTTTTCTATACAGAAAGCAACATGTCCTAATTCTGCTTATTCAACAGTGCTTCCTTTCTCACTGATTTGAAAAGCCACTTTTAAAATCTAAGAATTTCTAAATATCCATGGACCTTTGTGGGCTCTTGCTTCTTTCTTATTCATCTATTTGTTCAGTTCTTTGCCATCTTCACATTATCTTAAAATTATTACTTTATTATAATTATTACTTCTTGAAATTGAAAGGCAATTCCTTTTCTTTTTTATTTTTTAAATCTTAGCTATTCTTGGGCTTATGTATTTCTATGTAAACTTCGGCATTTTTTTTTTAACTTTGACAAAACAATCCTGTTGGGATTTGTTTAAAATTTGATTAAAATTTATAGATTATTTTGGGTTCTTATCATATTTTAAATCTGCCTTAAATATTTCCACATTAAATAGCACAGATATTCAGAAAAGTACTAGAGGTTAACCAACCCATCAATATACAGTAATTAAATTATAAATGTAAATTTATTTTAACTGTGATACATTGAAAAGGAAGAGAGAAGTGGAAAATTTTTGTATATAGAGACTTGTTTTTGCATTTATTTTTAAAAATCTGGCTAAATTAAACATCAGATCTCAAATGTTTCCATCATCTTGGATCTGTCACTGAATAGTAAACAAAGAATAATTTTATAATAAGAATTTAGAAGAAAATAATAATTAAATTATATACGCTCACAATAAAACTACTTTAATCTCAGTCTTGAGCCTAATTCTGTAATATACAGAAGGTAATTTCAGAATTGCTAGCCTATACCATTGTGAAAAACTACTGGAGTGAAATACATTTTTACAGTTCTTTTTTCCCTGTCGGCTAGAGATGCAAAGTCAAAGCATTTCTTTCTGTGTCTTGGTTATTTCACTTATCATAAAGACTTCTTGTCCCATCCATGTTGCTGCAAATTACAGGATTTTATTCCCTTTTATGGCTGAATAATATTCCTCTGTGTGTGTGTGTGTGTGTGTGTGTGTGTGTGTGTGTGTGTGTCTGTGTGTACACACTTTGTTTATTCATTAGCTAATGGATACTTTGGATGATTCCGTGTCTTGGCTATTGCAAATAGTGCTGCAAAAAACATGGGAGTTTATACGTATTGTACGTACTATTTTTATCTTCAGTGTACTGATTTCATTTCTTTTGGATATGTATCCGGTAGTAAATAGTTCTATTTTTAGTTTTTTGAAGCATCTCCATACTGTTTTCTATAATGGCTGTACTATTTTTTTTCCCCATTTATTTATTTTATTGCATTTTAGGTTTTGGGGTACATGTGAAGAACATGCAAAATTGTTGCATAGGAACACACATGGCAGTGTGAGTTGCTGCCTTCCTCCCCATCACCTACATCTGGCATTTCTCCCCCTGCTATCTCTCCCCTGCTCCCCTCCCCCCACCCTCCCTCCCCTATTTCCCCCCAACTGACCCCAGTGTGTAGTGCTCCCCTCCCTGTGTCCATGTGTTCTCATTGTTCAACACCCGCCTATGAGTGAGAACATGCGGTGTTTGATCTTCTGCTCTCCTGTCAGTTTGCTGAGAATGATGGTTTCCAGGTTCATCCATGTCCCTACAAAGGACCCTAACTCATCGTTTTTGATGGCTGCATAATATTCCATGGTGTATATGTGCCACATTTTCCTTGTCCAGTCTATCATCGATGGGCATTTGGGTTGGTTCCAGGTCTTTGCTATTGTAAACAGTGCTGCAATGAACATTCGTGTGCATGTGTCCTTATAGTAGAACGATTTGTAATCCTTTGGATATATACCCAGTAATGGGATTGCTGGGTCAAATGGAATTTCTATTTCTAGGTCCTTGAGGAATTGCCACACTGTCTTCCACAATGGTTGAACTAATTTACACTCCCACCAACAGTGTAAAAGTGTTCCTATTTCTCCACATCCTCTCCAGCATCTGTTGTCTCCAGATTTTTTAATGATGGCCATTCTAACTGGCGTGAGATGGTATCTCAATGTAGTTTTGATTTGCATTTCTCTCATGACCAGTGATGATGAGCATTTTTTCATATGTTTGTTGGCCTCACGTGGATTCCCTGTTCAATAAATGGTGTTGGGAAAGCTGGCTAGCCATGTGTAGAAAGCAGAAACTGGACCCCTTCCTGACACCTTACACTAAAATTAACTCCAGATGGATTAAAGACTTAAACATAAGACCTAACACCATAAAAACCCTAGAAGAAAATCTAGGCAAAACCATTCAGGACGTAGGTGTAGGCTGTACTATTTTTAAATTCTGTCTAACAGTGAACGAGCATTCCCCTATCTCCACATCCTCACCAGCATTTGTTATTTTTGTGGTCTTTTTTTTGTGATAGCCATTCCAACTGAAGTGAGATAATATCCAATTGTGGTTTCAATTTGCACTTCTCTGATTGTTAATAGTTTTTAGCATTTTTTATATACCTGTTGGCTAATTGTTTTCTTTTGTGAAATGTCCATTCAGATCTTTTGCCCATTTTTAATTGAATTATTTGGGCTTTTGGGGGGTCGTTTAGTTCCTTATATATTTTGGTTATTAATCTCTTGTCAGGTGAGAATTTGAAAATATTTTCTCCCATGCCCTCACTCATATGTGGGAGATAAAAATGTAGAACTCATGGAGGTGGAAAGTAGAATAGTGGTTATCAGATGCTAGGAAGGGTGGAGAGAAGGGGAAGGATAAAGAGAGGTTGGTTAATGTGCACAAAAAACAAGTTAGATAGCAGAAATAAGTTCAAGTATTGGATTGTACAATATGGAAATTACAGTTAACAAAAATTTATTGTGTATTTCAAAAGAGCTAGAGAATAATGTTCCCAACACAAAGAAAAGACACATGTTGGAGGTAATGGATATCCCAATTACCCCGATACATCAGTTTAAAAAATACAAAAAGTCATCTTTCCAGACAATAGCCATTTTGGATTTCTCTGTTTCTTGAACTATATTTTCTATAATTTTTGCTGATGAACGTACTCAAATGCCTATTTCTGACCGGTGAGGAAGCTTCATCATAAATTATTACTGTTAACCTCACTCCCCGAAAAGTACTAACCAATTCTGATTATCCCCAGAAATCATTTGGTATCATGTAATAAAATTACATATCTGAAGACAAGCCAAAGCATTGCACTTAAAAATTCTTTGAATTCAGTGTTAACAACTGAATGTTGCCAGGAGGTGGTGACAGATCAGAGGGAAAAAGGGGCAGGTCACCATTGCTTTCTGGGCTTTGCCAAGAAGTATGTACTCTTGTATTCTTTTTTATGACACAATTGTAATTATACATATTTATGGGATATAATTTGATACTTCAATACATCTCTATGTTGTATAATGATCAAATACGGGTAGTTAGTGTACCCATCACCTTTTGCATTTTTCATTTCTCTTTTTGCAGAAAGCCTTCTATGTGGTAATATATTATACCTTACTGTTTACGGTTACCTTATCATGCAATAGAACACCAGCACTTATTCTATCTAATTCTGACTTTGTAACACCCATTGACCAACCTCTCTTTATCCTTCCCTCTCACTCCCCTCTTCAGTCTTGTAACTACTGTCCTACTCTCTGCTTTTATATCTAGGTGGTTTTTTAAAAAATCTATGTATGAATGAGATCACATGATAATTATCCTTCTATGTCTGACTTATTTCACCTAACATGATGTCCTTCAGGTTCATCTCTGTTGTTGCAAATGATAGGATTTCATTATTTTTATGTCTGAATAGTATTCCATTATGTGTATACTACATTTTCTTTATAATTCTCTCTGAGAGCAATGAGGATCCTTTAAAGAGTTGTAAACATGAGAGAGACAAGCCAGACTGATGATTTAGAAAGACAACAGTGTGTAGAGGATTCATTGCAGAGGGTCAAGAGTGGGACTAGGAATACCAGAAAGACAGAGACAGGGACAGCCATCAGTTTACAAAAGCATAATTTCTAACACTCTTACCAATGGCTACCAAAAATTCGTAGGTTAATTATGAGTAAATTGGTTGAAATCAGAAGTCCTTCTAAACCAGGATAAGAGACACCATGTGGAGGAGGAGGGATCAGAGTGGTTTACTGGTGCTACCTTCACAGACATGCAAAAGTACATGTTAATGTCCTATTTCTATGAAGGGTATTCTTAAAAAATGGAATAAGAGAATGTGTTTTGAATCAAATATAGGGTTATTTTAAAATATTATTTCTATCACCAAAGATTGGGAATTATAGAATCTAATAGAAAAAGAAAAATTTCAGAATCAAATATAAGCTCATTAAAAAAATCTTTCAAAAGACAACCATTTCACAGCCATGTGGATTTGAACCTGTCACATGGTATGAATTTTTTTTTTAATTGAGATGGAGTCTCACTCTGTCACCCAGGCTGGAGTACAGTGGCGTGATCTCGGCTCACTGCACCTTCTGTCGGCAACGTTTGTGCCTCAGCCTCCTGAGTACCTGGGACTACAGGTGCTTGCCACCATGCCCAGCTAATTTTTTTGTATTTTAGTAGAGATGGGGATTCGCCATGTTGGCCAAGCTGATCTTGAACTCCTGACCTCAGGTGATTCCGCCACTTTGGCCTCCCAAAGTGCTGGGATTACAAGCGTGAGTCACTGCATCCTGCCTGAATTTTTAATTAAGGCCAAATCTATATTCTCAAGATAAGTGGAGAACATTAGAAATCTTTTGTTTATTTGAGGCAAACTATCTTCTTAAAACATCAAGTTAATCATGGCAAAAATATTGGGTTTATTACTTGCATAACCTGATAATTGCCTCACTTTCCTCTTTCATTTAGTATCTGAAGATATCATTTTAAAGACTTTCATAAAGCTCAGAAGTTAATAACATCAAATAATTTTCTTGGAATCCCATGACTGCTGCTTTATAAGCATAGTCAACTCACCAGTTATGGGAGAAAAGAATGAAGTAGTTAAAAAGTCTACTTTCCTCAGAGGCTTACTGATGCCTTTAGTGTCTCCAGGGGCAGTTTGATGGAAAAACAAAAACAAAACGAAACAAAAACACCTTTCAAATTCTCTTCATTTTAAGCAATGTAGATAATTGTTTCTATTCTCCAAATAATCAACCACCCAGGTCCCTTTTACCTTTTAGTTTGCTGCTGTGTAACATAAAATGCCAGCATATGCCAAGCCCACAGCATTTAGCAGAATTGCTTCTCAAACACATTTTTATTGATTGATTGAGACAGGGCCTGGCTCTGATGCCCAGGCTGGAGGGCAGTGGCACAATCTCAGCTCACTGCAACCTCTGCCTCCAAGGCTCAAAAGATCCTCCCACCTCAGTATCCCGAGTAGCTGGGATCACAGGTGTGTGCCACCATGCCCGACTAGTACTTGTATTTTTTGTAAATATGAGGTTTCACCATTTTGCTCAGGCGAGTCTCAAACTCCTCATCACAAGCAATCCACGCACCTCGGGTTCCCAGTGTGTTGGGATTACAGTGGTAGCCACCACGCCCAGCCTCAGTCACATTTAGGAAGGGAGAATTATGACTATTCATGGTTTGGGGAAACTGGCTATCCCTTTTCTTATATAAAGTCTGATCTTTCTAAAATCCAAGAATCGTGTTTTTTTTTTTAAATATAAATGGGGGTACACTTTTCCCAGTAATGAGGTAACAAAGACTAAACCTGTAATGTGCTAAGAAAATTGAAAGCTAGGAATTCTTATCCAATGTTTTCTAAAGTAAAAGCAATACTTTAATATGCTTAACATTTAGTCTTATAGATTACATGTTAGTTGGACTGAAATGTTAAAATTGCATCTCTAAAAGCTAACAGTGCACACCAGTTTTATGTAGAGAGCATTTTGACTATTTCAGTTATCTTCTCCAGGAGTTTCTGGGAATCTAGAATTATGTTGGAGTAGGATATAGGGAAGTCAGAATAAGTTCCTTGTGTTTTAAAGCGCTATATAGGTGATACCTCTGAATTTATCATATTGGAAGAGTCAGTGGTTTGAATGCTGCCTACAAAATGATTTTTCAGTCATTTGTGCAAATGACAAGCATGTGCTCTTTTATTTCTAATATTTTTAAATTGGCCACTTGTCTGATACTAAGGTGGTTTGAATCAGCGGCAACTGATGTCTGGTTGTCATTTGTACTTGGGTTGCAAAAAGAAAAGAATATTTATGTTCATCAGTAAATTCCCAGTTAAATGTTTATGACTTCACATATAACTGAATCCTGTTTCAAGGTTGCAATTAAATTGGTCAATATCCACTAAACCTTTAACAACAAATGTAATATCAAATATCCATGTTATTCTCTACATTTCCCAGCTTCCCTTGCAGTTAGATTGGGTCAGGGTGATTGAGCTGAATCCAGTGGGTATCAGTAGAAGTGATGAAAGATACTTCCAGGCCTGGAATTTTAAAAACATTCCACTCAATATTACAATTTCTCCTCTCCTCTTGCCTTAGTATATTAGTTATCATTGTTGTGCAAAAAATTACTACGGAATTTAGTGGTTTAAACAATCTTGCAATTTCTGTGGATCACGAATCTGAGTATAATTTAGCTGAGTGCCTCTGGCTCAAAGCCTCTCAGAAGATTATCTTCAAGGTCTAAGCAGGGATCTCAAGGTTCCACTGGGGGAAGGTCCACATCCAAGTTTATTGATAGGACTCAGGGCATCACTGAACCTTAGCTGAAGACATAATTCTTTGTTAAATAGGTCTCTCCATGGTGCTGCCCACATCATGTCAGCTTTCTTCTCCCACAGCAACAAAAAGGTGAGAGAGAGACAAAGAGACAGAGAGAGAGAGAGAGGAGAGAGAAGAAGAGGGGCAAGGAAGGGGGAGAGGAAGAGGAAGAGAGAAGGAGAGGAAGGAGGAGGGAGAAGACAGAATGAGTAAAACAGAAGTTAGTCTTTTTGTAACCTGATCTTAAAATTGGCATCTTAACACTTTTTCCACCTTCTATTCATTAGAAATGAGTGTTTAGATCCAGCCCATATTCAAAGAAAGAACTATGATAAGGGCATGAATATCACAAGATAGGGATTGTTGGGATCAGTTCTAGAGGCGGTTCACCTGTAGAACTGATCTTTAAGGTCATATGTTCCAGATGGTGCAACTACAAGATGGAAGCAGCCTGGATTCTTGATACTCTGCTAATTGGAAAGATGTGAAGGACATTTCCCTAGTACATATGAGATTGTGATATGAGCAAGAAATAAACCCTATTGCACTAAGCCCATGAAATTTTAGAATTATGTATCACAGCAGCATTATATAAAGTTTGCCTGAATATAATGCATTGATTTTTATTTCCCCACTCCCTAAGTATATACATTTCTTCATGGTTTTACAAAACTTTTTTTTCAAGTGTCAGTTTCCATTTTGATCATTGTTGTAATTATTAGTAAATTTGTATTATAATCTTGGTCTGTGTACATGCTAAGGTTTAAATGGGTAACATGCTGTATTTCTTCTACGAGATTGGAAAACTATTCATGGCATGGGTTGGGATGTATTTATACATTTATTCATTCAAAAAGATTAACTTCATTTGTGTTTTCACATACTCTACGTTTATCTTTATAAACCTTACAGCGTTTATAAAGTAGTTATAACTGCTGTAAACACTATGAGTGTTTACTCACAGTAGATAGGAAAATTATAGAATGAATGAACTTAGAATCCAAGGACATACTTGTTATCTTTGTCTGTATTTTCCCCCTTAGCTGTTTTAGATAATTATTTTCTTCTCACCCTTAAGGACTTAGCTTAGATAGCATTTTTTTCAAGAAAGCCTTCTGAAAACCTCAAAAACTGAGCTGGGTGCCTTTGAAACGCTCCCAAACCACACTGAGCTGTGTCCTATTGTAGGCCATATCACACTGTATGGCCATGGCCTGTCTGCCGGCATGACTTTGCTAAAGCATAAATTGGTGACTTGAAAGCATTCTTGTTTTCCTAGCACCTAGTACATACGCAGTAGAGATGCAATCATTTTTAATAGAAGGATAAATAAATGAATATGATGAATAGTAGAGACACTGTAACTTTCCAAGAATGTCTTTGTAAGTGTCTCAAAGATGAGGACATTGAACCACCTTGAAGCTGACCAATTGATAAATTATTTGGCCAGGCCACTGAGATCGTGATAATTTTTCTGATCATTGAAGGTGATTAAAGGTGGTTTGTGTTTCTATAATTTAAGCAATAGAAGAGGCAGGTAGAATGAGAGAAGAGAGGCAGATATTAGCTATTAAATGGTATTGATTCAAAGGATGAAAACCAAACCAATACAACATGGACCACTGTGCTTTTAAAGACAGAGTAGATATGCATGTAGAGGATGTCAGTTTATAATGAAAGAAAAGCTGTATATGTATAGGTCACAAGTGTGGGCATTTACATGAAATGTCCACAAGAGGCAAATACATGGAGACAGAAAGTAGTTTAGTGGTTGTAAGGAGATGAGGAAAAGAAATGGGGAGTGATGCTAACAGGTATGAGGTTTTCTTGTTTTTTGTTTGTGGTATGTGTGTTTTGTTTTTGTTTTGTTTTGTCTTGTTTTTGCAAAGGAAGTGTGATGGAAATATTCTGGAATAATAGTCATCCTGGTGGCACAACTTGTGAATATAACTATAAATATCACTGAATTGTATATCTACAAGTTGAATTTTGCATGAATTATATTTCAATTAATAAAAGAACCGAAGTAGAGAGTGATGGGTGGTAAATAAACAATCCAAGTTTTTAACAGCACTCTAAAGCATTTTATAGTTTTCACATTGAAAGAAGAAAAATATCTAAGTTAATAACAGAAACTAAAATACTCTCTGGCAACCACTCTAATAGATAAACAAGGTTTAGCAGGCTCTGGTTTATTTTCTATAATCTATTTTCAGGCCTGGACTTTTAAATTATACCTGGTCTACAGAAATGGATACTTGAAATAAATGGGCACATAATATCTTACTATAATTGGTTCTTTTTTATAGATATAAGTTAGTTCGTCCTCCTTCTTTCTAAGCTTTTTCTCTTATCCTGCCTTTCAAGCATTGAGAATTGCCTTTTTGAAGAGAAAAGTACTTTGTGGCATCTCCCTTCATTTTCTCTTCTCTTTGGAATATTAAGTTTTAAAAAATGGGTTTTTGCTACACCATATTGAGCAAAATCATTTCTGCTATGTTTCAAGGCTGTATGAAATCTCCAATCACTTACCAAGATGAGAGGCCTCTCTGTCTGTGACCCTCTGATGAAGCATCCTTTCTATCATTTGGGAAAACTTAGTTCTTCTTGTCCTTTAAAGTAACGACTTTGGAACTTGGAGTCACAAATAGGAATTCTATTAAAAATACATTGTGGAAATAATTTATCATAAAATACCATCAAATTTAAAGCGTACTTTAAAAGGAAGATGATAGTGTAGTTTGTGAAATTCACCAAATGTTCTCATTAAGAGAGACAGAGGAACAAGGATAGTAAAACAAAAACTCACTGACTCCATCTAAAAAAAAAAACTAGGTGATAAAGTATCCCCATAAGCCCTTAAATATGAGCATGTAGGGGAAAAAAGCATCCACATAATCTTCATAGTGTAAGCATTTATGTGTGAGGAAGCCCAAAAAATAATATGAAATGCTAACAAACCCAAGGATAGAAGAGCCCCAATATCTCTGACCAGTATACCAGCAGTTGAAAATTAGAGGGGTTTTTTTGGTACATTTCACAG
>NW_016107584.1:2628386-2667287 GCF_001604975.1 Cebus imitator
AAAAAAAAAAAAAAAAAAGAAAAAAGAAAAGAAAAACCCTGTAAGTACTGAACTGGAATTGGAAAAATTGGCATATATTAATGATCCATTTATCTTAAAATAACCTCTTGCAAGGATCTGCTTCCTGTAAAGGCCTAGAAATACTGAACAACTCAGTAGCAATAAACAGCCTTAAAGTTTTTAATTCAAAAAACATTTTTCACTAAAAGGAAATAATTTACATAAGACAGATGTCCGATTCCAGGTTCTGGAGGTGAAAATGTACAAAATAAACCCAGAACATGTTGCCATAATGATAACAAGGGAGTGATCAAAGACAACTGTGTCAAAAGGACTTGGCAACCAATCAGAGGAAGCTTCTGCTGAACAAAAATGGGGCAATTTGAGCATCAATAAAGACAGCAACTGCAATTAAATGAAACATAACAACATGTTTCAATCGGTAAATTCATATTGAGATACTACCAAAAAGAAAGGAAAGAAGGTGGGAAGGAGAGGTGGAAAGAGAAAAAGAAAAAAAGAAATGAAAAGAAGAGAAAAAGAAAGAGAAAGGAAGGAAGGAAGGAAGGAAGGAAGGAAGGAAGGAAGGAAGGAAGGAAGGAAGGAAAGAAAGGAGGGAAATATAACCAACTGCTAGTGAACCTACTTATCACTTGACAACTGGTAAAAAAAAAAAAGGGGAAAAAAATCAAGCATATTTTCTCTTTCCTAAATGAACTGTTCCACTGGGTAAACAAATAGTAGATGAGAGCAACCTTCTTTTTATAGAAGTATTCCAGCTAACAGTTGAAGAAGATATAAAAGAATTAGAGTATCTTCATTTCAAAAATGCAGATTAATTAGTGGATCTAGGTAATAATCATCTACAGCTGCTAACATCGTGAAACAATATCCAACAACATTTTTCGTGGTAGTACTCAACACTACCTGTACGTAGTTGCTAAAAAATCAAACCTCAATCTGATTAAGCCTCTAGATCTAGTGACCAGTTTACAGGAATCACAGAGGACAGAAGAACGTGTTAAATGATGCCAGGAATATGCAATCAGCAAAATCCAGAATGTAAGAAACTGCAAAACAGGCAAACCAATTTAATTAATAGATTAATTACAAGAGAAAGGAAAAGAGATGGAGGGATTATCAATTTATTGAAAGAGACTTAGAAAGAAATATAACTCCATAGAAATAAGTGGATCTTAATTCAAATTAACTTAAAATTATATTTTTGAAGGAAGTAGAAATTGGAACATGGTATATTTAATGGAATTACAATTTTTAAAAAATTTTACTGTGATCATAATGGTATCGTGATCATGTGTGTATGTGTATATTTAACAGAGTCATTATGTTTTAAAGATACACATGGAACTATGAGAGATGAAATAGTAGCTGAGATTTGCTTTAAATAGTATGGAAGAGAGAACTGAAGGGAGATAGAAAGATGAAAAAAGATTGGTCATAATTTGAAAGAATTATTAAATCAGCATAGTGATACATGGGAGTTTATTATTGTATTTGTCTATTTCTGTTTATGTTTGAAGATTTCCATAATAAAAGAGTTAAAATACAGTATAATAGAAAATATACTAAAATGGAATATGAATGATAAGTTCATAAATGTAGGGTATTTATCAATGCTGTGATGAAACTATTTTATGCAAATTGCTATTGAAAATACTCAGGAGCTAAAGTCATTAAAGTGAGCAGTTGAAAAATTCAACCATGAATAAAATGCCCATTTCCTTCTTCAAACACTGCTGGAAATGGCTTGACATCTGGAATACTGAGTCTTTTATCTCTCCCTGAATATTTGTATAGACACAAACAAACTACCTACGGTTCTTTGCTGTGCAAACAATTGGAGGGCTTACAAATGCAATGAATCAACCTCTAGTTAAATAAGTATTCATATTGTCATTCCATCCCCCTAGAAAACTGGAGGAAAAATAAAAATGGAGTTAACAATAAATAATATGGTTTGGCTGTGTCCCACCTGAATCTCATCTTGAACTGTAGCTCCCCAAATTCCATCATGTTGTGGGAGGGACCCAGTGAGAGATAATTGAATCATGGTGGCAGTTCTTCCCATATTGTTCTCTTGATAGTAAGTCTCATGAGATCTGATGGTTTTATAAGGGGCAACCCCTTGCACTTGGCTCTCATTCTCTTCTCTTGTCTGCCGCCATGTGAGACGGGCCTTTCACCTTCCACCATGATTGCGAGGCCTCCCCAGCCATGTGGAACTCTGAACCATTGAACCTTTTTTGTTTTGTTAATTTGCCCAGTCTCGAGTATGTCTTTATCAGTGGTGTGAAAATACTAATACAATCAATAAACTGCACATTTCATAAAAGTAAGGACTGTAGCAATTTTACTCATTGCTATATTCACAATTCCTATAACAATGCCTGGTACGTAATAAATATTCTAAAAGTTGTGAACGAGTGAAAGGTTGGACAGGTAGATACATAGACGGATGGATAGATGAAAGAATTTCATATAAGTAAATTTCATGTAAATGTAAGTAAATCTCAATACAGTCAGATTATGAATATTTATATCTAAGTTTCAACTATTTTTAGGCTATAGTTGCATTTCCCTGCTGGATAAAACAGTGCTTCTCAAAGTTTAGCATACATAAGAATCACCTGGAAGCCCGTTAATAGATTTCTGAGCCCCACTGCAAATTCTTGAATTTGCCTTTCAAACAAACTCCCAGGTGATACTAATGCTGCTGATCTGTGGGACATACTTTCAGTAGCATTAATTAAGCCAGATTTTCTCACCAACCATCTTCATCAGAATGATTGGGAAATTTTTAAAACATTCAAATTCCTACGACTCCCCTGACACCTACTGAATCATAATTTCTGAGAGTGAATCTCAGAAAAGTGAATTTTAACAAATCATTCCTATGTACACTCAAGTTTTACAATGGCCTAGATGATGCTGTGCACTAGAACTCTCCGCAATGATGAAAATGTTCTACATGTGCACTGTCTAGCGCAGTAGCAGTTAGCCACAGGTGGCTATGGAAAATTGAAATGTGGCCACTGTGACTGAGCAACTGAATTTTCAATTTTAGTTTATTTTAATTAATTTAAATCTGTACTTAAATTGACTAGTGGCTACCATATTAGATAGGCAAGGTCTGGATTTTCAAACTTTCCTTCTTGAATCTAGAGTTACCTTTAGTGGTGGCAGAAGAGGGCACCCAGAGTATAGGGTTCCTAGGCTCCTACTGTTTCCACCAGAGAAACTCCTCCTTAGTTACCTTAGGATGTCATTTGACATTCTGGCTTCTTTACCAATTGGAGTCCGTGCCGTATTGGGACATCCCTAAAGCTTCTATGAAAAAGGAATCAAAGTGTTTTGACACACTTTCAAATGAATTGCATATAGTTAATTTGATGAAGTCATTATTTATCTGCCAAACAATTAGGCTTTGAGTCGATTTTAATGCTGGCTTCTCAAGAGAGTCTTAGTGCAATCACCATCTTATTATTTCATTAATCCTCGTAATGACTTTGTGAGGAGAAAAAAGGAATCAAGCTATTATCCCCATTTCACGTGCAGAAAAACTGACTCTTAAAGAGAGGGGCTTGCTGCTGCCTCCCTCAGCAACTGCCAGATAAGTTGTTATTTTTCCAAGTGCTTGTCATTCTCTTTGAATAAGTAATTAAGGTCTCTACACTCAAGGACACTTCAGCAGTACTTTCAAAAGCAATTTGCTTTCTGGGGCAACTACCTATCCATGAAAAGGAAACTTAGGCCCTTGGTGAAGTGGAACAAACCAAAAATGGACTCAGACATCTTGGAATTAAAAGGCAGGTCATATACTATGTTATAAGTATATCATACTATACTATATTGTAAGTATAGTACAGTATATTATACTACATATTATATATAGTATTCTATATATTATAGTAGAGTATATTATACAGGTGTAATTCTTTACTATAATGTAATAATACTTATAAGTATATTGTACCATATTATATCATACTATAGGCTGCAAAATAAATTAATATGGAAGATGTCCACATAGGCATAGCAACACACACATTAATTACATTTTCTTTCTGAAAGTCACAATAGGGATAGAAGGAATATTTTGGGTGGAGTAAGAGACAGGGGATTGCGGATGGAATAATAAGAATCCTTCTCCAAATAACAAATTTCAGGTCTTTCCCAGGTGATTTAGTTTTATAGCAAGATTTACTCCTGAGGCACATCTTCAACTAGATAGATTGAGACAAGACCATAGGCCATCACGAAGTCAAAGGCATAAAATTGTAATTAGCTACAAGTAGCCCAAGGAGACTTGAGAATGCTGTCAAAGTCCAAAATTTGCAAAGCCAGCTGTGGCTTTACTTTGCTTTACACAATGTAATTTGAGTTATCTACAAAGCCTAAAGGAAAGGAAAGCAAACATCTCAGAGATGAGTTCACCCTGCTTGGAGGAAAGAAAACCCACTCTGACTCCTCGCTTTCTTTAAACCAGAGCTTCCTCCAAATAAGAGGTCAGGTGAGGAGATTCTGGTGGATGTTAGGGGGTGGAAAGGGAGAAGTTAGAGGGAGTGGAGTGCCTGAAATCAGGATAGCATCCCTTGTGTTTAAAATGGAGAACACCTCCAAGAAGAGAGGCCCTGGGTAGACTTTATTCACTTAATAGACTTTAAGTGCCTGAGGACACAGTACAAACTTGTATCACATTATCAGACAGGCCCCCTCACGGCATCAGTGTCAGCAGAGACTCATGAATATGTAAATACTATATGTATCTTGGAAACATGCTTGACAAGAGAATAGCTAAAATGAACTGATTCTAGTTATAAGCCCATCAGCCTGCCATTCTTTATGTTTGAACAGGCAGGCTATTGCTAGGTGACAGATCATTAAGGCTATCTACTCAGTCAGCGGAAATGAAGAAATAATTTGTTCCTAATAACCTTCAGATGACCTCCCAGGCAAAAGGGAGCCTTTAAAGTGCTGTCTCTACTGATACATGTCAGGTGGGAGGGTGGGGTTCTTCTGGCCCTGCAGTCAGAGCAGGGTGGCTGGTGAAACAGATTAATAAACACCTACTGACAGGGACATAGTGGGAAAAGATCTCATCACCTGCCATTATCGGGCTGATGAATAATTCAGAGCTCTCCATCAGAGTTGAGAATTTCAGGCTACGCTGCGCTGTACATTTGCAGGGAGGAGGAAACATGAAGGCACTGATTGCTGGGATGAAATGGGAACCCAGGAAGTTTGCTTCTGCTCCAGACTGTGTGGATATCACAAGGGGTGGAGGAAGCAGGCATGAAAGAAGATTTGCCTCTTTGAAAGGTAGTCAAGCAGGTTTAGGGGCCAAGAGCCAGCAGGAACCTCCTCAAAGACTCCTGACTGCCATGGAAAGTTTGGTGGCCAATGCAGAGCCCCTGGCACTCGTGTGTCTGCCACCGTAGTCAGAGAAAGAGGCCGCAGCTCTCGTTTCCTTGCCTGCTGGAGGGTTCCAAAGGAGCAGGTCATCCAGTCTCCTGATGTGCCCCTCACTCCTCGAGCACTTCATCGTACCCCTATTTCTGCTCTCTCCCCGTGTATGAGGAATATTTGCACTGTGATCCTTGTGTAACAGATTTGGGGTCAACTGGCTTTAATGTGGAATCTCAGGATGGTGTCTAACTACCAGCTGTGTGATCCTGACCATACTCTCTCCTTTCTGGGACTCAGTTGCCTTGTCTGTAAAATGGGCTGAATCATATCTGACTCAGAAAATTATTGTAAGGATTAAAGAGAAGTACACATAGGAAGGCCTAGCAGTGTACCTGGAACCAAGCACATGCCCACTTCATGACGGAGACAAATGGCTGCCCCCACCTACTCATCTGTTTTTTGACTTGGGACAAGGCAGGAACTAGACTGGACATGCAAATTTGGCAATTCAAGGAGTTAAATAAAGGAGCAGTTTCTACAGGTGATAGCACGCTTTAGCAAAGCAACAAGGGATAGGAACATGTGCTAGGACTAGTAACAGCAGGGATCGTTTAACCCTGTTAGGCCTCAAGGAGCAGGACAAGGAAAATTTGCTACTTGACAGAGCCTTTCATAAAAGGTCACAGCCAACCATGGTGACCTGGCAGGGAGGGAGAACAGGACACATATCCCCACTGTGCTTTTCTCCTGCCGCCAGTCTTCTGCCCAGGCTTCCTTTTGACTGAACTCAATTGGACGTCAGGCAAGAAGCCTGTTGATGGGTTGATAAGCCTCCCGGGCACAGAGTGAGGTGAAAAAAGGTGGGAATTGAATCTGGAGGGACAAGTGGAGGAGCTGCAACTTACCGTCTGAGTGATGCAACAATTGGCATTTCTCCATCTGTGGTACCTTTCAATGTGTGTGGGATGAATTAAAAACAGCAAGTTAAGGGACAGGGTCCATGCATTTTAGGAAACTTTAAAGCAGTTGAGGGTAGAGGGGGAAGGAGAAGAATGGGAGAGAGAAAGAGACAGAGGAAGGGAAGAAAGAAAGAAAGAATTTGAATAGTTATAATTTTAAAAAGTACAGATTTCAGAGTCAAAAAAATTTAGATTATCACTTAAATCATTGCCTATCTTTTATTTACAAAGACATTTCTTCACATTTCTGGTTCTATCATGTATAAAATGGAAACGTCAGAGCACCTGATGTCACAGGCCTTTCTTAGCTTGGAATTCATGACTTCAAGTGTGGTCATGGGTTATTTTCATCAATACTTTCCCTTCCTCAGCACCTGAGGCAAGCATGGCATGAAAGACGAAATTGTCGTTCCTCCAAACTCAGAGTCACACATCTCTTTCTAAATTTGAAATTGATTGAGAGCTCAGCATGCCTTTGGTGAAATGTGTATGTCATTCAAAGACTAACAGTCCCATGTGGTCAGCCCACGTTGAGCTTTGCTGGGCTGGAGCCTATTTGTATTGGTCAAGCGGTAGGAGAAAAATGTGTTACCCCATTTCTTAGACAAACTGAGAAAAGCCTCTGGCCAAAAGCTAGACAAACTGTGGATCTTATGGAGAGTCAGTCATCTCTTATGGAGCACCATTTTAAAGAGTATTGTTAAGTGGCTTAGAGATAAAGTGCCTTTTCAAAAACATTTGGTTTCAAGAGAGAAAGTGAAAATTGGGAGGCGTTAAGTAATTGGAGGGTTGAAAGGAGGCAGAAAATGAAAGCAAAGCAGGTAGAGAAATGAGCAGAATTGGAAAGGAGGAGGCAGAGCTGTGTTAGAGATAGACCAAGCACAGCAGGAGAGGACCCTAAATAGGATGCAACAGAAAGTCTGAATCATCCCAATTTTTTTCCATCTGGATCATTCTTGTTCCTAATTCTGAGTACAATTGGTCTACTTTTGTATTGCACCCTGAACTATGCGGAGTACAGCATGCTAGAGAAAGACTACCAACAGCGTTCAGATAGCTTTAAAGAATGGCATATTTGGTTATTTGATTCAGGAATAGCATGCAATTCATTCACTCATGACTTTATATTTTCAAGATCTATTTATTGAGTACCTATTAGGTTCCTTAAAATCTTCTGGAAATATATTTATGACCTACATAAATGCCATGGTCAAGGGAAGTCTCTGAGTCTTAAATGGTAAAGAAGAGCCAGCCATGAGAGGATCAGCAGAAGGAGCCTCCCAGGCAAAAGGAGAAACACATGCAAAGGTTCTGGAAGCCTGGTCAAACTTTGCTTGCCATGGCCACTAATTATACTGATTTGAGTATATTTGGAAAAAAGTTATAGTTATTGCTACATGGTAGAGCCCAGAGGCAAGATTTACTAAGAAAAACCCCCAAAAAAACAAAACAAAACCAAAAAAAGCAGGTATCTTCAGATAATAAGCAACATGGAGAAGGTTGCATAACCCAAACAGAAATAGCATCTCACCTGCTCACATGGCCCTTCTTTTCTGCATGGCTTGTATCTGTATGTGGATTGGAACTTGAAGAGAACACCAGAATATTTTCTGGGCCTTTGACATTTTTTTTCATTAGTTTGTTTCCAGTACTTTCAAAAACATTGTCTCTCTTCTGAATACAGAAAAGAGGAGGGCATGCGTCTTTATGTCTGAGTCTGGATGAGTGTGTTTATTTCTGGAGAAGTTCCACTGATCATTTCCATTTGTGTTTGGGCCATGCAATTTTCTCCATGTTGCTTATTATCTGAAGGTACCTGTTTATTTTTTTTAGTAAAGCTTGTCTCTGGGCTCTACTATGTAGCAGTAACTTTTTTCAAATACACTCTCATCAGTATAGTTAGGGGCCATGGCTCCTTTGAACAAGTCAGTTATTTCAAGGAAATAGTTAAACTTGAAAGTGATAAAGAAGTTTAGCCAAAGAAAGCAAGGAGGGAAAAGAATAAAGATGAAGATGAATTTATAAAGAATGTCACAAGGGCAAACTGTTTTTTCTTGTTCTTCTTCTTTCCTTTCCTAGTGACAAATCTGTGTTATTTGAGAGAAGGATGAAGAGCCTAATTACACCAATGGGGTTAAGATGTCTGTTATAAAGGAAAGTGATCCCAGGCAGAGTCAGGGAAAATAGATCCTAAATAGGTCTATCATTTGTTCTGGTTTGCTGGGAAAGTCCTAGTTTCCACCTGTTGTCCTGGTGCATTTGCTAACAATGTTCTCCCTTTGCTTTCAAAAGTGTACTTTTTGAATCATAAATAATATGGTCACCCTCACCTTAACCCTGCCTCTTCTACTAAGCAGGTATGTCTGTCTGGGTAAATCTGTAAGTCTCTGGACCTCAGTTTCTCAAGAGTTTGCATGACATTGTGACTAACATGTTTTTTAGCCTAATATTCTATTGTTCCACTAAGGCCAAGAGAAGAAAAGTTAGAGCTTGTGGAAAGTGATGTGGAATGTATTTGATTTGAATTAAGGAATATCAATGAATTCTGAGGGATATATTTGCCTGTTTATTTAGACTTATTTTTGCCTCTTTATTTAGACTACTTATTTACACCTGCCTCTGGCTTACCCCATGATCCTGACCCCGTGTAGGCCTAGACTCGTGTGTGTCTGTGTCTAAGTTTTTAACAAAATAGTTTAAAAAGTAAAAAAGAAAAATAGTAATAACAAATTTTAAATATAGAAAGAAGCTTATAGAGTAAGGATATTAAGAAAATATATTTTGGTAAAGTTATGCAGTATGTTTTTGTTTTAAGCTAAGTGTTATTACCAGAGTCAAAAAGTTAAAAAGATTATAAATTTTAAAATTACAGTAAGCTAAGGTAAATTTATTATTGAAGAAGGAAAAATATTTTTAATACATTTAGTGTCATCTAAATTTAGAGTATTTATAAAGTCTACAGTAGTATACAGTAATGTCCTAGGCCTTGGCATTCACTCACCACTCACTCACCTCCTCACCCAGGGCAATTTCTAGCTTGCAAGCTCCATTCATGGTAAGTGCTCTATACAGGTATACCATTTTTAATCTATTATACCATATTTTGACTGTGCCTTTTCTATGGTTAGATATGCTTGGGTACACACATGCCGTTATGTTACAAGTATCTACAGTGTTCAGTACAGTCACATGCTATACAGGTTTATGATCTAGGAGCAACCTAGTTAGATTATGGACCCATCATCTGGGCCATACCATCGAACCTAGGTATGTAGCAAGCTATACCACCGAGGTTTGTGTAAATACACTCTGTGACAGAATCACCTACAGATGCCTTTCTCAGAACATAATGGACATATCATTAAACAACACGACTATACTTCTAAGCAAAATTTCATAGAATTAAATGTACATTTTGATTACATTTCTTCGGTGCTTCATTAGGCTCTTTGTTAGCCATAGACTTACTAGCTTATTTCTGCAGAAAATGGTTTCTTTCTTTCCAAATAAGCAGGTAGAATAATATGGGTGTAAAATACTCCTAATCCAGTCATGTTTCTCCTCTCTCTCAGAAGGTCTTCGCTGTATGTACTGTACAACCAGGAGATGACAGTTCAGTGAAGGAAAAGGTGTGTTTACCTCAGGAGAGAGTGCCTTTATGACACTGATCTGCTCTGATGAATCCACTAATGTGAAATTTCTGACCCAATAGGCAGTGATTGCACAGCTCTGAGACTCTTCTCATTATTCATGAAATATGTGCCGCATGGCGTCAGTGCTCTCCCTGCAGACTCGCTGCCAAGCAATTACTCATTTCCATCACTTAGCTTTTTATTATTATTATTTTTCAGTGGGTGTCTATATATTCAGCATACTTCAAGAAGCAAAGCACAGTCGCAGAATGAAAATCATGCTTGTCTTGTTTGATTTTAAGTAGAAAAGCACTTTCAAATCCTTAAAAATTGATGTTGTTTTAAACTTACAACAAGCAGTAAGCGAAACTGGTAGCTGCAGAAATAAATGGAAAGCAATCTGGAGTATTTCCGCCATTATACATATTTGCTACCAAGAGCTGCTGGAGAGACTATCTATAGGTCCTAATGTATTCCGCTGATTTCCCCTAGGAACCCTGAAGTGGAACAATGAAGCAGGAATGGCGACAGAGCTCTTATTGTGTTCCTTTGCCAAAGACAGTGTACCCCTGTTCATTGCAATGGTCATGCTTCAAAAAGGGACAGGCTCCAGGAACTGTGTTCCCTTCTCATCACAATGTTTGCATGCTAACTCCTTGCAGAGATGAAGTCTAATATGAAAGAATGGCTGTCTTTGGCTGCTATGTGATGAGATCTGTGCAGAGCACTGGCTCCCTTTGATCATCACCATGAAAGAATAGTCCAACCCTAATAGTTGTCCCAGAAGAATTTTTTTTTTTTTTTGGAAACTGACAAAACTTTATTAAACAGGAGACCCTCAGTTGTAGACTCTAGTCCTCTTGGGTATGGTAAAATCTTCTCATATTCAATGGTCAGTTACAGTAATGGCCCCAGCTCTTCACAGTCCCTGTGTTCAGCCTTTCCCACATGAATGTGTAGTTCCTCTCTGAAATGGCAAAGTTTCTTTCTCCATCTCTCCAATGTGAACTGGTCTTATGACACGCTTGGCCAATAGCATGTTCAAAGGAGATGATGGGCAATTTTTAAGCCTACACCTCCAAAGTTCTTGCATATTGCCACTTGACCTATCTTGGACCCTTGCTGTTGCCATGGGAGCATGCCCAGGCCAGCTTGCTAGAAGACAAGAAACATGAAACAGCTCATCTGCTCTAGTTGTGCCAACCAAGGTCAGAGAGAACAGCTGACCCCCTAAATACATGAGTGAGTCCAGTCTAGGTCAGCAGAGCCACATAACTTGCTAGTCTCCCCAGCTGACGCTAGACACGTAAAACATGTCTATTATTTATTATTATAAAGTTTTGTGATGAGAAGGTGTCATAAGAATAACAAACTTATATCCCACCAAGAAATTATTACTTTCCTTTTTTCACCATTCCCACCACACCTCACCCTGGTAGATTTTGTTTGCTTTGGTTTCTTCATTTTCCTTCAGTTTCTTTAATTTACTCCACTTACTATTAAGTACATATCACTGCACTAGACAACATGGTTAATACAGAGACTGGAAAATCAGAGAACATTCTCTCAAGGAGTTCTCACTGTAACATAGCAATTCTCAATACTTTTTATCTTGACACTTAATGGATGGCATTAATATTTGCAACACATTCTCAAGAGCAAACTTGGAGTTATGAACAATTTCTGATGCATTTGCTTTTTCTATATCCATGTCTCCTGTGCCTAAGAAATTGCACTTGAATGATAGTGAATGAAAGCAGCATTAAGGAATTTGAAACATATCATAGATGTCACCCTGAATCATTTGTATGTTGTTATTTTACCTACTATTAGTTATAAATTACTTACAACCAACTTCACTGCTGATTGCTACATCCTGGGTTTTGATGTCTGGGATGAGAACAACTGGCCTAGTGAAAGGAGAATGCTGACAATCCAAGGCATTAATTGCAATCCACAGCAGACTGAAAGAAGGGTTTAGCAGAAATACTGAGAGGGGACACAAAAAGGCATAACACATTCTGGCTTGGGTTTATAGGGAGGCTTCCCAGAAGAACTGACATCCATCCGACCTAAACCCAAGGTTAGAGATTAAATCACTTCATTAATAAGAGAACGCTCTTTATCCTCTCCTCCAAACCCAGATGTTCCCCAGTTCTTTGACTGGGCTCAGTGGAGGCTGACATTTTAATTAAAGCAAATAAATTGCATGTGATTACCACACCTTCCTAAAACAGGTGATAGGAACATAACCCTTCAGAATTCAGTTTCCATGACTCTGTCAGTGTCTCCAAAAGGATAATCGAAGAGTCAGCCTCCCTCTCTTTCATTTCTGGACAAAAGAATAAGTCAGGCCAGATTCACCAGTTCTCTATCATCTGTCAAATGGCAGACATGGAACAAACATGGTTTGCTTCTCCCTGGCCTAAGTTCTTTCAACTTTATTGAGTGTGTGATGACCTTTAGAGGTCCCTTCTAACCTCGGCTTCTGAACCATGTTTTCTTTTGAGGTCTTGCCTGCCAGTCTAAAGGAAGGATTTATAGACACTATGCCTCCCATCTCTGCATCTTAGTCAAAGCTGCTCTTTCCAGAGGCCTTACAGATTCCAGAGGACTCTTATTTTAAGAAAAGATCTTTCCCTGTTTCCTCCTCTCCTGTCTATTCCAGCAAAGTGTGATCACTGGGTTTCATTCTACTGAATGGTTTTCCAGAGTGGCTTTTCCAAATTCTGTGATAGCAGAGGAGTAGGAAACAGCTCCCCACTGAAAGCAGGTGCCACAAGGAGAGCAATAAAGTTCTACAGAACAGTATTGCATAAAGAAGATGGCTTGGAAAGGTGTATTCTTTCATGTAGGTTGAAAAAGGGAGCTTCACTGGCAGATAGGGAAGTTGTGTGGAGCCTTTGCTTCTGTCTAGGAAAATCACAGTAAAGACTTTTAAGGTTTAGAAGTAAAGATAGGCCATCCTCCGCAGTTAACTATTCTTTTGAGAAACAGCTGCTGGCTTGCTATTCAGCCCTATTAGGGACTAAATGCTTGATTACAGGCTGTAATCTGCAGATTTACAGATTTAACAAAGAATACTCTCTTACCATTATGGCATTGCACATAGAAGTGCTTCTGACCAGGGAACTCATGAACAGGGTGCAGTCTTACACTCCAGCATGCAGTTGGAAAGCCACAGCAGCATCGCATCATCAAATGGAAATGGTGTATATGAATCTCGTCATCAGCACATGACTCAGATTATCACGGTTCCTACTCTTGCTACATTCACTCTTTTCTCTTAACTCACCCCAATGGCTTCATTACAGGTTTGCTGTGGCCAGCTGATAACAAAAGCAAAAAAATCCCAGGCCTGGTTTACAGATGGTTCTGCAGGATAAGCTGGCAGAACCTAAAAGTAGATGGCTATTACACTACAGTCTCACTTGGGGCTGGCCTAAAGGCAGTGGTAAGGGGATGGTCTGCCAACAGGCAGAACTTCCAAGCAATGCACCTGATTATTTATTTTTGCCTGGAATAAGATAGAACAAGGTATAGAACCGTAGTGATGAAAAGTAAGTAACTAATGGTTTGGTTGGAATGCCAGGGACTTGAAGGAATACCACTTAAAAATTGGCAACAAGAAGGTCTGGGGAGATGTATATGAATAGAATGCTCATAATAGGCACAATGTGAAAAGATGTTTGCGTTTCACAAAAAAGGAACCTCAGCAGAAAAGGAATTTAAGAATCAGATAGGCAAGATGACCTATTCTTGCAGGGCTTAGGTGACCCATGTTTTGGGGTAGATGTCTGCCAGCCTCTTTTCTGAGCCACCCTGCCCTTGCCCATTGAGCTGAAAAACACAGTAGTCATATCAACAGACATAGAGGTTATGAATGGACTCAACAACATGGACTTCCACTGACCAAGTCTACAGCTCCCACTCCAGACCCTCTCCCCATTGCTGGCTGTGCACCACAGAGGCAGTAGCCATGCAGGGACAATGGCTCTCCCTACAAGTTCCTGGAGTACCCTTTATTGTCCCACTGGGATAGTAGAATGTGTGGGCTTCTTACATTTTTCTCTAAGCTCTGACTTCAAGAGCTTGCCAGCCTGCATCACGTATATTAACAATCCTCTTTCTGATTGTTAACAATCCTCCTCTTCAACTTTAATTTCCAGATCTTCGCTTCCCCAGCAGGGGGCCACGTTTGTATAATGTCTCATTCCTAAAATAATCTAGTTCCATAATATTAGTGGGGGCTTTGTTTCCCTGACTGAATCATGGTTGATAAAAGGGAACTAGGAAATGGGAATAGCATGCATTTTTATACAAATGAGTTCAGTTACAATTGCTAGCTTTTCAGGATGCAACCTGTATGTGCAATTTGTCCACAGTCTTGAAAGGAGGGAGTAGGATGGAATGGGATCCCTATGCAGAGAATGAAAAATAAACACTGGAAGGAAAAACCTCAAATCCAAAATAATAATAATGACTTTCTTTTGGTGGTGAGATTGTGCATAATTTATGTGTTCCTTTTTTCTTCTGCTATAAAATTTCCAAAGTTTTATAATATATGTACTTTTTTTTTTTTTTTTTTTTTTTTTTTTTTTTTTTTTTTTTTTTTTTTTTTTTTTTTTTTTTTTGAGACGGAGTTTCACTCTCGTTACCCAGGCTGGAGTGCAATAGCGCGATCTCGGCTCACCGCAACCTCCGCCTCCTGGGTTCAGGCAATTCTCCTGCCTCAGCCTCCTGAGTAGCTGGGATTACAGGCACGCGCCACCATGCCCAGCTGATTTTTTGTAGTTTTAGTAGAGACAGGGTTTCGCCTTGTTGACCAGGATGGTCTTGATCTCTTGACCTCGTGATCCACCCACCTCGGCCTCCCAAAGTGGTGGGATTACAGGCGTGAGCCACCGCGCCCGGCCCTATATGTACTTTTTAGTGGAAAAAATAACAAACTTAATTTTGAAAAAAAATTTTTTTAATGTAGATTACTTGATGACATATACATAGAATAGATCATAACACAATATCTATTGGTTGACTAGGGTTGAATTAATAACTTTGCATCCAGTGTATACTTATAGCAAGGTTACCCATTCAAAAAAATTTAGATTTCAGTATCTTAAGCCATAAATAAAACCAAATGGTTGGTGAGGCTCTTTTGACTACAAGAAGAGGCTAAGTCTCAAAGTATGGGACACATATTGTTGTAAGGACACATATTACCTTAAGATTGCTGGAATTTTTAATTGCCCCAAGTTTAATGGAGGTGCAGAGTACAGAGGGGCCCCTTAGAGCCTGGGTCTGAATTAAGGGTCACTCTGGCTCTGAAAAATCTCTAGGGAACTTGAGAGAAAGTTACGGGTCTTTATTCAACTACCGTACTAATTAATAGATGATTTGGCTTTTCTCATGTATTTCTCTCTCCCTCTCTCTCTCTCTCTGTCTGGGTGGGTGGGTGTGTGTGTGTGTGTGTGTGTGTGTGTGTGGTGTGTGTGTGTGTTTGCTAATGAAGAAAATTAGATCATTTCTTAGAATACCTTACTTCTTTGCATATTACCAATACTTTATCTAATAGACAGTGGGGAGCTATGGTGGAGTTTGAAGCAGGAAAGTTAACTATTCAAGTCTGAGGTTGGGATTAATTATTAAACACCCTGGTAGCAGTGTAAAAAGAGAAAAACTCATAGGCAGAAAGGCCACCCAAGACGTTATTGTGACAATCTAGGCAAAGGAATAATAGTGAACTGACTCAAGGAACTTGCAAGAAAATCTAAGAATTATGCTGGAGAAACTAATGAAAGTATCATATTAGCATAGTTAAAATCTATTTGTTTGACTTTAATAAAAGGCTACATTGTTCTGGAGAAGGGCAAAGAAAGATTTGCCTTGCTTTTAGCCAGGCTAAGAACAGATTTCTTCTTACATATCTGACAAAGAAACTTCATGATACATGACAATATGATTACTACCCCTGGATGAGGGGAATGCATTGATTGGTTGAATGCATTAATCACCTTAGACTGGATTGTGCTGCAGTAACAAATAACCACCAAATCAAGACTTAAAACCACAAGGCTAATTTCTCACTCACATTATAGTCCATCATGGGTCAGCTGGGGCACTGCTCTTTGGCAGCCTTGTGCTCCACGCTCAGAGCAGCCACCATCCGCCATCATTTGCCTTTCACTATGGTAGTTGGAAAGAGAGAGTGACCAGTCACATACCAGCTTTTAAAGCATCTGTCTGGAGTAGAATACACCACTTCCACTTACATTCCGTTGGCCAAAGTAAATTATATGGCCATACCCAACTTCAAGGGAGCAGAGAAGTGCAGTACTACATGCCCAGTTAGAACCAGAAATCTTTCTGTGAACTGATGCTAATGTCTATTCCCATTGGTTATGGCCTCATGAGTAGTATTACATCAGCTGCCTTGAATCCCTTGAACTACCCAGAGATAAGGAAAAATATTTCAAAGTAAGACCCCACCCACAGCAGCAGGCAGTGATGCTATTAATTCCCACAAACTTAGTGAGGAAGCCCCAAGGTCTTAACTATTTATAGTTACAAAGCCCCAAGACATTTCCTGATAGATTATGGATATACAGTACACTAATAGCCTTAGTAAAATTTCCGTTCTGGCTTCTGTCTTGTCAGAAATCTTCCCTGCGGTCTACCTAGGGCCTCCCAAGCCATACCGAGGGCTTGTTCTTTACCTTCTGCCCTGCTATGCGCAATGTGTATTAAGCAGCTGTCCTCTCCCACCTGAGGGAGGGCTGTGCATCCACAAGGCATTGTTAGTGCAGCAGCATATGTTAGTGGAGCGCTGGGGATGCAAGCTGGATGGAAAACAGGGGCTTAATTGAATGAGACGCACACACTCTGGATATTTTGGTCTGCAATCTTTATAGTCCCCTCTCTGTTTGCCAGGGAAAAATCTGTCTACTTTCACATGATCTGCTAGCATTTGGGATTTGTTCCCCACGCCTTCTACTAAATCCACTAGCCATTTATTATTCCCTTGCATTCTCACATCCTATAAACCCAAGCAAAGAAAGCCTTTAACAATAGCTCTGCACTCTTCATCTGAAATAGACATTAAGTAGTAGTTCTGACTATGAAGAAGGGCCTGAGGGCATCCTGCATGCTGCATTCCACCTTGCTTTGCACCTGCCAGCCTGGTAAGCAGGCGGTCTCACACTTTCCTGATGATAGGAGCAGTCAGGGTGTCATTTAAAATACAGATCACCCAGCCTATCCTGGGGAAAACATAAATCAGAAGGTCTCTATGGAGCCCAGATATTTATAAACACTTGAAACGAATCTTATTGTTAAGTGCATTTAAGAAACAATGGCCAGTGTTTGTTCCTTCTTCTTAGAACTCTTGAAAATCTCTCAACTTCAAAGCTTCAAAATTGAAGAATGATACCACAAAACTACTTGAATAACCTCAACCCAATATACTCTCTCCTGTTATGAAACTTTTCCAGCCTCTATGCATATCTGGTGTACTTTCGTATACTTTTATATTGTACAATATGGAGCTACTGTCTCCAGTTGTTTCACCGTACGTTTGGTTTCTCCCTAACAGAGCAAATTCCCTAAGATCAAGCCTGAGTCCTCTACTTGATTTGTCTTTTCCTTTCTCCCACATCTATCTTGTCCATCTATCTAAATCTACATGTATATTTGTATCTATGTCTAGAACTATAGCTATATCCATCTTCCTGTTAGAATGTAAATTCCATGAAATCACAAGTCTTGGCTTGTGGGTCCAATTAGAGGTAAAGTTTTGAACACCTCTGAGACATCTCAATGTCTATTGAATTACTTTTTAAAATGTAATTGTTGCTGCCTGCCTTCATTGTGCTTTAACAACATGATTATTCCCTGGTTCCTTCTTTTCATCCTCTTTCCAGCCCCTGCTCTCTGTCCCCTGTCTAGACTCCCCTAATGAGCACTTATCTAGTCCAAAGGATAGAAAACAGAAACTGAGAGCAGCAAAGAACCATCTCAGTGTCTCTATGGCAGTAAGACCACCCCAGACTTGACTGATGAGCATATTCCTTTGCCTCAAGGATTTTTTTCAGAACTAAGGATACAACACTGGTTCTAATTAGGGTTTGAGATTTTTGCCCAGACTTAGGGGAAAACTGGCTTTTGTATTGCTGAGGTTGCTAGCTGGAGAATATGGGCACAGGCTAGAGTTTCTGGGAGCTCTCAGGTGGAGACAGCCAGCCTGACAATAACAGAAACACAGAGGAACAGGGTGACGTGCTGGCCAGAGAAACAGGCAGGTATGGAGAGTCAGGGCAGCATTGCTGAACGATGGGACCAGGCCTTGTGGTGCATATTCTTTTTTGTCCATACATTGACTGTGGATAAGGTTCAACAAAGGTGGTCATAGCAGACTGAGTTTAAAAATCAAAATGGCAGGGGGAGTTTTCTCTGCAGGAAATATGCTGCCCTGGTGTTTCCTACACACATGACAGGTAACCTCTTGTTTCCCTTTACTGATATCAGCCAGAGGCTTTCCTATATGCCATCCCATTCTCTTTTTATACACTGCACTTATTTTACTATGCTGTCTGCAAGAGACTTGTCTTCTATAGTCTGTGAGATCCTCGAGAGCCAAGGTCAGATTTTTCATGTCTTGTACCCCTTATACCTAACACCATACCTGGAGGTGCTCGATTCTCAGTACACAAGGGCTGCATGATGAAGTGAGTGCATATAGTAGAGTAGAGAGTTCAACTCAGGGTTTCTTGACCTGCAAATCCAAGGCACATGTCTCCAATAAATATTAGAGCAACTAAGGCAAAAATGCTTCTTGCTTTCTTGACATTGCTCATGCAGGGAAGAGTCTAATATGAACTGAAGTTGTTGGTCCTACTCCCTCTCCACTCAGATGGCAGCCTCTGGCCAATTTGTGAGGAGACTTGCTGCTGAGAGGCAGACAGCAGCTCTCAAGCTCCTGCCAGCTGGGCCATTTCTCCCCAGGTCTCTAAGAGCCTGGGAGTGATAGGTCATGACATTGAGCCAGGCCCACTGCTCTGCTTATTGGAGGATGCTGAAGGCAGCTCCTAAGCCCCACTGCACCCTGTGGGAGGAAGAAGGATAGCATTTTTGTCCCCAAAGGGACAGGACAAGAGGATGTGCGAAAGAGAAAGCAGAGAAGGCTTTTGTTTTTATTTTATTTTTAGCATCTACCCCCAAGGTAACGGGCAGCAGCCATCTGTCTGTAAGAATATGGAACCACTAGATGGAAATGCAGGCTGAGGCACCAGTACCTACCTGGTTTCTTTCTTTTTATTTTTTTCTTTTTTTTCTCATGCAATAATACTACCTCCCTATTCCTAGAAAAAGTTGGTAAAATAACTGTTTTCATTTGAGAAATATTTTGAAGAGAACAATCAAAAGGCCAGTTTCCCCCAGTAACCAATTTCTATTACAAAGTAAGATTCCCACAAGGTTTTTCTTCCCAAGGGGTGAGGCCGACGTTACACTAATTTACAGAAGCCCAATCGGCTGCTGTCAAACCACCACATTACTTCCTATCTTCTTTTTACCTCAGCTACCTTTGCATCTGTCAACTTATGTTAATGTTGTGTCCAACATTAACCTGTTGTATATATAACCTGTTGCAAACAGGATTGTGGTCATGAAAAAAATGTACCTAAAAATAAATGCCAGTGAACACAATTCAGACAAATGGATGCAAGTTTCTTTCCTTTCAGCAAGCATTTTGATGAATAAGATCTCTTCTTGGGTAAATTCCACTTTCCCTGTGTCATCTTCTCAGCTCTAATAGGCTTATTTCCTTTTACTGCCTGTCTTGAGGACAAAATCTAATAGAAGTTTATATGTAGCAAATCAAAATATTAAAAAGTTCATAGGATATGGAAAAAGCCCAGCTCCACAGCACTGAAGAAAGAGGTAACACTCATGCAAATACAGTGCAAGATCAGCTCCTCTGATCCAGCTCTTGAGGAAGAAAAGATAAATAGGATTCCTAGCAAGTGTGCCCAATACTTAAAGGTCTAGCATCTCCTTCTATTCTCTGGAAAGTATGCTTACAAAATGCAAGCTAATCTCCAAGGGGCACTTGCATGCACTACATGAATGTTAACAATTTTCTAATCATTGCTATGATGTTCATATAATGGCTTCCATTAGCAAAACAACAAATTTTGCAACAGTGCCCTACAATTGTTTGATGCCTCTTGATATTTCCATCTCATGACAGTGATGAAAAATGATTGCATATTTTACTTGATATTTTGAGGTAATTATATTCAGTTGCTATCATACAAACTGAGTTGACTTTAATGGAAATTCCATTAATAATGACAACTATTTGTACCATTTGATCTTGGAAATAAGAATACTGCTTTATATGTCTATGCTAATGCAAAATTTGCAAAGTGGCATTGACATTTGCTAAAATGTGCATTCCAGAGATATATGGAATTAAGCTATGTGAGAACCTGCAACAAATGGCCAGTTTAGATTATACACTCAAGTCTCACAGCTTGAGTGGAAAACAAATGGAAGGTGTTGCTATCGCTGCTGATCTGATCATGTGTATCTTCCTTTCCCTCCCCTACATAAAATGTTCCTCAAATGGGCAAGTTGTAGCACTGGCTAAAATTTATGCTTCACAATCCAACAAATACAAATATCAATGGTAAACTGGTCATTTATCTTATTTTTGTCATTTTTTATTTTTAACTTTCTTTGTTATTGATGGAGATAATAATAACAAGTTTTAGGCAATTATGTAGCAAAATATTAATCCTCATGACACGTGATTAGGTATCATCATCATATCAACCTAATGAATGAGGACATATAAACAAAAAGGTTTAGAAAGAAGGCATAGACAGAGATATATTGTCTGACTCACACCAGCCTGCAAGAGCCAATCGTGTATATCTCTCTCAACTTTGTGTTCAGTTAAATCATACTGGCAGTTTAAAACAGGCCATCATAAAAGTATTTATAGCACAGAAATTGACAGGTGCTTTAAATCAGCATGTCCCCTGTATTAGCCCACTCTCATGCTGCTATAACAATCTGCATGAGACCAGGTAACTTATAGAGGAAAGAGATTTAATTGACTTCCAGGTCTGCATGGCTAGGGTGGTCTCAGGAAACTTACAATCACGGCAGAAGGGGAAGCAAACATGTCCTTCTTCACATGTGACAGGAGAGAGAAATTCAGAGCAAAGTGGGGAAAAACCCTAATAAGCCCATCAGATATTATGAAAACTCATTCATTATCACAAAAACAGCATGGGGGAACCACCCCCATAATCTATTCACCTCCCACAAGGTCCCTCCTATGACACATGGTGATTATGGGAGCTATAATTCAAGATGAGATTTGGGTGGGGACACAGCAAAACCATATCATTCTACTCCTGGCTCCTCCCAAATCTCATGACCTCACATTGCAAAACAGAGCCATGCATTCCCAACAGTCCCCCAAAGTCTTCACACATTGCAGCATTAACTCAAAAGTCCAAGTCCAAAGTCACATCTGAGACAAGGCAAGTCCCTCCTGCCTATGAGCCTGTAAAATCAAAGGGATATTAATTACTTCCTAGATAAAACAGGGGTATAGGCATTGGGTAAACACACCTGTTCCCAATGGGGAAAATTGGTCAAAACAAAGGGGATACAGGCCCCATGCATGTTGAAATCCAACAGGGCAGTCATTAAACCTTAGAGTTCCAAAATGACCTTTAACTCCATGTCTCATATCTAGGTCATGCTGATGCAAGAGTTGGGCTTCCATGGCCTTGAGCAACTCCACCCCCTGGCTTTGCAGGGTATAGCACTCCCCTCTCAGCTGCTTTTACAGGCTGGCATTGAATGTCTGTGGCTTTTCCAGGCATATGGTGCAAACCATCAGTGGATCTACCATTCTGGGGTCTGGAGGACAGTGGCCCTCTTCTAACAGCTTCACTAGGCAGTGCCAGTGGGGACTCTGTGTGAGGGCTTCAATCAGACATTTCCCTTCCACACTGCCCTAGCAGAGGGTTTCCGTGAGGGCTCCACCCATGAAGCAAACTCCTGCCTGGATATCCAGGTGTTTCCATACATCCTCTGAAATCTAGGCAGAAGTTTCCAAACCTCATTTCTTGACTTCTGTATACCCACAAGCTAAAATCATGGGGAAGCTGCCACAACTTGGGGCTTGCACCCTCTGAAGCAATGGCCCAAGCTGTGCCTTGCCCCCTTTTATCCATAACTGTAACTGAAGCAGCTGGGATGCAGGGCACCATGCCTCAAGGCTGCATAGAGCAGAGGAGCCCTGGGCCTGGCCCACGAGACCATTTCTCCCTTCTAGGATTCTGGGCCTTTGATGGGAGGAGCTGCCTTGAAGTTCTCTGACATGCCTGGGAGACATTTTCTCTATTGTCTTGGTGATTAACATTCTACTCTTTGTTACTTATGCAAATTTCTGTAGCCAGCTTGAATTTCTCCCCAGAAAATGAGTTTCTCTTTTCTACAACATCAAGCTGTAAATTTTCCAAACTTTTATGTTCTGTTTCCTCTTGAAAACTTTGCTGCTTAGAAATTTATTCTACCAAATACCTTCAATTATCTATCTCAAGTTCAAAGTTCCACAGATTCCTAGAGCGGAGGTACAATGCCACCAGTCTCTTTGCTAAAGCAAAGCAAGAGTGACCTTTGCTCCCGTTCCTAGGAAGTTCCTCATCTCCATCTGAGACCACCTCAGCCTGGACTTCGTTGTCCTTATCACTATAAGCATTTGCTCAAAGCCATTCAACAAGTCTTTAGGAAGTTCCAAACCTTCCCACATTTTCTTGTCTTTTCCTGAACCATCCAAACTGTTCCAACATCTGCCTGTTACCCAGTTCCAAAGTCGCTTCCACATTTTCACACTAATACAGTAAATTGGTACCAGGAGTAGTGGGTGCTGCTTGGTACTAGGAGTAGTGGGTGCTGCTGTAAAGGAGCACCCACTACTCCCGGTACCAATTTACTGTATTAGTTCATTCTCATGCTACTATGAAGAAATACCCAAGACTGAAATTTATAGAAAAAAAGAGGTTTAATGGACTCACCATTCTGCATGGCTGGAGAAGCCTCAGGAAACTTACAATTATGGTGGAAGGAAGGGCAAACATGTTCTTTTTCACACGATGGCAGGAGAGAGAAGGGCAGAGTGAAGTTAAGAAAATCCCCTTATAAACCCATCAAGTCTCATGAGAACTCACTTACTATCACAAGAACAGCATGGGGGAACCACCCCCATAATCTAGTCATCTCACAAGAGGTCCCTCCCACGACACTTGGAGATTATGAGAACTAGAATTCAAAGTGAGATTTGGGTGGGGGCACAGCCAAACCATATCATCCCTCCCTACCCCCAAAAGCTGAATGTTAAACACTTATTAGTGTACCACTGGTTATAAAACTAGTGAGTGGCTGAGTTGAGACTTAAACTCCATTCTGTCTGACCCCAAGATGGAAGAAAACCACTGGCCAAATAGCCAGTTGGTTTTTGTTCTACTTCTGGCTTTATTGTGGAGTTTTATGTCCTTAGACATATCCCTCCATGTATCTGCCATGCATTTCATCATCTATATCATCCTTCCCTAATCACCCTTCTCATGGTCCCTTAGGTAAGATTCTCCTAGAAACACCCTGAGACAAGGATTGACATGCAATTGATTTATTAGGAAACTACTCCCCAGAAACCATGGAAAGCAGGATAAGGATGAAGAAGAAGCCAGAAAGGAATGCAATTTCAGGAGAATCCCAAAAGAGCTCAGGAGCATATATTACATCACAGAGTTTGTCTTGTCTAGCCTCAAATCAAGGAATTTGGACTTTTGTGCTTCCTACTACACAGTCATCAGCTACAGGGGAAGAGAGTTAGCAAATGCCCAGGCACTATTTTGCTTTCTCTGCAGATAAGGGTGGGTTCCAGTGCCCACCTCCGAAAGTCACAGGTGGCAGCCATTGGCAGCAAAGCCTTGAGAAGAGGAGATATGGGTGCACAGAGCTGGAAAAAAGAATGGGCCAACAGAGTCCACTATACTTCCACAAATCATGTTTTACTGACCCTGCTCCATCCAGGCTGGCCATGTTTTACTGAAGACCCTGCTTCATCCAGGCTGGCCATATGTCTTTTCTCATAAAACCTAACATGATTTGCCTATTCTCCTCTGGTCTAATGAGAATGTATTAGAAAACTAGGGTTCTCTGGAAATATAGAAAGGATGAAAATGGTCTTTCAGGAGAGAGGCATTCAGTTCTATTTCAGAGAGAAAGAGAGAGGAGGCAAGTGGGAGATACCGTAGCCTGTGCTCTGTGTAGCCTGTGCTCTGTGTAGCCTGTGCTCTGTATAGCCTGTGCTCTGTGCTGAACTGGTTCCAAAGGAAGAGGAAGGTTATCTTGCTTGGGAAACACCAGATGTTACCCCTTCTCAGTAAGCCTATAAGTATGGAGCTTTTTCTGTTATGGCATGTCACATTAGTTGAGAATTTCTTTTACCCACTCCTTCCACACCCCAAGTATGAATGGAAAGTACATGGCCAGTACACTTGAATATAAGATGTTTGTACCATTTTTGGTTTGTTCAGCAGATTGCGCCAGGTTTCTGGATGAGCACTGAGGCCAAGTATAATGAAACACCATCTATTTAATCACACAAATCACTGATGCTGTGGAAAATTTCACCGTGACACATTGGGAAATTTCTTTATAATTCAGCATTATTTCCATGAAATCTTAATGTGCTATAGAACTCTAAATGTTTTCTCTTCTGCAAAATATGCACATATAATGTAGGCATTATTGCTTCATTATATCTACGGGAAATGGAGGTGTCAATTAAGTGACAAGTCCATTACTAGTCACTGTATCACCTCGTGCATTAAAATAATACTTCATTGCATGGAGAGGAGTTGATTATAAAACATTTGAAATATTACTTTGTGTTGCTTCCAAAGAGCCACACCCCACATAGTACTCAGCAGGCTTGGGATTTTGGGGGTTTTATCTCCTATATAATGAAAGCCTGTATTTTAAAAAATCATTTTTATACTTACTTTAAAATGTAATTCTAGCTATCTTAAGGAACAGGTAATCCTAACATGAAATAGTTAATAGCAGTTTTAATAATCATTACTCATAAAATCTCAGCTGGCTTTGGTGGGCAACTGGTCATCATTAGAGAGTTGAATTTATCAGACAAATAATTTTGCTTAATTAAGCAACTAACTGGCAGGGTCTTTCTTACTGAAAAACCATTAAAATCATCAAGAGAAGTCTCAAGAAGATGTTGATTGGACCATTTTGTCATTGTTTTAGCAGGTATCATTAAATTCCCACTTGCAAATCCTAGAAGTTATTTCAAGTTCCAAGACCTTCTACAAAGGTCTTTAACCAGCTAGTCATGTAAAGTGAGGGAAACTTGACTAAAAGTAATAGAGCAAATCTATATCCTAGGCATTATTTTACATAGAGGAAATCCATGTTTTTTAGTATAGTGCTTCTTTAAATATGGTTAGCTCCTCATATCTGTAAGTCTCATCTTAGGACAAGTATGGTCTAATAACGTAAGAATTCCCATCTAGTAAATGTATTCCAAGTCATCCCTTGGTAGAGAAGAGGCCTCAGAGATTATAACTGAATTTTTAATTGAATGAATACCTACTGTTCTTCCATGCAGAAACTAATAAGCTATAATTTGGTGGTATGTTCATGTTTTCATATTATATTAAAAGCAAAAAGAATGTAACATCCTTAGTCTCATAATTTTAAAAAATGAGTGAATCATTCAAAATATTTACAAGGAGATTAGCCCTAGAGTAAATGGGCAGGTAAATGATTGGTTTAGTGGAAAATGCTAGGGCAGAAATCTGGAAAGCAGTGTCTTACTCCACAAATACTAAGGGTCCTGACATTTTAATAGGCAGTTCAAGCCTTTCTCTTCTGGTAATGTCCTTTTACCTTATGCCGGGATAGAAAGTTGAATTCCAGTCTTTGAATTCAAATATTCCCCAAGAATCCTGTGGAGGCTGTCCACGGTTCATAGGTCTAACAACTCTATCAGGGAGGAAGAAACAGTAATAATTGGCTCCCATGAGCCTCTACTTGCAAGAGTCAAGGAATGGGAGATAAACTGATTCAGCTCTGTGGCCAGGCAACTGGATTTGGGAACACAATTTGGCAGAAAACAACCAGAGAAAAAAGAAAAAGAGTCAGCCCCAGAGACTTCCAAATGCATAGTTATAAGTATGTGTGCACATATACAATATAGCATGGGAAAATTTCAGGTAGAAAATTTTCAACACACTAATGCTTGCTTGCAATGAAGAAAGATGTTATAACTCATGCCTTAGACAGGCTTTTTCTTAAGGCCCGCAGCCTGCTGAAGTCACAAACCCTGCTGGCCTCTCCTCATATCACTCTATTTTACACAAGCTACCTTATCCTCTGCGTAGCAGAATGTGTTTTAATGTTGTTATTTCCCTCACCAGGCCCTCCTGCAATAAATAAATGAAGTTGACTAGAATCTTGGAGCATCAAATTCTAAAGCCTATCTTTATGTGCAAAAGCAACGTGATCCTGGACGGATGGGAGGTTTTCACAGATTTTACCAAATCATAATAACATGATTTATTTTTCAATGGCAGGTAGATTAACAAGATATGGTTTGGCACATCATAATCTTATTAACGAAAAAGAAATCATGAAACTTATGGATCTTGATTGAAAATACCTTCTGTGTCTTATTAGTTATATGTCAGCAGATCCAAAGAGAATGGGCTAAGAGTCCTAGTCTCTCATTCAAACTTCCACTAACATTTTTGTGTATTTGGGCACATTGGAAGTTTTCTGATCTTGAGGTTTTTTCATTTATAAAATGTGGGTATTGGAATATAAAGGAGTTCATTTTGCTGCAACATCTACTTTTTGTTGGCCATAGTTTGCAATATATTGAAAAGTCCCCTATAGCTGGAGGTGATTTTGTTTAAGTATAAACTTAAAAAGAGAAATTTGGTAGCCATGTTTAATACCAACCACAGAATAATTATTGTGAAGTGTGATGAATATAAATAAACATCATAAATGCCAACTACTGAGCACTTCCCATCATGAGTTTCCATGAGCTTTATTGGTGTAATAGAGCAAGGAACTGTCATTTAAAAACCATACTGACTTCACTACTGTGCTTCATTCATATCATGAGATGGTGAATCTCTCTATTGTCGCTTTCCTCTTTCAGACACTTGTGGAGGAAAAGACATGAGAAGGTTGACATTTCAATGTCTCTTCCAGGGCTACAAAAGTGAGACTAGTTTAGAATTATTAGTGAATTGTTAGATAAGTGTTTTTTAGATTTGCCTTTTTCTTAATTGATATATAATATGTGTATATATTAATGGGGTACATGTGAAATTTTGCTACATGCATAGAATAGATAATGATAAAGTCAGAGTATTTGAGGTATATGTCACTGAGTATTAATTTATTTATTTAAATGTGTTTATTTGTTTAGAGACAGAGTCTTACTCTGCTACACAGGCTGCAGTGCAGTGGCATGATCAGAGTTCACTGTGACCTCCAATTCCTAGGCTCAAGTGATCCTCCTGCCTCTGCCTCCTGAGTAGCTAGGACTACAGGTACACAACACAGCTGGCTTATTCTTAAAAAAATTGTAGAGACAGGGCTCTCTACAATTTTGACTAGTCTCTGTTACCCAGACTAGTCTTGAACTCCTGGCTTCAAACAATGCTCCCACCTCTGTCACCTCTGTCACCCAAAGCACCGGAATTACAGGCATGAGCAACCATGCCGGCCAAGTATTTACTATTTCTATGTGTTGGAAACACTTCAAATCCTCTTCTAGCTATTTTGAAAATATAATACCTTGTTGTTACCCTACTTTGATATGGAACATTAGAACTTATTCCTTCTATTTAGCTATATGTTTGTATCCATTAACCAACCTCGTGTCATCTTCCCCACTCCCACACCCTTCCCAGCCTCTGGTGTCTACCATTCTACTCCCTGAACTAAATGAGATCAACTTTTTTAGCTCCCACATATGAGTGAGAATATGTGATATTTGTCTTTCTGTGCTTGGCTTATTTCATTTACTACAATAACCACTAGTTTCCTTCATGCTGCTGAAAATGACATGATTTCATTCTATTTTTAATGGCTGGATAATATTCTAATCTGTATATATACCACATTTTCCTCATTTGTTCATCAATGGATGCTAAGGTTGATTCTGTACCTTGGCTACTGTGAATAGTGCTGCAATGAACATGGGGATTTGGTATCTTTTTAATATACTAATTTCTTTTCCTGTGGATAAATACCCTATAGTGGGATTGCTGGATCATATAATAATTCTTTTTTTAGGTTTTGGAGAAATCTGCATACTGTTTTCCACAGTGGCTAGTTAACATTCCCATCAACAATGTATAAGAGTTCTCTTTTCTCTGCGTGTACTCTCCAGCATCCGTTGTTTTTTGACGTTTTAATAATAGCCAAGAATGAGCTATTCTTAAAAAGACAAAAAATAACAGATACTGGTGAGATTGCAGAAAAATGTAACACTTATACATTGTTGGTAGAAATATAAATTAGCTCAAACATTGTGAAAAACTGTGTGGTGATTATTCAAACTTTTTTAGCTTCCACATATGAGTGAGAATATGTGATATTTGTCTTTCTGTGCCTGGCTTATTTCATTTAATACAATGATGAAAGCTTTCCTTTCAAAGGCCTTTCACCCCCTTGATTAATTTTTTTCTAGGTCTTTTATTTTTATAGTATTATAATTGAGATATTTTAAAATGTCTTTCTCAGCTAGTTTATTATTGGGGTATAAAAACATCACTGATTTCTATATTTTGCATTCTACAACTTTACTAAGTTTATTTATTAGATCTAAGAGTTTTTTGTCAGAGTATAGGTTTTTCTAGATGTAATATCATGTCATCTGCAAAGAGGAACAGTTTTACTTTTTCTTTTCCAAATCGGATGTCTTTTGTGTCTTTGCTTGATTGATATAGCAAGGACTTCCAGTACTATATTGAATACAAATGGTGAAGGTGTGCATCCTTGTTTTGTTCTATCTTTTAGAGGAAATTCTTTTAGATTTACTCCATTCAGTCTGAAGTTAGCTGTGGGTTTGTCATATATGGCTTGTACTATGTTGAAGCATGTTCTTTCTATGACTAGTTTGTTTTGTTTTCATCATGAAGAAGTGCTGAATTTTATCAAATGCTTTTTCTGCATGTATTGAGATGATGATATGGCCTTTTTCCTTTATTCTGTTGACCTGATATATCACATTCATTAATTTGGACATGTTGAATTATCTTTGCATCCCCAAAATAAACCCCACTTGATTATGGTGTAGGAAACCTTTAAGTGTTTCTTGTAGGAAACCTGTAGTGATTAATTCCCTCAGCTTTTACTTGTATGAGAAAAACCTTATTTCTCCTTTATTTGTAAGGGATAACTCTGCTAGATATAGTATCCTTAGCTAGAAAATTTTTTCTTGTAGCAGTTTGAACGTATCATTCCATGCTCCCTGGCCTGTAAGGTTTCTACTGAGAAATCCTGTTCGTTTGATGGGAGTTCCTTTATAAGCAACTAGATACTTTTCTCTTGCTTTTCAAAGAATGTATTATTTGTCTTTGACTTTTGGCAGTTTAGAGAAGACCTTTTTGAATTGTATCTATTTTGGGATTCCTGAGCATCCTGTATCTGGAAGTCTTCAATTTTTATTAGAGTTCTAATATTTTCAGTTATTATTTTGTTAAATAGGTTTTCTATTTCTTTGAGTTTTTTTCTCTTTGCCTTCTGGATTATCAAAAATTTGAATATTTGGTTCTGAAATTCTATTTTCTGGTAGATTTAGTTTATTACTGAAGCTTTTGAATGAATTTTGTATTTCATTCAATTCTTCAGTTCTGGAATTTCTGTTTGGTTCCTTTTTTAAAATAATATGTATCTCTTTGGTAAGTTTTTCATTCTTATTCTGAATTGTTTTTATAATGTCTTTGTATTGTTTGTTTGAATTCTCTTATATCTCACTAAGGTTCAGTATTATTAATTTGAATTATTTTTCCAATTTTATAAATTTTCTTTCCATTGGAATCTGCTGCTGGAGAATTATTGTGTTCCTTTGGATGTGTCATATTTCCTTGTGTTTTTTGTTTGTCTGTTTGCTTTTGTTTTTGTTTTTGTTTTCATGCTTTCCATGTCTTTACATTGATATCTGCCTATTTGGTGTAATAGCCTCTTCTTCTTTTTAGAATTTGCTTTCAAAAGCGAGGACTTCTTGAAGACGTGTCTATGGTATTGATTGAGTAGCACATTTTGGCTTTGTTTCTGTGTTTTGTTTCTTTGTTTTGTGTTTTCATATTATTTATTTGACATTAAACAGCACCAATAGTTTCTGTGATATTCTCAGTGGCTCAGGGTATGGTTGTTATTGGAGGCTGTGGTGAAGTTTTATGGAGACGGAAACATCAGGAAGGCCAGTCCTTAATACCCAGTGGTGGTAGTGGTGAGCCAAGCATGCCTGTCCTTGGGCCTTAGGATGGTATATACTGGTCTTAGTGTTAAAGAGTCCAGGCAGGTCAATTCTTGGGCCTCGAGGCCACTTGTTTCAGTGCTGGCTGTGGCAGCAATGGGCCAGTTAGGTAGACAGATTCTCAGGCCCCAGGGCAGTGAATGCCATGTGAATGATGGCAGTAGCACTAGTGTCACACTTTTCTGGCTCCCAAGTGGTTTGCACTGATGGTGATGATGACAGGGTAAGCAGGTCAGACCCTAGGCCTGCAGACAGTGCATGTAGGTGAGTGCCAGCTGTGATGATAGTGACAGCTTGTGTGTCACTGACCTCATGCTTCCTAAGAGGAATGCTCAGGTGCTAGTGGTAGTGGATGGGACAGGGCATCCACCAGGTCCCTGGATGATGGTGTGTTTGGGCACTTGGGGATGAAGCCAGGCCAGGTGGTGCTGTCCTCAGGTCACATGCCAGGTGGTGCATGTGGGGATTGGCTGTGGTAGGCAGGGGCAAGGTGGGCCTGAAGCTCCTAGCAGAATGCTCAGGTAGGGTGTCAGCAGCTACCCTAACTGCAGAGACCTGCTGCTAGGTAGGGTGGAGTTGCTTTCAGTAGCAGCAACTATAAACAAGAAACTGGGGAATGCATGCTTTAGCCTCAAGTGATGGCTGCAATCACAGTAGCCTTTTTTCAGTGTGCTTGTAAATGCATGGTGGTAGTGGGGTCACTGCCAATGGTTCATACTTTGGCCTTGGTGACAGCAGCCAGTAGTAGATTCTGGCTGCAGGTAGGGATGTCAATGGGGTGCCAGGAATGTGGAAATTAATAAGCTGTTGGGCCACATGGCAGGATGGTCTGGTGGGAACTAGGCTCTCAAAAGGCTAACTTGCTGCAGCTGCTTAGGATTCAGGGAGGGTTTAGAGCCTAGGGCAAATTCTCTCTCAGGAGCAGTGCTGTCATGCAGTCTCCAGGATGCTCGTCTCAGGTCCCACATAGGTGGAGGAGCTCTTCCATGGCTAGGATTACAGGAGTCCTCACTGGAAATATGGACCACTGGGAGTCACTCACTTACCCTTTCCCTACACTGGGGAGACTCTTCAGGATCCCAGCTGATCCCAGCTGAATAGGCTGTCTTGTTTCTTTCTCCTTCATTACCCTCTGTATGTCACTTTTCTATTGAATTCCAGCATTCTCTTTTAGGAGATCTATTCAAAGTATGATTATCTACTCATTATTTTAGTTCATCATTGTGAAGGAGGTGAGTACCAGATGCCTCTAGTCAGCCATCCTGAGGTCTTTCAAACCTGTTAAGTAAGTTTCTGACAGGCCTCTAAGCCTAATGGAGGGAAATCTAATAAGCTAAGCTAAGGTGTTTTCCCAGAAAAATCAAGCTTGAGGGCTCAGATAACCTAAGTGAGAGGGTGACATAAGGGATAATGTAAAGCTAGAGAGTTTACAGAGCCACTCAGTTATGTAAAACCCCCTCATCCTCTCAACTGTTTAGTAGAATTTGCTACATATAAATGTCTTGTGTGAGCAGAAGGTTCACATTCTACAAGTCAGAATGAAGACCGTACAGAGGGTAGACACCAGACATGAGAAATAATTAGAATTCAACAGACACTGAATTCAGACACAGAATTGGCATAGCTATTGTAGCACCCCATGGAATTCACAAAAATATTGAACAAGTCTTTGATCTTCACATACAACAAGGAATTGAAAAATGTCCCTTGTGTGTAAATCTAAAAATACAGGAAGACTTCAAACAACCTCACGATATTTTATTCCAAAATCTTACAACAATCCTGTAAAGGCCATATCATCATTCCCATTTTACATCTTTCTATTCCATAGGGTTCAAATGAGAGACTAACACCATGGGTTAGGAATACAAGCAAAGAGCATTTGGAACTTACAATTCTTTTTCATGATGTCAACCAAAAAAGCCACAATCTTGGTGCCTAGGATTATCATTTTGGGAGATAGGTGACATCATGGTGCCCACCATTGATTTCTCAAGTTGAAGGACAGTAATAGAAGTGGATAAGATGCTCTCTCTGTCTTTACCTAAGTGGAGCTAGGGAGCGGGATTTCAAATTATCATTTTTATGCTGTTTTTCACTCCTATGACTTTCTGACCTGAGCAGCACAATTCTACTTGTGGTTGCAGTGTGCAGAGTATTGGTGGTATACCTTTTAATCATATCAGAGCTCCTACAAACATCAGGAGAGGGGAGTTTTGTGGTTGATTATAAAATAAAAACAAATTTTAAAAGAAATAACTTTCGGCCAGGTGCAGTGGCTCATGCCTGTAATCCTATCAGTTTAGGAAGCTGAAGTGGGAGCACTGCTTGAGGACAGGCATTTGAGACCAGCCTGGGCAACATAGTAAGACCCCCATTTCCACACACACACACACAAGCTAAAATTTAGTCAGGCATGGTGGCTCACACCTGTAGTCCCAGCTACTCAGGAGGCTAAGGTGAGAGAATTGCTTGAGCCTAGGAAGTTAAAGCTGCAATGATCTGTGATCACACCACTGTACTCCAGCCTGGGCAACAGAGGGAAACCCAGTCTCTTGAAAAAAAAAGACATTAAAAAAAACAACACCACAAAAAGTTATTCGCCAAATTTTTTTAGGATTATTTTTTCTTACTCTGCTTTTACACCAAATAAGAAATAAGTGATTTTGCCCTTTCATAGGATTCATGGTCCCATCAAGTAAATTTTCCCTCCAACAGTGTCAGTACTAAATGTGACCCTGATGACTTTAAATTTATTATATTTTATATGGAGAATGAAAGCAAACCTTCAAATTAGTTCCTTACAGTGGTTCTGCAGAGTGTCAGTTCTAACACTGAAGTTTGTGTTTATAAAACTCTTTATCATATACAAGGATAAAACTGCTCAGAAAAGGAAAAAGTTTATGTCAATCCACCCACATTTTTGCTTTTTCCCATTCTATTTGATCAGGATTCAGGATGAATTCAGTGTTCTTGGGATGAAATAAAACTAAGCAACACATTATGAACTCAAAGCTGCCATTTAGCATTAATGATTTTTATCCACTCAGTAATCTGGTTTCTACGACCTAAGACCATCTGATGAAGGAGAGTTGATGAATAAAAACTACATAGTCTTGTGAAAAGAAATATGCAAAATGAAGCCAGTTTCATTTATCTTAGACTCTTAGGGTGATAGATGAAATTAACAGTTTTTTTCTAACCATAAAAGTATTAGAAGCTTACCACAGAAAATTTGAGAAGTTTTTAATAATTTAAACCCACCTATTATAAAATAACATTTGACATATTTTTCTGTGTGCTTTTAATGTATCTGAGGTCATGATTTATAAGCAATTGAATACGCTGTTTTTTAACATATAATTTAAGACTCACATTATGGTGGTTGCCAGGGGCTTCAGGATTGGGGAAATGGGGAGAGGTTGGTCAATGCTACAAAGTTTAGATATTTGGATGAATAAGTTCTGGAGATCTAATGTGTAGCAAGCAAACTATAGTTAATAATACTGTATTGTATAGTTGAGATTTGCGAAGGGAGTAGATCTTAAAAGTTCTCACCACTCACCACAAAAACTAAAAATGATAACTGTGTGAGGTGAGGGAGATATTAATTAGCCTGAGTGTGGTCATCATTTCACCATGTATACATATGTCAAAACATCACGCTGTACGTTGTAAATACATAAATTTTTTATTTGTCAATTACTCAGTATGTCCAGAAAGAATAATTTTTAAAAATAGAGTCACATTAGAAGTTCTCCACAAAGATAAGTGACAAAATCAACCCTACTGTGAAGGTAAATCATGATTTATAAATGGCCTACATAGAGTATTTAAAATGTTTAATTATTTTTACTAAGTGATACTGTGATAATGTGGGTGATATTTAATAGTGTCATGTGTAAAATATGATTTTTTTAACATGGTGATAAAAATTACTTAATGTAGTTATATTGCGCTTTCCACAGAAAGATTGGGAGGAAAGCAGACAGAAATGGCACTGCTTTCAAGGCATGGCAATCACATCTTTTGAATATGTATGTCTGCACTTTGCATTTGACCCTCGTTGGAGCAAGTAAAACAAAAAATCGTGTTTCTTGTGCTATAAGCAATAAACGTGACCCAGAGGTGAGGAAGATCCAGTTCTGAAAACACACTGCTATATTACTGGCCTCTGAGCTCATAAATAGTCTCTATTTCTGCTGTGTTCTTCTAACTTTTACTGTTTCCTATTGTATTCTAGCATAGTTATTACAGCTACTGCCTAGATATTTATATTTCTTTTGGCCTGCCCAGTTCTTGTTGAAAGATTATTGCAATTTTGATTTTTTTTTTTTTGAGAAGAGACTTCAACCAACTTCCTACTTCGGCAGCTATGGAAGTTAGTAGCTGATTTGGTTTTGCTTATACACTGCAGAATCTTTTCTTATGCTTCATTGTTTACTTTTCTCTTTGTTTTTTTCTGTGCAACTGTCCGGTGAGGGTTCATTTCCCACCCAAACCCCCAACTTTGTTTCAGTGCTCCGTTATCTTCCTTACAGGTTCTTTTATCAATATTTTAATGGATTCATTATGAAAGAAGGCCTTTGCATTGCTGCTGACCCCATCAAAATCTCAGAAGTCTTCCTGCATCACAGAAGGGGACCCAAACAATTAGAACCTCGTAGGCCCACTACTCATAGGCATGAGGCCAGAAGACTTGCCTGTTAATGTGTATCTCGTGCCCAGTATTTCTTATTAATAAGGCACTAAATAAGGGACAATCCAGTGTTTCCATTGCCAAAAGAAAACATCTCCCTTTTAATTAATCAATGTAAATGGCCTTTTACTGGAAAATAGAAAGAAAGTATTTCTAGAACATAGGATATAATGTTACATTGGAGAATATCATGCCCTCTTTTTATTTTAAAGTGCAGGATTTTTTTTTTTTTTTTGAATGCAGAGACACTAGATCTGGTCTAGCTGAGAGAGAGTTCATTCACAAATTATTGCAAAACATGTGCTTTTTGGGTAAACTCAGGACTTTTGTTTCCCGGTTCATTTTGCTACATCTCATTTGCATTCAATCCAGTGGGAGCTCAGATCAGGAAAATTATCTGGATGGAGCAATTTATAAAATAAAAAATAACATATCAAAATCTACTTCTTCCTCATTTCTGTCTATCTTTGCCTCAAGGACCAATGCAATTAACATTCAGTCAGGGACTGACAAATATTGATCAGAACAGAAACACCACAAGATTACTGCTTGACTTGGCTTCACTTCAGCTTACTTCTCCTTAGCGTCTTTGCTCATGCAAAGGTTAACTCTTCTTTCATTTCTCAGTTCCTTTTTGCTTCAGGTTTTCTCTGAAGACAATCTAGCTTAAAATTGATCCAGTTGGATTGATCCAAAGCTACCTCATTTTCCCTCCAATGTCGCATAGTCTATTATTTAATGTAGACATTTATATACTATGTAAACCAAAGGACATGACTTAAGGAAAATCAAGAGAAGCTAGTATTTCAAAATGTCAGCATTTGTCTCCTTTCACCCCCAAACTCATAATTGCAACTCCTAAGAATGAAGGGAGCCAGAATAAAGAAGTCAGCAGATATGAGAGCAAAGCAATTCTTAAAGAATGGGGGTCTCTAGAAATGTGTATCAGATTGCCATCAGATTTTTTAAAAATCAGATCCAGTATATACTAAAAGGTGATTCTGTACCTCAAATTTTGGAGGAAAAAATGATTTAGAACCTAAAATTCTAAACCTGGCCAATTTTTAAATTGATTGTGAGGGCAAAATGAAGTTCTTTTCAGAGAGACAGCATCTTAAAATATAGTTTCTCTGGAATCCTTTTTGAAGATAATACTTAGAGTTGAACTCCAGGAAAATAAATATGAGCACCAAAAATAAGAAATGAGACCAAGAAGCAAATGAGATAACCCACACGTCCCATGAAGAGAAATCTCAAGAAAGTGGGCTGAAAGTAGGAACAGACAAAATCGCCAGAGGGATAATTTGCTGAACAACTCAGAATATTTTCTGAAGCTTTTAATGCGCTCCAACCATGACCCTTTATCTGATTGGGTGTGATTTCCATTAAATACAATTTACTGGGGTGTTTTTGCTGACTTACATTCTTCCCCTCTGCTGCCTTGGTCTTAAATGGACAGGACATAAGTTTGCACAAATAGAAAAGCCAGTAAATAGTGTTAATGGGAAAGTCCATTTATTTATTCCTTTATAAAATGTTAAAAGTAAAAGTAAGGGCAAGACAGGCAAGACAAGAACAAATATTAAGCTTTCAGAAAAGGAATGAAAATTCCCTGAATATCGGCTATTCGATAATTTGAATATTTGGCACGTTGATCAGGGTATTAGAAAGCAGAGGGAGTGAGCTTCAAGTATTATCAGGTCATGATTCCACATTTCTGTAATTCCTGCTGCTTTTCCTTCTTCTGCCTGCTGAGCTTTAAGGCTCGCTTCCTTCTCAATTGAAAGATGGCTGCCTGTAGCAGTGTAGCCTCATGTTCTTGGATCATTCCTGAAACAATCCTCCTGACACGGGTACTATGTCCTGATTGGCATAGGGATGGATGATCATTCTACCCAAGCCACAGGCTGCTATGCAATGAGGGAGGTTTATGGAGAGGAAAACACAACATGCAACATGTATTAATTTCATGGGTTTTTAAAACTTTGTAAAGAGATATGCCTTCCTTTCAATTAACCTTCAGGGTTTAGAACTGCACTATGCAATACAATAGCCATTAACCATGTATGTCTATTCATATGCAAATTTTAATTAATTACAATAAAACTTTGGTTTCCCAATTGCATTAGCCACATTTCAAGTGCCCAATAGCAGTGCCTGGTTAGTGGCTACCATATAGGACAACACAGATTATAGAAATGTCCATTGTCACAGAAAGTTCTATTGGACACTGCTAGGCTAGAGCATAAAATGCGTTGATTTGAGGATACATGTGTTCAGTGAAGCATCCTCCTTCTTGGATGTACTTTAACAATGCCTGTCTTCTCCTGAAAGCTTTCAGTAGAAATAACAGACACAGAGGATTTGTATCTTATGTTAATATTTCTTCTTTTCGTACTTACTTCAGGGAAAGCTTCCACAGGGTACTGGACAAAGATTATGAAACAGACTTAGTTTTTATCCCCTTAGCATCCTTTTATGCTTTTCCCTTTATCCAAATCTTCCTTTCATCCTCCTCTTCCTAGGTTGTGCTTTATTTCATATTTTCCCCCTCAAGCAGTAGCTGAAGCTTCGTGGGGACAGTTATCATATCACTTGACTTTTAGGGTGCCTATTCTCATTATATTGACATTGGTTTTAATGTGCTTGGGCATGTAGTAAGGGAGGGTAATATAAGCAGGGATATAAAACTCAGCTGTTAGCAGAGAAATAATTCAACGGTAATTGAGTTGCTAAATTTAGTAACTGATTGCTAATATAATTTTTTTTCCTGATTAGGTACAAATTATCTTGGGGTGTTAGAAGAATCTCATCCTTACAGAATACACAAGAGGGAGCTGAAGATGGTGTGGAATAAAGTGAGTTCTTCATTGTTTCTATTTCTACAACAATAAAGAAAAAGCTTTTAAAATAGGGAGTAATGGGGGTGGGATACTAAAGGTTTACCAGCATTAAATCAGCTAAGACTTAATAAGATAACATGACTAGCATTTACTGAGCACTTAATATACACCAGACACTTTTAACTGTAATATTCCATGTATTATTCCCAACAGCTCTGTGAGATAACTACTACTGTTATCCCCCATTTCACTGATAAGGAAATTGAAGGGCTGAGAGGTTAATAACTTACTCTAGGGTAACAAGGCCATTAAGTGATCCCATATCAGAGAGCCAGGGTGGTGATTCAAACCAAGGCAGACAATCTCTTTAGTTTAATCATGATGCACTGGCTCGAGGAAGCCACCAACAATTTGCAGCATCAGCGGCGGTATTGCATCCTACTATGGCTTTGAATCTTTGCCATACCTGTTCATCAGGAAGCAAACACAGGCGGGAGCTCTAAGGTTTGTTGGTTAGTTTTATGAATTCCCCAAAGCTGAAAAGATTCTAAATAGCAGGGAGTTGGAAATTGAAGTCAAGTTAAGCAGCAATAGATAAAGCGAAATTTAGTGGTAAAATGTATTCAGCATTTATTTAGATGCCTTCATTCATTTAAATCTTGCCCTATATTCACTTAAATTTATTTTATGCTAATAATTAGAGATTTTTAATTATTTTCAAATAATCCTAACTTTCTTT
>NW_016107584.1:2667475-2733799 GCF_001604975.1 Cebus imitator
TCCCCCCAACTGACCCCAGTGTGTAGTGCTCCCCTCCCTTTGTCCATGTGCTCTCATCGTTCTCACTCATAGGCGGGTGATAATCCTAACTTTCTAAGAGAAAAAAATTGACTGGATTATGTGCTTGCCTTGATGTCTACTAATACGGTAGTTCTTAGTCTTGGCTGCCCAGTAGATTTACCTGAAAGAGCTTTAAAACTTCCACTACTCTCTCTCCTGTCTATCTATCTAGGTTTCTTTCTTTCTTTCTCTCTCTATCTCGTTTTTTCTTTCTGCAGGACTTAGGAATCAGTATTTTTAAAGTTCCTCAGGTGATTCCAATATATAGCTAAGCTAAACTGAGGTTCTAACAGAAGCATTCTTCACCTAGAACAGTAAAGAGAATGGTGGGTAGAATTTCCAGAAACAAGTAACAAGAATTCATAATTGGGGTTTTAAATCTTTTTAAATTGTGGTGAACATTTGGATATTTAGGCAGCATACTTGAAGTAAAGTGGACTAGATACTTTCGATGTTGTTCCTTTGCTTTTCCTTCAATGTTGTCTCACAGTTTGAGTCAAACAGTTTACTTTTATAATCATAAAGTTTACTTCTATAATCATAAATCTTCATATACATAAAGGACAAAATACGTATTTCATTAGCATGTCATTCTGAATATACCATTAAAATAAGTTGTATTCTGCACTGTAACATTTCTCATGACTAACTCAGCTTAAGATCTACCTAACAGGGAACCCCATTCATGTCTTTCTTTCAGTGTGATGCCAACTGACTTCAGCCCATTTAATCATTCACAATTGTCAGGTGCTTCTGGCAAACTCTGGTTATATTTACTCATTAGAGGTAGATGGAGACTATCTGCAGACTACCATTTCTTTCCCAAACCTTGTTACCAGGAATTCTTACTCCAAATTCTGCCAATCATACCGATTTTATTAGCAAATGTATGAATATAGTTATACAATCTATGCTTTACTCTCAGAAAAGTCTCCCTCTCAGTTTCTGCAAGATTCATTACAGAAAGTTTTACTCCCACACAGACTCAGGATCAGAGCCAACACTGCAGTTTATGGAATGTGATGGAATATCCACGAGTGAACCTATAATCACAAATGACTTTAAACCTAGAAGCCTGAAGATTAGACTGGCAAGCTTAGATTAGACTGTGACTGTGCATCACAACCATAATGTGGAGTTCTTGTATGCTGATATACACACCTCAGGGTGCAGATTTTGATAAAAATATTTGAAATGCTTAATTAGATGGTTCTGGAGTGGCTTCCTGAATGGAGAACCTAAACTTCTATCACTAAGACATAGATTAAAATTAATTCACATGTACAACCTGAAGACAAATGATAATATGTGTATTTGTATCATCATGAGTAGCAACATTAAATTTTGCAAATTGATGCAATTTTGGAAATGCAGATTAGAAGAGATTCTTTGTATCCTGGTTTGGCATGACACACTCATTAAGAGCCATACTGCTGAAAATGAAAATTAATATTAATATTGAATCTATTCACTCACAGCAAATAATGTGTGTGTGTGTGCGTGTGTGTGCACATGTGTGTGTGTATTCTCCCCAAACCCAACTTGGTAAACTTTATGGAGTTTATTCACTCTGACCCAATAGACATTAACTGATTACATTAACTACTCAAATTCAACCTAGTCCCACTGAATATTCCTTATCTAAAGACTGAATTTTAAATTTAACCTCCAGTAGCTTATACATAAAACTATGAGAGAAAAATGATTACTATATACAATGAAGACATACATGTAACCAGCAAAAATAAAATATGCAAATCTATTATAGTTCTCATTTCTATAATTGACCACAAGATCATAAATCATTTCAATTGCTTCCTACTTCCACTAATTATTCTCCATTTCTTTACCCTCAGCTAGAGCCTCAGCTTTTCAGAGTTCTCTACTGAGGTAGAATTACATTTACGGAGAGTTTGAATCCTCAACCACCCTTTGACATATTTTTTGCATTAATATTCATCATTGAGCATCAAATACAGAAGCACATCAGAAAATTCACTGGGTTACAGACACAGTCCAGTGACAAACCAGTTTCTCTTTATTAATGAAGATCAAATTAAGATTAATCTCTCCAGCTAATAGAGTAATTGTTTTGTTTTGTGGGAGGGCATGGGCTGTTGGTTAGGTAGCATCAAGATCCCAAGATAACCAAGTGACTGTCTTGTCTTCCCATGTAGTAGAAACATTTTTGTATCTTTAGGTGGAAGCATTTCCCCTCTGGGAACTAAGACTGCTAAACCAGCAGAGTTCAAAGTTTCCAGGACAAAAAGCAAAAATTTTGTGAGTCGGTTATGAGGTGTAACAGTGGGATTTGCCCCTCTCCTTCTGCATCTCAATTCCCCGAGCCATACATAATGGCCGCTGATTCAAAGCATGTACTATATCCTGTAAACCCCATTCTTTTGGGGCATTTTTTCCAAGTGGCACCATAACTGAGTCTTCAGTAGTCTTATATTTTGGCAAACCCTTCACCTTTCGATTAGGTGAGCTGCTTCCAGGTGTTGAGATATGTGATAAGTTAATTTCATAGACTTAAGTACATGGCTTCTCTTCCTTGGCAAATAAATTATTTTATCGTATTCTATGCTGTGCAGAATGCCATGATGGTAGGGAAGCCATTTTTTGAGTCAATAGATAGTAGTTCTGAAAAAAGCATTATGGCAAGGGAAGGCACTCTACTGAGGACCAATCTCTGTTCCCCTCACAATGAACAAGATCTACTGTACTCATTGCTGTGCCACCAGGCTGCTGACTGGGGCCTCTTGGGTTTGTGCTATGTCTCTGGATGATTGTTGCTCACTGCTCTTGGCTGAGTTTCAATTAACCAGGTCAGCCTTGGTGAAGGCAAGTCCATCATAGCTTCCATCCCTGTCATGACAGCAACTTTGTTCATGTATCCTTGTGCAGGCACTGGGTGGCTGTTACAAGAAACCGACTGGTATGTAGTCAGCATGTCATTTTATCCACCTCATTATTAAAAGCCTCCTCTGCATTGACTGTCATTTGGTAGACCTCCTTATAGAGTACAAATATGGACCACAGTCTGTAAAAATTGTATTTTTCAACTATTTTCTAAAATTATAACTGTTTATTGGAGTAACTCAAGTCAGATTTTTGGCTACCAGAGCTAGAATTTTTCCTGTGATTTATTGTATTTCTTGCAATACTCTAGTAGGCTGCCCATCTAGTTTCTCAATTATCCACCGAAACATGGCAGAGAAATCCTGATTGCTGATATATTCCTGCTGTCCCTATGATAGGTGTGCACCTTGTCTTTGGTGATTAAGTACTGCTACTTGGCCTCTGCTACTATGGGCTCCCCTCAGCCCCCCTGAAATCAAGGAGCCCATAGCCACAGTCATACTTACCCTACAAAAGATAGCAATGACAGAACTTTTCAAGGATACAATTGTTCTCCCTACTAACACATTTTTAAATTCTAAAGGGAAGGGCATATTTTCTGGGCTCTCTCATGAAACATAATTGGGGAGTAAATGTGCAGATCACACATAACAAATCCAGTCCATCAATTCAATTCTCTCCAAAGTCTTTGAGTTCTCTTCTCCACAGCATTTCAGGGAAGGTCTGGAATCTCAGTCTTATTAAATGTAGACTACCATTGCATTCAAGTTTCTGTAAAGCTGTTAGAGCTACCCAAAACTGCAAAGCTAAAACATAAATCTTAAGTCTCTAGTAAGCGCATCGTACCAAAGAAATTCAGCCAAATCTAGGGTTGTATTTTATCACCTTTGTTCAAAGACCCTTGAAATTTTCTGCAGATTTTTGCCGATATATGTTAGAAAAGTCAAGGCCCATGTATCCCAGAACTTAAAGTATTTAAAAAAAAAAAAAAAGAAAGAAAGAAAAGTCAAGGCCTTCATAATGTAAGCCATCGCTTCCTGGGTTGTCCTGTGTTCACTGTCTCCTGTAGCTTAGTGATATATTACCCTAGCCCATAGGTCTAGTAGCAGCAGCAAGTGGTTGTGGTACGTCTTGAGGAGGATGTGGTGTCTTCTCCAAGTGAGGTTATCACAGGCTTTTCATGCAGAGGAAGGCTAGTTTCCTCAGATCTTGGAAAGCAAGCTACTTCCACGGATGAAAGAAACTCAGAATGACTTCTGTGGCCAAAATTACTGGGGTTTTTCTTTTGTTTTGCTTTTTCTGAGCTCAGCCATAAGTCCAAATTACAAGATTCAGGACCTCATTATTTTCCAATCAGTGTTCTAACATTCACATGAGAAACCTGACAAGACTGTGAATTCAACTGTTAACTATAATTCAGCACCCTGTACACTAAGTTTTATGTTTGGTTTTCAGTAATATTAGTTCTGAGCCTAATAGTGGTTAGACAAATTTTAGGGCCATTATGAAAGCTTTACAGTTCTGAAACTGTGACTTAAGCTGAGTGCTAAGGCACCTAAGATTATCTTTTTCCTTTCTTAGGTACTCAGATTCAATCAAAATTATTCACCCCATACCACAGTCCTTGAAGTTGCCATTATTATCACCCTTGTCAGCTTGACTCCAGCCTCCTGAGCACCCAAGACACTCACTGTAGTTCACATTTCATGGCAATCTACCACTGGTTATAGTATGATTGATTATGATATCCCTGCATGCCATGAATTACTAGCATCCCATTTTCTATTAGAGAAGAGCTCAGCTTTGTGCTCATGTCCAAGGGCAAAACCAAACCAGTTTCAAAACCCCATTTTTGCAAGTCTATAACCTGGGACTACTCTCCATCTCAATACCAATTCTATGTTAGTATAGAATATCAGAGTGACCAAACAAAAGGTTGACATTGCAATTGTAATTCAACAGGAAAAGTTTAACGTGAACAATTATTACCTATAGCAGGTAAGTAGCTATACAGGAGTAAAAAAAACTAAGGAATATCCTAAGCTGAAGGAGAATACCCAAGGGAAGAACAAATTTGAAAGGAGGGCCCCACTCCAAGTCTGAAGTTCAGATCTTGTTGGAGAAGATACGGTTGCAGCTGACTGGTTAGTGAAGAATTTCATTGGTGTTCCTGAGCCAGAGCAGGTTCATAATCATGGGGCAAGCAAGAAATACTCATCCAGGATACAGACTGGCCAAGTCTGGTGGGTAGTATGTGGATGGAGTTAGAGCATGGGGAGCTCATTGACCTGCATGATGATGTGAGGCCTGCAGTATAGTATACATTGTCTGACTCATGAGGGCCATGAGAAACAACCTCCTGGGGTGTAGGTGAGCTGAAGAAGGGGAGCATTGGAGTATCAGGAGTTCACTTATTGAGCGGGTAGCATGAAGCCTGGAGAACACAGTGTTGACCTTGGAAAGACCTCAAAAGCAGACTACCAGGCTAGGGCTGAGATTTCAAACTCACCTCAAGCACACAATTGGGCATAGCACTCCTGGCTGTCTCCATCCAACATGCCACTGCCAGCCATGCAGTGAGAAAAAACACAAATGGAACCAAGAAGAGGAAGAGTCCCATCCTCCTTCACTGTCCCTCCACTGCCCTCTTCTGACAAAGCTTAATACCATGCCCACAGCAAAAGAAAAATGCTTAAAGGGTAACGCTCCATTATTGCAAAGCAGGTAACAAAGGATGACTTTGGAGCTGAGAAGTAATACATTAATGAGTGGCACAGTTAGTCATAGACAGTTGTGCTGAAAATAAGAAAAATGTTTATAATTGTTTAGTGCAAAAGAATACCTAAAAACTAGTCCAAAAATATTAAATCAAGAATCCTCTCAAATTTTCAAACTAAGCTATTTGCAAAATTCTGCTTGTAAAAAAAAAAAAATCAGCTGATGAAATAGACATTCAGGCAAATTTCCTTTGTTCTTTGTTAGAGGAAAATTGTCTACATTTCAAAATACTTCAATAGCTTTCTAATTTTTGTACTGTGACATTACATTCAGTCAAACCTGAAGGGTTTTTTGTTTTTGTTTTGGGGTGTGACTGTATAAATCTGCGCAGTTCACACAGAGAAGAAAGAAGTCTTCATCAAAGACAAGAAAACCTTTCATTACATGCTAATTACCTAATTACCAGTGTGATCTGCTCACTTGCTGACCCGTCACCCTAGGACACATGTATCAATATATCAATTGCCCCTCAAATTTATGTTTATAATGAAATACATTTCACAAATTAGTGGGAAATGTTAGTTCTATGACTAGATGGTGAAGGAGATATTTTGGGGAAAGGAGAAAGCTTTCTCCTACTCTTCTATTTTACTAATGGATGAGATGAATTTGAGAGTCATATAGAATTGGGCTCTGACACAGGCTGGGAGGCATGACTAGCTAAGAGACCAGTGCAATTATTCCAGTTTTTTTTTTTTTTTTTCAAGACATTTCCCTTAGGGAATACACTACTATGCACATTTGGTCTTTATCAAATGCTTCTTAAACACTTTAAATGGCTAAAATTTTAAGAAAATTTTAGAAATAAAAAAAAGTTCTTGTGAGAAATAAGTTTATCACAGATGCAAAACAATACTATCATATCAGTTATAAGAGCTATCATGTATATCGTGCCCTTTAGTCCTGAACATCCCCTAGTAACAGAAGTGTTATTATTCCAATTTAGAGATGACAAAACTGAGATCGAGGCAGGTTAAATGACTTATCCAAGTGAGCAGGTGCAGGACTCAGTCATAAAGCCAGGTTTTCTTTCTTTGAGGTTAATATTTTTTCTATTCTCTTTTTGTTGTTTTGTTGTTGGTGGTGGTGATGGTGGTGGGTTTTTTTAATTTTGTGATTTCTAACTGTTATTTGAAGTTCAGGGGTACATAAGCAGGATTGTGCTGTTTTGTTACATAGACAAACATGTGCCATGGTGGTTTGCTGCACAGATCATCCTATCACCCAGGTATATTTTTTGCCTCTCAATAACAATGAATCTTCCTAAAACTTCATCACCTTAATAAAATCTTTCTAGAGTCTACACAAGGAAACCAAATCAATGATGGAGGATACTGGAACAAATGAGACCTATGGTAGGAGAGGGGTTTACAGTTATTTAGGTTAATTGATTGCCTATTTTGCCCAACATACTGTAACAGCTCTTTCTTTCTTTTTTCTTTTTCTTTTCTTTCTTTCTTTGGGGAGCTGGAAAAAATCTAAATACACAATATCCAAAAATACAATTTCTCTCACAATATTTATGGCCTCTTTTCTTCTGTGTAGTTTTCTAATTGTAACAGGGTCAGCTTCAATTTGCCATATGGAAACTTAATTGAAAATGAGTAGATAATTCAGTCCACTAAAAGGTCAATCCTGTAAGAAGAGAAAAATAGGTTAATAATTTAGCATCATATAAGATTTATTGCCTTTCTTATTTTCTACACATTTATACTAGGCTTTCATAAGTACTGGCTGTGACTTTGAGAACTGCAAAAATCTTGCCTTTAAGCTGCTCTATAAACCACTGAAGAAGTCTGAGACTATCTGCTTTTCTTATAGGAAAATGTTAATTAAATTTGATGATGGCATTATTAAGAATAATATTAGTTGAAAAAATGCATTATTATGCATGACCCTAATATATAAAAGAAGTATTAATGAAGACTAGTGTTTTTGTGAGTTCCTCACTTTTTTAGTTGTATAATATTGGGTAAAAAAAACTTCTTATCAAATCCTGTGATTTATGAATTTTAACAAACATGTTTCCAGCAATAGACACCTTAAAAGCAAAAATTGGAGACCCCGTGTGTTGAATGCCCCCTCCTTACCCTCTCATCCCCTCAGATAATCCCTGGAGAGTTGTTACACACACACACACACACACACACACACACACGCACACACCCCTCCAAACGGGCTTCAGGTTTCACATATATTGTGCCCTTTAGCCTCCCAGTAACAGAAGTCTTATTATTCCTATTTTAGAGATGACAAAACTGAGGCCCAGGCAGGTTAAATGACTTACCCAAGTTAGTAGGTGCAGAACTCAGAAATCCAGATTTACTTCCTTTGAGGTTAATATGTATATATTTTTGTGTCTTTTCTTGTTGTTTTGTTGTTGCTGGTGGTGGTGGTGGGTTTTTTGTTTTTTGTTTTTTTCCTAACTTCTAAGTTCAGGGGTGTATAAGCAGGCTCTTCAAGAAACAGCTCTAAAATCATGAAGTGGTTCAGATGTGGAAAGGTGCTGGGATGTGAAAGCCTGAAAATCAGTTTTGGTTTTTTTTACAGGTAGAAAGAAGCTCAGGGCACAGATCAAATGCCTAAAATGCCAATCCTTGGACTACACTGCAGGGACTCCATCATAGTGTACTTTACTCTCTAGGGGCACAAGGTTACTTTAATATTTTCAAAAGTAGCTCACTTTAAGAAGACATTGCAGAGTCACCTTTCCTGAAGAATGAAACATGTTAATTAGATGCCCATCAGCTCAGGGCCAGAAAATAGCTATCAGCTCTTCAGAACTTGCTTCCTCTCCTGTGTCAACAGCCTTCTCTATCTCACCTGCTTTGATGTAGATGCAATTTAGATGAGGCTTCAAAGTAATTGTTCACTAAAGAATCTTATTATTTTGATTGGGAGATGCATCAACCAGACTTATAACTCGTTTGTAGCAGTCAACTTATTAAAGATAATGTGCTGACAATAAGTCACATCCATTTAAGGTAGAAGATTTGATGAGTTGTGATGGTTTGAACAACCACCATTGTCATGAGGCAGAGCACTTCCATCAGCCCCAAAAGACTCCTTGGACTCCTTCGTACATCATTCTTCCATTTGCTCACAGTCCCTGACAAAGCTTGGTCTACTCTTTGTCAGTACAGATTAGTTTGCATGTTCTAGACTTTCATACACTCTGAAGTCTTTCGGTCTAGTTTTTTTTTTTTTTTTTTTTTCCATCCAGGTTGACAGTTGTTAGTTAGTTCTGCTTTTCCCTCAGAGAAGTATTTCATTGTTGTATGGAGGGTACCACATCTGGTTTATCAATTCAATTGTTAATGGGCACTTGGCTTGCTTATCGTTTGGGGCCATTACTAATAAAGCACCTAAACATTCATGTACTAGTGTTTGTCTGAACAAGTGGTTCATTACTCTCCTGTAAACATCTAGGGGTAGAATGACAGGGTTGTATGGTAGATGTATGCTTATCACATTAAAAAAAAAACTGTCAAATATTTTCCAACATGGTTTACCATTTTGTATTCTCATCAGTGGTATATGAGAATTCCACATTTTTATCAGCACATGGTATTGTCAATCTTTTTAATTTTAACAAGTCTAATAGATATCAGTTTCTTATGATGGTTTTAATTATTATTTCCTCAATTACTAATGATGTTAAGCATCTTCCTGCTGGATATTTATACCTCTCATTTTTTGATGTGTCTGTTCAACTCTTTAACTGAGTTGGATGTCTTCTTATTATTAACTTGTAAGAGTTCTTTGTAAACTTATGATACAACTACCTATTTTAGGTGTATATTTTGTGAATCTTTCTCTCTCCGAGTCCTTGCCATTTACACGATGGAACCACTAATGGTTCTTATAACACATTTTGGAGAAAGACTATGTCGATGGCAAAGTGAAAAAAAAAAAAAAAAGCTAACAATACGTTATTCCAAACTTAAACTTCAAAAGATGCATTGTTCACTTATTAGTGGTGATTGTCTTCTCCTCAGCCCAGGCTGTAACCATGTACTTCACTGCCTTATTTTCTCTGAAAAGAAGTACATTAAAGTTAATGTACCGGGCTTTTCTTGACACAGATATCCCTGCTGTTTTAATATCTACTAATACACACACTCATGTGCACACACGCACACACACACACACACACAGAGCAATTAAATGACCCCAATGCCATAATTGCCTGTTAAGTATTTGTCTTCTTATATCAATCGATCTTTTTCCAGATGTGGATATATCTGCTTAATAATAGTGTTATTATTAGCCCACAAAGCACCCCTGAACATTTATTAGAAAAACAAAGTAGACTCAGCTCATCCCCAGCTTGAGATGCTAAGCATCCAGCTGAACCCAGAAGAGATTTTACACCCAACTGATACAGCCCTGAAAATGGAGTTTTCCACTGGTAATGCTGAGAGACCCTTGAGTATAGAACCAGGCACTGGGATGATAAACATCTGACATTTTCATTTGCAAGTATTCATGTTTCATTTTAGATAATGTTCCCCCTATTTACTTCTTCAGCAGCAATGCATCAAATATCCTACAGTGTAATCCTTCTCTCAGCACTTATCAATGAACTATGAAATAGTATTAAATAGAATTAATTAGAAGTTTTAATGAATCATGTCTGTCCTCATTTGTTATACAATGTAATTTTCAAGGAGTGATTAATTACAAGTTACAGATGAGTGAATGGTTAATGTAGTTTGTTAACCTTACTAAGAAATGACTGTACACAGCAAGCTGCTTCTCCTCTGTTTATTAGCACGTGGTTATGTACCACCATCAGTTTAAGTGAATGAAAAGGTTTTATTAACTTTCCAATTAATGTGCACCATAAGCTGACAATTTACTCCCTTATTTTCTTTCCTGGGCATCATGTGAACACTGTTGGGACTCAAAGATAGAATTTAGCCGTCTTCATTTTGGTGTGTTTCTATATAGCTATTAGTTTGCAGCTATGATGTCCACCTGTGCTGCAGAATTATTTTAAGTAGATCCCATTTAATACAAGGTGGCTTGTTTGAAATGAATCTCCCTGAATATTTCCTTGAAGAATATACCAATTTACCACATCATTACTGTCATTATCTAAAAAGTGGCAGCTGGCTGCCCTTCATTTTCAATTTTCTTACATATACCTTTCAGAAGCCAAATAATGCCCATGCTGACAAAATCTAGTGGCTAAATGCAAAGTCATTCTGTGGACAGAAAGTTGAAATGGGAGTATGGGAGTTCTAAAACCCCTTTTTGCCTCACCAACAGACACACAAAAGACCATGGAATCCTTGGGGATGAGTTACCATCTTACAACAAATTAGTCTCTGCTCCCTCCTTTTACAAAGACGAATTACTTTGGTTCTTGGAGGTGCACATTTTTGCTGTGCAAAGCAGAAACTGAGTTTTCTGAAGCTAGATAGCTCTGTGGGGGTCCAGCTAACCTGAGTAGAAAAAATAGCCGTACTTATATTGTATGATACATAGCAATTTTTAATTTTTTACAGATATTGTCTCAATATATCTGTGTAAAACTCCCATGAGTGAAGAAACTATTATTATAAAATGGTATCTGACTTATTCAGGCTCCACCAGCAGTGAATGCTTAGACAAGCAAAACATCCATTAATGCAACAGATATTTATTGAGTGCAGCTGTGGTCTGTTTGCGTTCCTCTACCCCAAATTCATGTTAAACCCTAATCAAGGTGATGATATTAAAAAGTGGGGCCTTTGGGAGGTGATTAGGTCATAAAGATAGAGAGAGAAATTTGTGCTTTTATTTAAAAAACCCTAGAGAACCAGCCAGTCATTCCAACTATATGAGGACACAGTGAGAAGATGCCATCTGTGAAGCAAAGAGAGATCTCTCACCAACAGTGAATCTGCTGTTGCCTTGATCTTGGACTTTCCAACTTCCAGGAGGGTGAGAAATAAATTTCCATGGTCTCTAAATTACCCAGTCTAAGGTATGTTGTTATAGCAGCTCAAATGAACTGCAACAAGCAGATAATATGAGGCATCTCTATTTTGCAGGGAACTGACGTTAGAGTCTGGATATATTCGTCCATTTTTATGCTGCTGATAAAGACATATCTGAGACTGGGCAATTTACAAAAGAAAGAGGCTTGTTGGACTTACAGTTCTACATGGCGGGGGAGGCCTCACAATCATGGTGGAAGGTAAAAGGTATGTCTCACATGGCAGCAGACAAGAGAAGAAAGCTTGTACAGGAAAACTTCCCTTTTTAAACCCATTAGATCTCATGTGACTTATTCACTATCACGAGAACAATAGGGGAATGACCCACCCCCATTACTCAGTTACCTCCCACTGGGTCCCTCCCACAACACGCAGGAATTCAAGATGAGATTTGGGTGGGGACATAGTCAAACCACTTCACCAGATGAGACAAAGTCCTTTCCGTCATGACCCTTAGATTTCAGCAGGGGAAATGGTAAATGAATAGAGACAGTGATAAGTCCTGTAAAGAAAATAAAAAAGAAAGAGGTTACAGAGAAACTGGAGCTGAAGGATGTTATTTTAGACAAGGTGGTCAGAGAAAGCATCTTTGCTTTTTTTGACAAAGAGAAAGAGATGTCATATCATATCAACTAACTGATGAAAAGCAGTCAGTTATGTAAAGAGGACATTCCAGGCAGAGAGAACAACAACAAAATGCAAAGATCATAGCCTTTGGTGTGTTTAAGAAAGTGCAAGAGATTGATGTAGCTGGAGAGGAATGAAGTTGAAGAGATAGGCAAGGACGAGATTGTGTAGTTCCTTCTGAGGTCCTGGAAAAGACTTTTAATTTAAACTCAAGAGATAATGGATGCTGACAGGGATTTTCCAATCCAATTCTGCTCAGAACTTTGAGGACATAAGAAGTGGAAGATAATGTGCTAGAACATCAAGTTGTATTTTAGTTCTCAATTCTCATTATAAGGAAGAAAAGCAGAGAAAAGAAAAGAGTTTCCCCTAGAGCCTAGAATTTGAAGCTATTAATATAAAAGTATACTTATAATGTACTGACTTCATTAGGGGACTCATCTTACAGACAAGCAATGCTCTTTAAAGTCAAGGGCTATGTCTTACGTACATTGTGTTCTGTACTGCACACAAATCAATGTCTTACATTTCCAATCAGTGCTTTGTGAAATGCACTGAATGGCCTGATATCTGCTGCTCTGTCCAACCCAAGTCTGCAAAATCCTGATAGGAGATGCCATGGTATTTGAAATCGCTGTAACAGAACAGAAGGACCCAGAAAGCAGCCCTCACAAGCACTTGGCTTCACAGAGCATGTGCTATAGATCCAGGCATCCAATTTGTCTATAGTGGGGTATTGCTAATCCCTGAGGAAAGTGTGTAATAATGCAGTTATTTCTGCAATGCATTTTCTTTGTTTAAATCTACATTTTCCCTCGTACTTCTCCAAAAAAAACTGTAAGGGATCACTTATATTAATCCTCTAGATTGCTAAGGAAAATCCATTTCTACTTCTCTAATCAGACTCTGAGAGGTGACAAACTCAGATTAGCGAGCAACATCAGTTTTTGACACAAGAGTTGGATTTTACCCAGGAATCTCAACTATAAGCTCCTAAGAGAGAAACTTTTTTATTAAGGATTTTTTTAATGATCCATATCAAAGTGCATGCCAGTAATGACAAAAGCAAATTTGTTCTAGAATGCTGCATGAAATAATGGTGTCATCTGAAATGCTAATGAATCTTCACTGACTTCACCATGGCCCAATTTGACAGGAAGGTGGGAGTCCCAGCGAATGAGTCACTGGAAATACAGAAGCACAAGTGGTAACAGTTATTTATTGTTCATATGACTCGGCACATTAAAAAATGTTGTAAATCCTTGTTATATATATCACTTGCAAATTCACAGACTGAGAAGGGAAAAAGAAAATTGTCCACAAGATGTTGGAACTGGGATAATTTTTCCATTTTTCTATCTTTATAATACATCAATCTGCATGTCCAATGTGACAGCCTTAACCATATGTGGCTAATGTCCATTTTGTGTTGCTATAAAGGAATACCTGAGGCAGGGTAATATACAATGAAAAGAGGCTTATTTGGCTCACAGGTCTGCAGGCTGTACAAGCATGGTGCCAGTATCTGCTGGGCTTCTGTTAGGGTCTCATGAAGCTTTTACTGGTGGCAGAAGGAAAGAAGAGCCAGCGTGTCACATGGTGAGAGGGAGAGCAAGTGAGAAAGAGGGGAGGAGGTGCCAAGCTTGTTTTAGCAATCAGTTCTCTCAGAAACAATAGAGTGAGAATTCACACATTACCGTGGGGAGGGTACAAAACTTCATGAGAAATCCACCCCCATGACACAAACACCTCTCAATAGGTCCCACCTCCAACAATGGGGATCACATTTCAACATGAGATTTGGAGGGGACAAGTATCCAACCCATATCAGCTAAATGAGCACTTCACTGTGACTGGTCGAATGGAGAAACAAAATTTTAATTGTATTTAATTTCATTAATTTAAATCTAACAACAAATGCCCAGTTCCATGATTGTAAAACTGACAGTATGTTTGGAACAGCTTGGTTATGTGAATCTACTTTTTTCCACCATTCAACGGACACTTATTGAGACCTATTTTGTGTCTGACTACTAAGCCTTCCATTTACTAATTCAAGCAAGATTTAATCTCTGCCTTGGAATTGCTTAGCGCCTAGAGGAAGACAGAGAGAGAAACAAATGATTACACAGAGATTACATGCAGTTTGTGAACACAGGCTATGAAACAAGGTTCTGGACTTGGTTTTGAGGCGTTTACATAGTAGCTGACAAGACTTAAAGGGAAGAAAGAATTTTCAAAATCAAAAGACATTATGCAAACTCTAGATCATATCAAACATTATTAAGTTTCTCAGAAGTTATAATGTAAGAATGGAAGTTTGAGGAGAAAATTCACTGGTCAGTTCATAATTTAATTTTTAAGAGACCTTATATTTTAGAACAGTTTTTAGGTTCACAGCAAAATGGAGTAAAAAGTACAAAAGTTCACCCTCTGCCTCCACAGCCTCCCCCAATCAATATCCCCTGCAGTGGAGTGGTACTTTTGTTAGAATTGATGAGCCTACACTGACATATCAATCAACGTTTATAGTTTGCGTTAAGGTTCACTCTTAATGTTGAACATTCTATGGGTTTGGACAAATGTATAATGACACATAGTCACCATTATAGTATCATACTGTAGTTAAATATGTAGAATCGTGTCTCTGCCCTAAAAATCCTCCATGCTCTGCCTATTCATCCCTCTGTCTCCCCAATCTTTGATCTTTTTACTTTCTCTATATAAATCTACTTTTTCAACTGTATCTTTTATGAAATGTAAAAACAGATGAAGTAGTTATGATGAACACTTAGCATTTAGTTTGATATTTGTTTTAAGTGTAATTACAGATCAGATTTTGAAGACAGTGGGGAAAAATGTAAAATGTCTCAGTAATTTTTCACTTTGATTACATGCTGAAATGATAACAGTTTGGCTATATTAAGTGAAATAAAACATGTCCTTAAAATTAATTTTATCTATTTACTTTTACTTTTTTAATGTGACTATAAAAATTTTAAATTATATATGTGGATTACATTATATTATTGAACAGTGTTACTTTAGAGTTATGATAACTAAACTCCAGAAATATCATTAACAGGAAGATCAATCATTTTGCAGACGTTACGAATAAACTGCCTTCCACTCTATTGCATTAAGTTAATATTAGATAGAATTTAAGAAATTTGCCTGAGTAAATACAATTAACTACTGGCTAACATTAAATCATCATAGGTTGATGTGTGGATTCAGTACAGCAACATAGGGAAATTCAATATTTTAAGTGTACATCTGTAATGTAAGTCCCCATTTTTAATGTGATAACCATGGACCTTATAATCAGAAACCCCATTTTGCCCATAAACATCACCCCTCATATTGTCCCCAGTATTTTGGTGTTCCATCTTCCTACATATGGGTCCTCAATCTAATACAAATGCCACAGTTTTGCCCCAAAAATGAAAGTAGGCAGATATGAACTAGTTTATTTTTATCCTGAGCTGACAGCATTTTCTCTTCTTTCTACCTTGTCAAATATTAAATATGAAATCAGAAGGGAGGAGGGAGGAGAAGACACTGTAAAGGGTTTTTAGAGAGCAAACAAGTGGGAGGTTATACACCTGCACTCTCTTCCTTCCTCAGTTCTTAGATTCACTGATGCTTCAAGGGGGAAATAACACTTAAAAGTGTTGTATTGGTACTCACGCTCAATCCATAACTCTCCTCTCATCTGTGCTTCTACAGTGCTGGGGACTGGAAGGAGAGGCAGTAATGGAGACTCTAAAAGTGATCTTTTCATGCTTACTCAGCTCTCTCCCAGTTCCTGTATCCTGCATGTGACATGCAGAAGGACATGAGGAAGCTTTGACTGAATTCTGAACAGCACATTATTATTCTGCTCCAACACACGCTCTTAGACCAGCTTTGTTTTGGCCTCCACGTCAGATGATTTTCATGAGATATTTGAAGTAATCCATAACAAAATAGCAAACCTATTTCTAGATGGGTACAGAGGTTTGTCTGCCCACAAAAGGAGAGCTAAGACATGTACCCACGGTATTTGTAAGTGCTGAGAGGGATATCTGACATGTACCACTTAGCATCATTTATCTACCACCTCCTTTCCTATTTGAATGGAAAGATGGCATGATTTTCTTTAACTTGCAAGTCCTATTTTTAAGAAATTAAATAACGGAAGAATCGTGACGAGCGCTTGAAAGATGAAGTCAATGCAGCTCTGTTGTAAAGTTCCGTTAAGATGTGGGGTCACTTCCTGGTCCTCCAATGCACCATGATAGTTCTCGCTTTATGAGATGGCTCCTTGTCCAGGATACTCTTCCCATCTCATGCTTACAGCTCCTCCTCTAACTCGTCTTCATCCTTCAAGTCTAAGTTTAAATACCATTTTCTCAGCGAGGCTAAATATAGAATAATATAAACTTAAAATTAAAATAATGATTGAAACTCTAATTTCTTAAATCTAGTGAAAGCAGTAATGCTGAGAGACAGTGATAAAGCGTTGAGTCATCTATAAGTACCCCGATCTCCAGGGTAACTAGAGGTACCCTTCTAGTGTGCCTGAAGACACATTTGCAGATTTGCCTGTACTTCTTCATAGCATACAACACGATTGTAATAACCTGTTCAACACTTGTCTCACTAGATAGACTATAGGTAAAAAAGCAAAGAGACTGTCAAGTCAGAACAAAAATAGGCTCTGTGAGGGAAAATATTGATCAGGACTACTATTCCCAATGCCTAGCATAGTACTTAGGTACTGAATAAAGATTTATTGAGTAAATGAATAAATAAATGCAAGAATGGAGAAATTATGTGTCATGTTCATCAGTAAGGTTTTACTGAAAAGGACATGTTGGGAAACAGACCACATACCATGTATATATGGAAAGATAGAAATCAGTAAATAGGGTATCTCATTCACTTTTCAATATAAAGCACTTCGGTATCAAAAGTCTGAACTTGTTATTTAACCAGCTGTTAGATATGGTATTGTGAGCTTTATCATTATCTATATAGCAGGAAGTAATTTTAAAATTCCAAAGTTAATAAATCAATCATCTGTATGTGTGTATAAGTAGGATGTACTATTACAATTAGAAAAAAAAAGAAGCAGGCTGGGCATGGTGGGAGTGTCTTAGCAGGCTAATGCATTATAAATACTACATAATGAGCAGTGGGTATTACCAGAGATCGTTTTAATTGCCATCTTGGTTTTGTTGGGTTGTTGGCTGACTTCTTGACCATATCTCATTTTATCAGAGGGAATTTTGTGGCCTGTAACTTGTGAAACCAGTAATGCTGACTTCCTATCTTATCCTGTGACTAAAAATGCCTAACTCCCTGGGAACATAGCCAAGCAGGTCTCAACTTCATTTTAATCAGCCCCTATTCAAGATGGAGTTGCTTTGGTTGGATCACCTCTGACAAAATGAGCCTTGTTTCTAATTTAATTTTCATTTATCTTTCACACTCTCTAACTCTCTAAACAGCCCATTATTGTAAACAACCTCACAGCTTTGGGTATTGTCCTAGTTTCTAATTAAGTGAATATCTTAAGAATGTATCATGAAGATACAAGAATTAACCAATAATCCCCCATAAAGAAACAGCCTTAAGCATATTGGTGTTCTCACCCAACACCATGACTATGATTCCCTTTAAATATCCAAGGAGTCTACATGATAATCCAATGCAATAATAACAAAAATAATAATGTTACAGAATTTTTAATGCTATCTCAATAGTTATCCATAAAATGTCATACTGTATAATACTATAAAGTCAAAATTAAAATAATGATTGACATTTTTTTCACTTTTTAAAACTCATAAGAACAGGAAGACGCTGGGAGAAAGTAATAAAGTTTAAATATCTATAAATTCAATGAAAAGTCTGAGTGATCAGGCTATTTGTTGCTTGTCAGAATCATAGTATCATATAATCAGATAATCCCAGAGTTGAAAAGAGCAGAAATGAGTCATTTTTTCCAATTTCTCATCCAGTGCTTCTCAGCTTTTTGCCAAAAGTTACCAACAAATAATCATCCTGCCTGGGTTAAATACTCTTTCCCAATGAGATTCACAGTGACTCTGAAATGTCCTAACTTTCAGAAAATTTTCCTTTGTATTGAGACAAAACTATGTGTAACTTTCATGGGTTGGTATAACCCATTAGAACTACCCAGAATAAAGCCAATCCTCATTTCCTATTAGAGACTTTCTAACATTTGAAGACTTCTTTTGTTCTTCTGAGTCTTCTCCTTCCTCTTTACTCAGTAAGGTTGCAGATATCCTCCAGTAAGGAAATTCGCCTTTAGAAACCACATCCTCCTATCCATAGTCTCATAAGTACTGTGTTATTTATGTTTTCAAGAATGTCTATTACTTTGGGTTACATTTTAAAAATATAGGAAGAGCTGGAATATCAGACATAGAGAACCTTGTCATAGAAGGAAGCCTAAGAAAAAGAAATCTAAACATTTGTGTTTGGAAGGAAATCCCTAAATGAGGTGATGGCTTCCAAGATTAAGAGCTTGGAACAAATCCAAGGAAACCTACCCTTCCTCTATCTACACTAAGTTGCCTGGAGAAGGAAGTTAATTTTTAAGTCCCACTGCTTAGAAGCTCTGAATTACCTTCTAGAGCTATGATTACAAGACCTAAGCAGCAGAAGACTGAGCAGATGGGAATTGTGCATACTTAAAAAAAAAATCTTTGTCATTTTAATAGCTTATTTTTTGTTCCCCCTATTGCATGACTTAGTTCTGAAGCACCACTTAGTCTTGCTCATTTTTATTCTACATGAATTCAATTGTTGACCTTCCATGACTATTTCCCCAGGCTTTGAATTGCAATGACCCTGTCAGCAACATCACCTTTGCCACCTGTCTGACTGACACTTTTACATATGCACTGGGCCAGTGGTCTTATTAATAAGTTCTCCTCCCATTATTTCATTAATAACGCGCCTTCATTAAACTACTCTCCTCATTTCAAGAAAAAGAGGTTTCTCATGGGGAAAAGAACAATATTTTGAGTGCTCATAGAAAACTGACTCAGTTTTAAAACTCCATGCAAATTAATTTTTTTTTACTCAGCTCATATCATTATTTTTACCCTGAAGATAATCAGTTTGAAAACTGTCAAAATCTTTGCTTTCCCAGCTTCTAATTTTCAGAAACAATGGTCTTCCAGTGAGGACATTTTAAAGCAAAGGATTCAAATTTAGAGTCTTGTCATTTTAAAGAATGCAGAGCATTGTATGGAAAAGTCAGTTTATTCCTTGGACTTCTATTTCTCATTTTGTTGAAAGCATTTCAGATGTCTTCTCAGAACTGAAAGCATACGGGGACTATTCAAATGTAAGAAAAAATTCATGAGCACTCACAGAAACCTTGGGCTAAACCAAAAGTGGGACTCAAATTGAAAAGTGACATTGATGTCTTTCTTCAAATGACTAAATTAAGCTCTAAAATTTTATTATTCCCAAGTCATCATCTATGTTCACATCCATTTTATTACAGCCATATTCTAGGTAATTATCAAATTCCAATTTGGTTTGATTTTTAAGGTGGAGGGGGGCTAATATAAAATTTCAACCTAATGGAAAGTACTTGGGAAAAGTGGAGCTATCTTTGTCTAGATTGTATTGGTAAAGCGAAAAGTACAGAGCTTTAAAAACTACTACACAAGTCATGTGACTGTTGGCAGCACTGATATCATCAATAAAGACATTACAACTCTTACGTCTCAGAATGTGGCTCAAATCGCCTGCACCTGTCTCTCTGGGGAAGCTTGTTAAAAATCCAGATTCCTAGGTCCACCTCAGCTACACCTGAGAAGGAATCCATTCAAAACAAACCAAAAACTTTCAGATGTGTGACACATGCAAAATTTTGCCGTGAAATCCCAGTCTTACAAGTCCCTTTATGAGTTGGTCATCTACTAAATCTCTTTTTACATTTTATTTCCAATATTTCAGGAAATGATCTATCCCCATTTCCTTCACACACCTATCTCAAAGTCCCCCCACAGGTTGCTCTGCAGATGATAATGCAGATGTCAGTGACTTCGCTAAAAAGATCTCAGAATGCGTTTTATCAAAAGGCATACTCTCTGGGTTTTAGAAAGGGGTTTTATTTCAGGCAGTGGGAAGTCATACAGTGTAATTTCTGACCCGCATTAGCATCACAAAGTCCAGGTTCTATTTCTTCCTACCCTCATCTTTGGCACTTTCAAGTGTTTTTCACTTACTTTGCAATCTGCAATCTACCCTCTCTCCATTGCATCTTATTGTTTGCCCCTTGCTGTTTCTTGAAAATGAAAAGAACAATTGTTGATTGAAGTAATAAAGTTCCCGTAAAATGGGGACTTACTGACTGGTTCTCTCCATTAACATTATAATTCTGACTTGTGATTCAGCACTACTGCTTAAGAGTCTCTTCTATCAGTTTCTAGGATAGCACAATTCAGCATTTGAATTCTCAGGAATTCATAAATTACCCAGAAGAACTTAACATATGTAGATCTGAACAGTGTCTGAAACTGCGCTTTTGCAGGCTGATCAAAAAAGCTAAGTCCAGTGACTTCCCCAAGCCTGGGTCAACCTACTTTGCAACTCAAAGTCTGCTTGGCATACAGTCAGTCAAGTCAGGATTTGAAAGCTATCCGTTTGCTCAGAAATGTCCATTTTTTTAGTAAGCCTGCCCATAGCCCTGGCATCAACTTGGAATTCGAATATTAATGCAATTTATTCAGGCTCTTATTATATAGCAAGTAAAAAGAGAAGATGGCACAGAAAACTCCATGTGTTAGTATGTTATCAGATTAGCTTGTTGTCACCTTGTGATAAAGAGGACAAGAGGCAGAGGACTTCACAATTTTAACAAGGTACCAAGGTGCAGAACATTAGTTGATGAATTCCTTGAAGAAGTGAACACAGCTGGCATATCATTCGTATTTAGTATTTGTGGAACCATACTTGGTGGGAAAGCACCAAGAGGCAAGCAAAATATTTGACGTGCTTACTTCTTACCTTGGCTTCTGTCACTAGAACTCAGTAACCTTGGCCTAAACTTATTGCTTGTTTACGTTTTATTATCCTGACATTTCTTCCTCTGTGTGTGAGTTTAAATTTCCAAAAGTTTTGTTTCTGATCATCTTAACCTGGAGATAAGGAATAAAAGAACAGATGCTAGCCTGTGTGTGCTTGTGACAGTGTAAGGTGGGGAAATTCTAGACATATTATTTATAATCATCTCTCTTTGAAAAAAAGGAAAAATTATTCATACTATGCTGAGGTTTAGACTGAATATGTTGTGATTTAGTATGTGTGGTACTTCATAGAGGCAGCAGTGACAAAGCCTGGGCTTTTAGTGTAATGGCCACCTGAATAACGTACATTGTACTCATTAAGTAATTTTTCATCCCGTATCCGCCTCCCACTCTCCTACCCTTCAGAGTCCTCAAAGCCTATTATTCCATACTCTATATCCATGTGGACACATTATCTAGCTCCCACTTACAAGTGAGAACATGTAGTATTCGACTCTCTGTTTCTGGATTTTATACTTAAGATAATGGCCTCCAGTTCCAACCATGTTGCTACAAAAGACATGATTTCATTCTTTTTTATGACAGAATCATATTCCATTATATTAGATAAAGAAAATGTAGTATGTATACACACACACACATATGTGTGTGTGTGTGTGTGTGTGTATGGCAGAATGTATATAAAATAGCAGAATATTACATTATATATATTATCCATATGTAAATATATGTTATATATGGAATGTACATAATATATAGAATATATAGTAGTGTTACATGTCATATATATGGAACATATATGGTAAAGTATTCTGCCTATATATATTTTGTTCTGACCCCCCACACACACACACACATACACTCCATTTTCTTCATCCAGTTATTTGTTAACGGATACTTAGATTAATTCCATATTTTTGCTATTGTGAATAGTGCCAGGATAAACATACGAGTGCGGGTATCTTTTTCATATAGTAGTTTAGTAGTTTATCTTCCTTTGGGTAGATACCCAGAAGTGGGATTGCTGGATTGAATGGTGGTTCCATTTTTAGTTCTTCTGGAAGTCTCCATACTGTTTTCCATAGAGGTTGCAGTAATTTACATTCCCACCAACCGTGTATATGTGCTGTTTTTCTCTCCACATCATTGCTAACATTTGTTATATTTTGACTTTTTAATAATAACCATTCTGACTGTGTAAGGTGATACTTTGTTGTGCTTTTAGTTTGCATTTCTCTGATGATTAGTGATGCTGAGCATTTCTTAGATATTTTTTGGCCACTTTTGAACACTGTCTATTCATGTTTTGTCTGTGGGGCCTTAAGAATAAATAAACCAATACAAGTGAAGCTCCATTTCCAATGTAGCTGTGGGGAACTGACTGTGTTTTGGTTAGGAGGAGTGAGAAGTGGGTGTAAAGGGAGCAGAGGGATAGACATGGCTTACCATAACAGGAGAATGTCCTGCCTGGGGTCCAGTACAGGAAACTGCTACAGGCAGGATGGCCCTCTCAGAGAATGTGCCGAGACCTCTGTCACTCATTTGTGTTTGAATGGATAGAGGTATGGGATTGGATCAGCCTAGCCAATAAATAGCCCTAGAGTTATCCCCCCTACTGTTACCACATTTTTCTAGGGGCGAGAGTGAATGCCAGATGTCTGTGTTATCCTGGCCTGAGTTAGACAGTGAGGTAATATAAACTGGGTCATTTTTTGCCATTTCCTTCTTTGCATACAGTAGTGCCACCACCAACAATAATCAAGTATGTTACTGAGTGGTTTATTTGTGACAGATACAGTACTAATAATTTACATGGATAATCTCTTTTACTACTTCACAGGCTATGAAGGAGATGCTATTTTTACCTTGTGCAGATGAAGAAACTGAGGCTTAGAGAGAGACTAAGTGCCTTGTACAAGGCCACCAAGCTACTAAGCACTGGGGCCAGTATCTGAATTTGTGTACTGCTGAATCCAGAGGCTGAACACAACCTGTACAGCTCTGCCGTCCCATAGACCTTCTCTGTTCCATGTGTTAAATCCTAAGTCGTGTGTGCTTTATTTGCAGAAATGGACCATGGAAAACTGGAATGGCTGTTCATTTCCTGGAGCTGTCTCAACAGCCATCTGGAATCAATATGTCCCTAAAGAAGGATATCACTCAATCTGCAGATCTTAGAGGAAAGGAGCAAACCCAGACACATCAGGTTTTGACAATGTGTATGGAGCCCGTCTTAGATCTCATCAATACACCACAATTTCCACAGAGAAGAAAGAAATCATAACTAGCCCAGTTTAACCAGATACAGAGGCAGTGACTGGAGAATGAAAAGGCATGCTTACTGTATTATCTTTTTCAGGTGTCCTGTATCTCAGATAGTTTTTGACTAGTGCTAGAAAGCAATCAATGGGAAATTAAGTTCCTTGGTGACCTTTAAAAATCAACGTGTTTTGTATTAACATTCAACCTATACATATTGAATCCTTACCAAGGAATAGTAGGTAACAATTTTAATTTTGTTTGGGGAGTTCTTGCTGTAAGAACAGGATCCTGCATATGTTTCCAGAGTGTCTTTCTAAAGGGTTTGTCTCTAATCGTCTTTAAAAGCTTCCTTGCCTTCAGATTTTGGTTACAATTCCTTGCCAAGGCTCACAAAGCCTTTTTTAAACCACACTTTGTATCATCCAGAACTATTTGCAAGTCCCAAAATGTGCCTACCCTCTCACCCTTTTGGTCACGATGCATACTGATCCTTCTGCCCCAATTGGTCCCCTGCTTGTCTACTTGGCCAATTCCATTTAACTCCACCCAAAATGCTCATTTATATTTGCTTGTTCTGTGTCAAGTCTCTGAATCACCTTCCCCATATTGAATGAAAAATATGGGCTCATGCTTTCACTTGTGTCTGCAGCCCCACAGGTCATCAAGAGCTCAGTCCTGCTGTCTTGCAGTAGGGTTCCAAACATCCTTCTGCTACCTCCTGAGTCATTTTCAAGTAAGTTATTGACTTCTATGTGTCTCCAATGGGATGTATAAAATGGGATATGAATAGTATCATACTCAAAGATTATTATAAAAATTAAATAATGTCATAACTAAAGGACTTAGCATAGCACTTGACTCATTGTAAGCTCCCGATAAATATTAGCTGATAATCATAGATTAGCAAACTGAATTGTTTTGGCATATTAATTGTCGTTATCTCTCTAAACTAAACTGAGCAGTTTGAGGTCAGGAACTGATGTTTTGTCTTTATTTCTCTTACACTGAGCACATAGCAGGTGCTCCATAAATATTTGTAAAATGAGTGAGAATTAATGATCATAAAGGTGATAAATGAATGAAAAAGACGCTGATGCATAAATGTAGCAGTTGTTTAATTATTACATTAAACAGGGCTTATGGTTTAAAACTCTCCTAAGGACTCTTCACCTGCTGGATTTTTGACTTGCTGCACTGCGTATAGGCACATTCGTAACATGCAAGCGTGAAGTGTCCTCTTTATTAAACACAGTAAATCCATTAGACGTGGAAGCAGAGGACAGCTTCAAGAGTAGAGCCTGTAGATGGAAAGAGATCATATAAACCTGATCCTCAATTCTTTTTCTTTTTCCACTGCTCCATGTGAGATGATTTCTGCTACCACCAACCAGCATGCAGGGTCCCAGAAAAGACTCCACTCCCTCTTGTTAAAACTCTACCTCAGATGTGGACTAAAATCCCATTCCTTGCACACATTTACAATAGCTGTCCTAAACTTTCAAGAACATAAATATGACCACGTTTCTCAAGCACAAGTTTATGGCAGTGAAACTAAGAAGTCCTAATATCCTGGTTCCCCTTCATCCACACATGGAAGCTATGGTCGATTGGTCCATTTCTTCAACAACTACTCTAGTGTCTGTACCAGGGAATGTAGAAAGGTACCAACTACATTTCCCAAATGTTCTTGCAGCTGGTTGCAGATGTGACTTGGGTTTTCCAGTGACATGCACTGAACTAAGTGGGAAGAGAGTGGAGTGAAAGCAAGAGGATGAGGCAGCATCCATTGTGCCAGCAGGGTTCTCGTGAGCATCCTCCCTCAGTCCTGGACTGCACCTGGAGGGCTGCTGTCCTACAGTCAGCACTGGGGTCAGTGGTGTTCTGAGTCCCAAGCTCTCACGACAGCAGAGGCAGCTGCCATCCATCTGTGCTATTTCCGCAACATTGTGTTTAGAGTTATTACTAGGACACCCAACCTGAAGCTCACTTCCTCCAGCATAACCACAATTCCGTCAGCACCTAAATCTTGGTATTAAATTTTCTTCTGCTGAAAATAACTGGATTACCATTTCACAATCTCCTTTCCAGTCCTTCTTTGCAGCTTTGTTGTCGTGCTATGGTTGTTTTATCCTCTAGCCAGTATCTCCCCTATTCTTGGCTCTCCTTTCTTGTCCCTTCAAATCTACCCATCCTGCTCCGGAAAAAGACTTAATGATGTTGCCTTTCTCCAAACAGGAAGTGTAGGCCAAATTTCTTGGCTCTCAATTCCATTTTGAGGTTGTAGTCTACCCCGCTCAATTTGCTTGTAAGCCTAAGTGTTCAGCTTCTCATTGAGAGGTACACTGCTCTTTACAAATGATTTCAGATGTGATGCAAATGGCCTCAGACACCTGTAGAGTCCCAGTGAATAATTGGTTCCAAGTGAGGGCTTCTGGATCTACCTTCTTGGAAGAAAACTTTCCCATTTTCCCTAGTGTTGAATGGCTTCACCTACTACAAGCTTTTCACAGAAGAATACCACAAGAATACAAACCTGAAAGACAACCCAAGAACACAAACTCAGTAACAAATAGATCTTGAAAACTGGCACACATAAAACCTTGGCATAGCCACAGAAACAGAGCCCCAGCTTTCACATATTGCAGTATACTTTAAACAATAAAAGCAAAGACTTGTGCTTCTGTCTTACATCTTACTCCTTTCCTTTCCTTTTTTTTTCCCCTTTGATTGCTATTTAAAAATTTGCCCTAAAAAAAAAATTTCTTAAATAGAGACAGGATTTCACTACATTGACCAGGTTGGTCTTGAACTCCTGAGCTCAAGCAATTCTACCTTGGCCTTCCAAAGTGCTGGGATTACAAACGTAAGCCACCATGTCCAGCCATTTTTTCCTCTTCCTAAGAGAGGAAGTTTACCATCTTATGCTAAGATCATATTTTCAAAATGGTAGCAAATTTTATAACCAGATCTTGAGCTCTTTGAGAATGAGAACTGTTTTACCCATCTCTCTCTTTTTCTTTGAGATAGAATCTCATTCTGTTGCCCAGGCTGCAACCTCCACTTCCTGGGTTTCATTGATTCTCCTGCCTCAGCCTCCCGAGTAGCTGGGATTACAGGTATGCACAACTACACCCAGCTAATGTTTGTATTTTTAGTAGAGACAGGGTGTCACCATGTTGGCCAGGTTGGTCTCAAACACCTGACCTCAAGTGATCCACCCTCTTCACCTTCCAAAGTGCTAGGATTACAGATGTGAGTCACTGTGCCCGGCCTGTTTTTCCCATCTCTCTATTCTCAGTACCTAGCATTGGGCTTGGCCCACAGTTACCGTATACATTAATTTCTGCAGCAATTCTGTGACACCAAATAGGTGTCCTATAATTCAATTCTATTCTAACTAACTTCCCGGAGTTAGCACAGTCCCTACAGGGTAAGGGGCTTAGTCTCATAAGACTGCCTCCTTTTTAAATGCCAACTACAAGTCCCAGGTGTCCCCAAGCTTCTTTTACTTCTGCCCAACCTGCTACAACTTTGGGGGTTCTCACAGCTTCCTTCAGGTTTGATAATTCATTAGAATGATTCATAGAACTAACTGAAAGCACTATACTTACATTTACTGTTTATTAGAAAAGATATAACTCAGTAATAGCCAAATGGAAGATAGATCAGGTTAAAGTCTGGGGAAAGAAGTATGCAAAGGTTCTATGCCTGTGGAGTCAGGGTATGCCACCGTCCTGGTATATCAATATGTTCACCAACCTGGAAACTCTCTGAGGCTCATGTTTCTTTTCATAGGTTTCACTACAAAGGCATGACTGATTAACTCACTGGCAGTGTGTTTAAATTCACTCTCTACCTTCCTACACTCCCTGAAGGTCAGGGGTGGACCTGAAAATTCCAACCCTCTAATCAGCTGCTTGGTCTTCATGGCATGGCTGGACGCTCCCTTGAAACTAAGGGCCCACCATGAGTCATCTTATTAGCATAAATTTATAATGGAAAGGAGCTCATTATATGTAACAGAAGACACTCCTATCCGGAGAATTCCAAGGGTTTTTGAAACTCTGTGCCAGGAGCCAGGAACAAAGACCAGCAATATTCTTTATTATATCACACCATCTGAGACACATTTGCCAAATTGAGTTGAGTTGGCTACCTCCAGGTTCCCATTAGTCACTTTATAAAAATTAAATTAAAGGATCTTCTGCAATTCTAGCATCTAAGTGCTCCCACTGGAAGTAATGTTCTTTAAGCCCTTCATTGAAAATTCATTTAAAACACAGCTTAAATAACCTCCCAGGTGAAAGCCAGAATCTAAGTCCCTTTTTAACTACCGGTGATAGGAAATGAATCTCACCACCCCAGATGGGCATTTAAGGCTTGAGTATATTTACTACTAACTGTTTTATATCACCTATGAAGCTGCTATTGTAGGGATATCAGATACCATTATGGCCCAGACTCTGGGTGAATATACTGCCCTGACAGCCAGAGTAAATACCAAGCACTTTAAATTTTATCAAGGTAAGTACACAGTAGAATAAAGCACTCCTTTGTGCATCTGACTAGTGTTGTTTTTTACTATGAAACCTGAATAAGAGAATAGAGATGTACAGATACTGTGTTTCAGTGCTTATATCACCTTGCTTAAGAGAAGAAAAGATGCCAGGAAAACGTTTGCCTTTGTATGAAAGGAAAATTTTAAGTAGATAGATAAGGATATTTACAAATATGTATACATATGTACACATAAGAATATGTATTTGTACAAACAAATTTATAGTAGTATAAATATATGTGTTTCTACAAATACACATGTTCTTATGTGTACATGTGTGTATATATATAAATGCATGTATTTTAATATACAGGGACTCAGAAAGCTTTTTTCTGTAAAGGAATAAATATCAAATATTTCAGGCATTGTGGTTTCTATTACAATTAATTAATCTGCCCTTGTAATGCAAAAGCATCCATAGGCACATAAAGGAATGGCCATGGCTGTGTTCTAATAAAACTTTATGAACACCAAAATTTGAACTTTATTTATTTTTATGTGTCACAAGATAATATTCTTTTGATTTTTTCCAACTATTTAAAAATGTAAAAACCGTTTTTCACTCCATTCATACAAAGAAAGGCAGCAGCCATAGTTTGCGGACCCTTGTTATAGACCAGTAACGTGAATCTAGTGATGAGGGCTAAGCTTAAGTCACGTGATCTGAATGAACCTGAATTAGCTGGGGTTTCCAACAAGTAAGTTATCTGAACTCCATTGGTTGTAAAAAGAAATCCTTGTAAATAGTATCCCTCCGTCTCTCAGCCCACTCTCACCCTTCTCTCCTGTCTCCCTCCTCTGTCTCTATCTCACTTCCGACAGACAAGAAGGATTTAATGGGAAATGTGCCCCAGCTACTTTCAGCACTGACTGCTTATGCTATTAATATCAAGGTAGCATAGCTAGTGACAACTTCGTTCATTGATTCATAATTCATGTCTCCATTAAAAGGTATCTGATCCTATGAGTTATACATATTTCACTCTGAATATGCTAATCTTGTCAGTTTAAATAAAAATAAGACCACAACTTATTTCTTCCCTGATTGGGGAACTAAGGGAGAAAATGTCTCTGTTGGTAGGGGGGGAATCCCAAGACCTGGAAAATACCTCTGACTCTGAAAGACCAAATCCTGTTCAAACTACAGTCAAAGCACCTCTTAGAGATTCTGCCCAATTCAATGGTGGGTGTCCTATGGCAGCATGGCAGTATTTCAGATGTACTAGCTTCATAGAGTTTCTAGAGGTAGCTATTCTCAGCAAACATATTTCAAGAAGTAGTTGTATTTTCTAAAGTGTTTTTTAAAACTCTCTGTTTAAGTGAATAGGTTCATCAATCAGAAAACCCAGAGGCAGGTGGGGGGAAAAAAAGGGCAACGATTTTTTTTTTATTGTTATTAAAGGAGAAATTATATCTGATGCCTGAAGCTCAATTTGTGAAGAGCATGATCCACGGGACTCCTGTTAAAGTGAGGCTGCTGCTGAGACACTTCAAAAGATCATCTTTATTGCAGAACAATTGCCTGACCCAGTTTCCTGGTCAGCAATATACTTTTGTAGAAACTTCAGGAGCTGATGAAAAAGCTCAGCAAAGTTAGCATGGGTACTTTCATCTGTGGCTCTCGGGAGGGGAAATATGAAAAGGTTTTTAGGTCTCTTGGATTTAGCACTGCCAGGTCTACTGGCGTAGAAGCAAAGAATGAAACAAACGATAGCAACATGTTATAAAAGGCAGTGTCTAACTTCTTGGCAAATGTGCTTGCTATTATGGTTTGTAGAACACAGAGGTCTTTCTGTATTCATAGTCTTTTGCCTGTCAAAATATTTTGATATTGTAATAAAACCCTACTGTGAAATACATCTTGCCCATTGAGTAAGGTTTCACTGCTTTGGTATAAAAAGATATTCTCTGCCCATTCTTAGGTCTCCTTGAGAAATAACTCTTGGTGCCCAAGCATCTAAACAATATTTAATTTGGAATTCCTACATGCATCATAAAACTAGCATAAAGAGCAACAATGTATGTTTTAATGATTTCAAAGGGGAAAACACATTTCTACAAATGGCTCTAAGTCAAGTTCCATTCATTGCTTGCTGGAAAATATGACATCTTTAAGCAAAGCGCTCTTCAGCTTTTTATTTTAAGCATCTGTGCACTTATATTTATCAATAAAAATAATCTTTCAAAAGAACTATTCAGTTTTATAATTTCCTCTTCCAGTTTGATTTATCTTCCCTTTAGATTTGATTTTTAGAATGTCTTCTTAATTCATTTTTAACCTTACTTTTTGTGTAAGTTTCCTAGGGCTATTGTAACAAGGTAGTAAAGCCCAGGTGGCTTAAAACAACAGGAATCTATAGTCTCACAGTCCTGGAGGCTAGACCTCTGAAATCAAGGTGTTCTTGGGGCCATGCTCTCTCTGGGGGCTCCAGAGGAAACCCTTTCTTGCCTCTTGCTAGCATCCGGTGTTTGCCAGAAACATCCTCTGCATTTCTGGACTTGTAGATGGATTACTGCAGTTACACAGCCATCCTCTCCCTGTGGGTCTTCACGTCATCCTCCCTCTATGTGCCCATCTTTGTCCAGATTCCCTTTTCATATAAAGACATCAGTCATATCAGATCAGGGCCCACTCAAATAATCTAATGCTTACTTGATTACTTTTGTAAACACCTTATTTTGAAATAAGGTCACATTCTGAGCTACTGGGGGTTAGGATTTTAACATATCTGTTTTAGGGAGACACAAACCCGTAATATTTGTACTGTTATGCATTTAATAGAATACATATGGTATTATTTATAGAGTAAGTAAATAATGCCATTGGCTAAGGAAGTTAAACAGCACCAAAGAAGGTGATAGGACCCTAAAGTTATTTCCAGTCATCTTAGGCCTTCACAACTTGGGGTGTTTTCCCACTCATTCCAGCTTGATCTGGCCCATGCCAGTGTAACCGCAGGAGCGAGACAGGTCTGAATCTCCTTATGGCAAGGCTTTTCCTGGGCACTATTTCCGACCCCCTGTTAGTATTCACTCCAGGAACCCCAGGTGCCACCAGCCATGGTTTCTTTACAAATGAGGCAGCACCAGGCAGTAGAGAAGCCCCAGATGCAATCATTGTGCAATTCTTCTGATGTTATCATCACTCCTGGCTGGTGTGATGGCAGCAGACAACAGCATGGCTCAAAGACCTCTCAAGCCCTTTGCATTTGAGTTCTGGGAACAAGGGCTTCAAACAGAGAAAAATGTTAGCGCCTAGAGCAATGGTTCTCAATTTGAAACACCACAGAGATCTAAAAAAATCCTGGCAATGGAGCAAGACTCTGTCTCAAAAAAAAAGTGGATTTGCCTCTGTCCCTCTGCCGATGCCATGGTTCCCTCCAGGTGACTTCTCTCATCTAGGTTCTGTGCTTGTCTCCTATTGATGTTTATTCCTCATACTCTTTATTCACAATCAGAAGGGAATGCCTTCTGAGGCACAAATGCTCTAGGTGTTGATGCAGGGATGTTCTCCTAAGAGCAGTGTGATGCTGTATTCGTCAAGGTTCCCAGAGAAACAGAACTAATAGCAATATAGAGATACAGTATAAGAGGGTTTATTATAAGACATTGGCTCACCCTGATTATGGAGGCTGAGAAGTTCTTCCATCTGCAATCTGGAGAACTAGGAAAGTCAGTGTTGTAATTCAGACCAAGTCTGAAACTCTGAGAACCAGAGGAACTGAAGTCGTTGGTCCAAAGACTCAAGCTACAATGTCTAAGGGAAGAGAAGATGGACATCCCAGCTCAAGAAGAAAGATAAGAAACAGAAAGAGAAAGATAGAATTCACCCTTCTGCCATTTTGTTCCATTCACTTTGGTGAGAGTAGATTTTTTTTTATCGCAGCCCGTTGATTGAAATGCTAATCTGTTCCAGAAACACTCTTGCAGACACACCCCAAAGTAATGTTTTACCAGCTATCTAAGCATCCCATATTACAGCAAAGTTGGCACATAAAATTAATCATCACAGATCGGGTACAGTGGCTCATGCTTGTAATCCCAGCAATTTGGGAGGCTGAGATGGGTGGATCACCTGGGGTCAGGAGTTCAAGACCAGCCTTGCTAACATGGTGAAACCATATTTCTACTAAAAATACAAAAAATTAACCGGGCATGGGGGCATGTACCTGTATTCCCAGCTACTTGGGAAGCTGAGACAGTAGAATTGCTTGAACCTGGAAGGCAGAGGTTGCAGTGAGCTGAGATTGCGTCATTGCACTGTAGCTTGGGCAACAAGAGTGAAACTCTGTCTCAAATTAAAAAAAAAAATTAATCATCACAGTTGCTAAAGGTATCCTGTGCTGAGATTAGTTGGAAGTTCATCCTGAACAGAAACACAGATGGAGCTTTTCAGAGCTCTTCCCTGCCTCCTCAGTCCATTGGCACCTTGTCAAAAGATTCATGTCCCGAAGCTGCCCTAGTTGAAAGCAGCTTGCTTTGGGGACCAGCTACAGCCATGAGTGGCCTCTCTGCTCTGCCACCCTGTACTTCCTCACAGTGCACACAACTCTAGAAGGTGTGTCTCTCACAGGAGAACCTGAGAGAACAAATGTTAGAAGCTAGAAATAGCATAGCAAACAGGAATGAGAGTGATTTTAAAACAAATGATTTTTGTTGTTGTTGTTGTTGTTGTTTATTGGTTTGGGTTGGGTCGCTGCCCTAGATGACACAAAAGAGAGGAAATAGAGGGTCCCAGGCGCAATACATGAGAGAGGCATGAGACAGAACTAGAGAAAGTCAGAGAAACCCAGTCAAGCCCGAGGTACCTTTAATCAAGCAGATTTAATCTTTAATCAGGCAGATTTTAAAAAGATTCCGTCCTTCTTTCCTTGTTTAACTCATTCAAACACTGATCAGCCTTAGGTGAGAGGATGATTCTCAGAACTAGAATTAACATTTGCAAAGCCTTTTGTAGGTAAATGTAGTCATAGATTTTTTTGTCTAATTTGATCTTTTTTTTAAGTCTGATCTTATTTATTTGTTACTCTTAGAACATCTTATTTTTGACTAGACTTGAAAGCCCTCACTCAGCAAAGACAACCCCCATCTCTTGGCAAACCATTCCTATTCTTTTGTTTTCCTTGGGCCTTCTGTGGTCTCTTGGGCAAAAGTTTATCATATTCTGCTGCCTAGTCCTTATTTTTTTTTTTTAGTATGTTGTTTGTTTAGAGCAAGGCGCTCACATCTGTAATTGCAGGTGTGCTGAGTAACAAGACACTGAATCTCTAGTACTTTGGTCCTGAGTTTCTTACCATCTTTGTTCAGGAGGTTTCTCATGGCAAACTGGTAGACATCATCTTCTTTAGAGAGATGGAAAATTGGCAGACACTGGTAGCTCTTCCAGGCCCCGGGCAATGAGGCATAGTAGTAGGGCAGTCCAAGAATATCTTCTTCTTTAAAAAAAATAAATAAATAAGCAAGTTGAGATTGGCATCCACAATAAACCCAGAACAGATTAGCACCTCCTTCCCTCAGTGCTTCTCGATCTGTTACAGGAATGCCCCTGCTCAGCAGCAGCAGACCCTGCTTCGTGACGAAAGCGTGTTTGTTGTTCCCACTACTCATACTGTACACATAACACTTCCACTCTTCAGAGTGTCAGCAACAATTTCTGCGGCCATACGCTTCTCACAAAGGTATGAGGTTTGCCATCATTATCCACTTCAATGAGCTTCTGGCAGCCAGTAGCTGGGAAGGAAATGTGCAGCTTCCTCCTGAAACAGCTGATCACCCCCAAGGTGCCACAAAAAAGAGCTTGCCTCATTAATCTTTACCACAATCTTCTGTGCATTATTTTCCCAATTTTATGTATGAGGAAACAGAAACAGAAGAAAAGGGAATTTTTTCTCAAAATTGTTCATTCCATGAACAGTAGAGGCAAGATCTAAATCTGTTTCCAGTGTCCCAGACCATTCTATAACTCCACAAGGAGACTGCTACCTTTAAATAAATAGATGGGGTTGAAACTAAGGGTCTCAACTGTTGAAATGCCCCAAATTCACACAGCTACTGAAAAACAAAGCCCGGATTTGAAGGCCATTTTTTCTGACTCCAGGTCCTAAAATCTTAAGCTCTTTGATGCCTCAGATTTCTAACTCCTTCCAAACAGGTAATATTAAATATATTATGGGGAGGGTATTGTATAGATTTATAACTACTGAGAGAAAATGGAGGAAGAATTGTTGATCTTCTTAATTAAAATAAATTCTCCTGGCATGCAGGGTCCCTGGTGTGCATGGTACAAATTACAAAAGAGCCCAGACCCTCTGTGGTCACTCCAGCCCTGTGTGTATTGGGGGGTGGGGGTGGAGCACAGATGCTCTGCTCTGATGGGGACAAGAATGCTGAAGTCAGGAGCCACATCTGCCTCTAATACCTGACGGATGAACACAGGCAGATCATCCCAGTGCAGTCCAGTAAGATCAGAAACCAAGAACTGGGTTGAAAATAAGGCAGAAGTTACGGCCATAACCAAAGTTGGGTAGAATGCTCTATAAACCTTTATATACTATGGAGTAAACGTCACAGCCTCTAGTTTATGGATGAAGAAACTAGAGAGAATTCAGGCACCTCATCCACGGCCATAGAATCAGGATGTAAGAGCCAAGATTCAAACCCCAAAATGCTTGGGTCCTACAGTAGTAAGATGAGCTTCCATGCATGGGAGGGTTCAGGTGAATCTAGGCTATCTGGAAATACACCAAAGTTCAGTGAAGGCCAGTTGCCCTTAGCATGGCCTGAAAGAGGAAATTAGACAGTAAAAGGAAGAAATTTGATCCTGGCAGAGACACAACTAGCAAAAATCCCAGTGGGCTTCACATGTGGTAACATATTCCCTGCCCTACCATCCTGCCTCCCTTAACAAACTGACTCAAATCACAAAGCAGAAAGTGGGGTCCCCTCCTAACTTAGCAGAGCAGGTCAAATGTCTAACCATAAAAGGAAAAACTGACTGCTTATGTCCTTGAGTAACACCTTCCCAGGTCATTGAAGTGAAACTCTGGCATGACCCGATAAGGACCTGACCAGGTCAGCTGCCTGACAAGAGGCACTCCAGCACAGACCTTTCACAGACTTTTACCTCATCATAGTCTCATTTTAATACTAAAATCGCCACCCAAGGAAGGGCTTATCTGCCATTTTCTGTACATGGGATGCATGTTAGGACATGACAGCTCACTGCACAGGCGCAGAGAGGACCCCACCCAAACATGCTTCCACTTCACTCCTTTTTCCTGCCTCAACTTCCTTAAAACGAGAGGAGCTGAGCCCCTCGGGAAGCAAGCGCCAGGATCCCTTTTCTGCATGCATCTCCCTGGTGCTGCTGCAGCCACAGCCTATTAAACCTTGCCTGAGAAGACTTCTGCTTGGCCTGCTGTTAATTTATTACTTACAGGAGAGCCAAAGAGCTTGGGACTCAGGGTATGGTGACTGAAGTACTCAAAACGCAGCATCCAGCAGTCAAATTCTGGGAGAGGAGAGATCATTTACTTTTAAATGAAGCCATTTAGCTTTCAGGATGTGAAGAAAGGAAAACAAAACAATAAATTAAAAGCTTTAATATCATAAGGAAATGCTCAAATAAACAGTTGCAGGGGAAAAAAAAGGCAAATGAAAGGTAGGAAGGAAGGAAAGAAGGGAGAGTGAAAGGGTGGTAGAAATGGGGAAAAAATAAAAAGATGAAGGGAGAGAGAAAAGAAGGGAAGGAGAAAGAATGGAATGCAAGAAAAGAAAGAAGTTTAAAGCACATGTGATCCACCACAAACTAGAACTTCCAGCAGTGAAACCGTAGACAACTGTGACTAAAGATTATTTTCAGATAATGAAATTAAATGCACCAATCTTCTGTGCCCCTGAGGATCATACGTTCTGGGAGACCACGGTCTATAGTGTATATAATTTTGATAATTGCCCAAAAACTTAGAGAGCAATACTGTGCATACAGTGGGTATTACATAAATAAAACGTTGACATTGATTGATAGTCCCTTCCCTAAAGGAAATTGATCTCCAATTCAAATCTCTACGTAACACCGAGTAAGGTTAATCTTCATATCCCCACAGATGGAGACTAATGGGATGGGTCTAAGTAGGCAGAAGTGCATCAGGAAACCAAATTGGGAAATGATAGCCATTGTCACCCAGGGAATTGCCAAAGGTGGATGTCACTTATGGCTCTCAACCTTAGTAACTGACCTTTTTTTCCCCCAGAGTTATCAATAGACTAGTGAAAGAAGACTGATAATGAAAAATGCGTGTAAATAAAGGTTTAATAAGTGATTGAAAAATGGTCATCAGCAACTCTTAATTAATTGCTTTTAAAAAAGAGTAGCTGCTGCTGTGCTTAAGGTAGGGGAAGGACAGATATTTCTCTACGTCCTCAGACCAAGTCTCAGACAAAATGTTGCCGCATATGCAGGTCTGCCTTAAACAAACATGCCCTAGCAAAATGGCCCAGGTACTTAGCAACCAAACATCCAGTAGCAAGCTGACACCACGTAGTTACACAACCTGTTCTGTAAAACTGAAGAAGTTCCAGCTCTCTGGCCTTTGAGGTACTCCTGAATATTTTAGCCAGCCCACATCTCTTAAATATCATTAATTTTACCAGTGACAGCCCATTTCGAATGCCGATTATGCTGATTAGAAGTTACCAGTTTCTACAATAAAAAACTATTTCCAATATTCATTATGCTGATTAACAAAACTACTGGTGTAAATAAGAAATATGGATAAAAAAACATGCCATGCCTTTAATAGTTACCTCTGAAGAGTGGACTTTCTCATATAATGCTGGATGATTACTCACAAAGTGTGAATTTCTATGTGCAACAACTAACTGCTGCTAAGTAGTAAAACCAGCATATGCGTTTATCTTACACTAGTTATGTGTATCATAAAGTACATAACAAGCATCACAACGTGAATGATGAACCATATTTAAATACTTTTCTCTTTTAAAATAATGATTTTAACAGTTGACAAATAAATGCACTTCTATATATAGAGAAAATATATTCAATATCCTCTTTTTACTGAATGTGAGAGAATGTAAAAGACATAGTTGCTGATTTTTCATATAAACATAAGAAAAACCAGCCACTCTGAGATAATTTCATGCCCTGCAATATGATTGATACACTCTTTTGAGCTGCAACTATCATGCTTGCCTTTTCAGTCAACTGAAAAGTTGGTCACCCTGCTCTCTAGTTTCTAGGTGTTTGGCTCAAACTCCAATTCCTTAAGTCTTTTGTTCTCCAGATGACTGCTAGCAGTTCCCAGAGGGTCTAAGAGTCACATGTCCACTCAGGTAGAAGGCACATGATGCTCTAATCCTGGGCTCATCATAGTAGTTTATGGTCTTACCTTCCCATGTGCCCCAAACCTTTCTCTCATCTTCTTAACCTCAATCTGGAATTTATTTCCTTTCACTGATTTTTCAGAACATGCACACACACTCACTCACTCACCCATTAACTCACTCACTCACTTATTCAAGGTGTGGCAAAATTGAGCACTTTATATTTCCAAATACAAGAATAAAAAACCTAAAATTTAACAGAAAATGACTTATTTTGTCCATTCTGCCTCACAGTCAGTGGTCCTCCTGGCTGCTTGATTGTCCTCTGCTACAATGGAATTATTGGTTTCTTGTCATATTAGTCACATTACTTTGTAGAGCAGTGTTAGTTCCTTTCCTCCAACATCTCTTCTTCCTTACCCCTGGTGCTTTCGAAAACTGCACAATTGGATGATTTCATTTTTCCAGCTACACAGGCATTTCAGAATTGGGAGGAACAACAAATGGCAAAGATAATCAATATAATGACGACTTTAAAGCCATACTGTGTGAAAGAAAGAAAGCAAAAGCACTCAGATCCCAGCACCATCACCTAAAAATTTCTAACACTCCTTTTCCAACTTTTGATTTCTGAGTCATTAACATATAAGAACTATTATCAGCAAGGGTCATTTCTCCATTTCTCTTCTAATGAAACAATATGTTATTATTTTTCCTACATCTAGTTTTGTGATATATGGTCTTTCTTCAGTTTTCTAGAGAAGAAAACATGGTTTTATTTCCTCTATGATGGAGATCCTATTCTCCCAGAGACAACTTTTCTCATTCTATTTGACTCCGTGAAGATGAAAAACTGACCCTTTGAGATTATAAAAATAATCCATGGATATGTTTATATTCCCCCTGAGGTCTGAATTGTAAGGTGCCGGAGAAAGAGGCTGGCATATTTATTACCAATAAGCTTCCCATGTTTGTTCCCTTTATTATTATAACAAAGATAAATCTGGAGTCCTTTTTGCCCATGCAAATGCAAATTAAGGAAATGTGCGCCCCAGAGTCTCCTGATGCCTTACTACTGCAGGAACCAAAGAGCTTTAACCAAAGTGGTCACGTATATTCGCCTTCAGAGCAGTCCTGCCTGAGTGACATGAGGAGTGTGGGGAGTGTGGATTACAAAGACTTGCATTTTGGATGATGTAAGTATGTATAAGGTATGTGAAGGACAAGAAGCAGTCATATAGCAAATCCATAAATACTTAATGTGTAAAGGAATTGCCTGGAATTTTATTAAAATTCTAATTCAACACATCTGGAATAGGACTGAGATTCTTCGTTTCCAACAAGTTCCCAGTTGATGTCAATGTTGCTGGCGCAAGGTGAGTAGCAAATCATTAGAGACAAGCGGAGGTTATCGTATGGATTCTACAGGATATTTCAAATACAAGGTATTTTGAGCTTTAGATTTAATGTCACTTAAGACTTCTAAATTATATATTTTTAGAGTGCTGAATACAGCCATATTGTTTTAAATTTCTTTTTGTTGAAGTATATAGTATACGTGAAAACTGAGTAAATCATGCTTCATAGATTTTTTTACAAAGCCATTTAGCCACCACATAGACTAAGAAATAGAATATTACCAGCAACACAGAAGCCTTCTCACTCCTGGCCTAAATTACTATGCATTTCTGTCACTTTTTTAAAGGCAACCACTGTACAGACTCCTGAAAGCAGAGATTAGTTTTTCCTGTTAAAAATTGCACTTGTTTTGTTTCTGGTTTCCTTTATTATTATGTTTTCTGATATTCAACCACATTATTGTGGGTCCCAGTCATTTGTTTTTCACTCCTCCATAGCAAAGGTTGCCAAACTTTTTCTTTAAAGAGCTGGACAGTAAATATTTCCAGCTTTGGATGCCATGGGGACTTGATGGCAACTACTCAACTCAGCTCACATAGTTGAAAGCAGCCATAGTCAATACATAAATGAATAGTCATAGCTCTGTTCCAATAAAACTTTATTTACAAAAGCAAATGTGGGTCAAAGTTGACCTGTGAGCCATAGTTTGCTGACCTCTGTTCTATAGTAGTGCATTGTAAAGATGTACCATAGTTTACTTATCCATTTTGTTTTTAATAAGCATATTTGTTTTATATTACTGCCATAACAAATTACTACAAATTTAATAGTTACAAACAACATAAATTTATTATCTCACAGCTCTGTAGTTCAGAAGCCTGGGTAGGCTCACTAGTTTCTCTACTCTGAGTCTCACAAGGCTGAAATCAGCGTCAGCTGTCCTGGGATTTTATCCAGAGGCTTTGGGAAAGAAAACTGCTTCCTAGCTCATTCTGGTAATTGGCAGAAGTTAGTTCCTTGTGGTTGTGGGACTGAACGCTCTATTTCCTTGCTGGCTGCCAGCTGGAGGGTGGCTTTAGCTCATAGAGGTCTCACTTGGTTCTTACATATGGTTTCTTCCATCTCAGGGCCAGCAAAGGCACATCAAATCCTTTTCACGCTTTGAATCTCTCTTCTAGAAGTGTCATTGTTTTACATTTAACTATACACTCCTCCTCAAGTGATTTAGGATTCAGTTGGAGAGAATGATGAAACATCATTCTTTTTCCTTTTCTTTTCTTTTTTTCTTTTTTTTGAAATAGAGTCTCACTCTGTTGCCCGAGCTAGAGTGCAATGGCATAAATGGCTCACTGAAACCTCTGCCTCCCAGGTTCAAGAGATTCACCCACCTCAGCCTCCCAAGTAGCTGGGATTACAGGTGCACACCACCACACTCAGCTAATTTTTGTATTTTTAGTAGAGACAGGGTTTCACCATGTTGTCCAGGCTGGTCTTGAACTCCTGACCTCAGGTGATCCACCCACCTCGGCCTCCCAAAGTGCTGGGATTACAGGCGTGCACCACTGCTCCTGGCCCGTTTTTTTTCCCATGCAAATATTCAATTGACCCAGCACTGCTCATTAAGGTTAGTTTTTCTCTACCATGCAGTGTCAAATTGTCACCAATCAGTGTGAGATACATATATGTGTATGCACTCACACACAGACATGCACAAACACATATGAATTTATGTTTGGGCTCTACTTATTTCATTGGCCTAGCCCTCTATTTTTACACTAATAATTTCTATAGCTCTATTGTAAGCCATTTGATAGTGTAAGTCTTTGAATTTTGCACTTTAAGATTGTGAGTCTGGCAGAGTTTGACCTGAGATAGATTTTGAATGATGTGCCACATGGTAGGGAGGCTGCAAGAATGGAAAATACAGCTTCCATCTGCCCCTAATTACTGAAACTACCAATGCTCTTTAAAAAAAAAAAAAAAAAAAATCCAGTGCTCACTGAATGACTCAATTAGCTAAGGTCAGTTTACTGCGCATTGCTAAATAATTTTGAACTTTATTTTGAAGGGAAATAGGAGACTTTGAAACCATTTAAGCAAGCAACTAAATTTTTGTATCCCTTTTTAGTAAAGAAACCAGGTGGAAACAACATAAACAAGTTTTACCATTAAGTCTTGTTGTAAACCGACATCACCGTCATGAAGAAATGGATTGTGAATCTGGGGTTTATTGAAGTGGTCGAGGCTAGAGATGGCTGAGCCTTGAGATAGACCTGTGACGATGGAGTTATAGAGCAGACAGTAGATTTTAGAAAGATTTAAAGACACTGCTTGGAGATTAAGATACCTGGCGTGTTGACTCCCAATGATGAGTGGCTCAATATCTAGCAATACTACTGATGAAGAATTAGGAGGAGTTAAGTATAAAGATGATGAGTTCAATATTGAGATTAAGGTACCTGCAACTAATTGGAAATGTTTATCAGAAAGATAGAAGTAGAGGCGGGTGCTCAGCAGAGGAATCAGTAGTAGAGATAGATCTAGAGGAGTTTTCGGTATATAGGAGCTGTGACTGGATCTGGTCATTCAAGGAATGTATACAACGCAAAAAGAAAAGAGTACTAGTGATAGAATCTTGGTGAATTTCACCAAGGGATATTAAGAGAGAGAAAGAGAGAGAGAGAGAGAGAGAGAGAGAGAGAGAATGACTTGTAGCAATAGGAAAGGAACCAGCAACAAATAATAATATCTCTTAGATCTACCTTATGTAATAATTTACTCTGCAATAATAGAATTATCACCATCCCCAAATAGCAACTACTCTACTTAAAATATATAATTTTTCACAGAAAAAATGTTAACCTTGTCTTTGCCCTTTTCTGTAAGAATCCATCAAAATTGTCTTTTCTATAGTTGAAGCATTACTTGTACTGTTAATCAAATTATATGGTGACACCAGAGATTAAAGTAATAAGAATGCCTACATAAATGATAATAATTTTCATGATGCAGTGAGGTAGCCTCATTTTACTTTAATTAAAAACAGGTAATGATAGAGAAATGGAAAGGAAAACGTCTCAGCTAGAATCACGTGCTCAAGATTACAAAGAATAAAGGGAACTTTCCTTGCATCGTGGAGATGGCTATGTTGAGGTGGTTAGACTGAGAGGAAACTGGTGTAGCTTGATCTTTAATCCAGGGTTCCATTGGCAGTTGTCAGATATTACCAGTTTCTGATTGCAAGGTTGGGAATTCCTAGTGATCTCCCTGCAATTTTCTAGCAGGATCCATACAGTGAAATGCCTTCAATGTGGATAAAAGTGAAAAGCAGGGAATGTTGGGACAGATAGGCTTGGATCCAGTGTCAGCCCAGCTGTCCTCAACCTGTGAAGAGCCTGTTGCCCTCTGGGCTCTGAACACAACAACCAAAAGCCATCAGTTCACTGATTCCATGTTCATTTTATCCAGTAAAAGAGTTGCTTCATCCACAGGGCAGCAAAACAATAAATAATTAGAGGAGGGAATCAAATCAATAGCCAGTCTAGCAGGAGACAGTGTGTGTTCTCCTTTGAGCTGTTAGCAGGTGCACTGGGTGAATACAGATAAGTTGATAAATGGCTGATCCGATAGACTGGTAGCAAACACATGCTTTGCCAGAGATGACTTTTTAAGTCACCATGCATCAAACAGACAGTGTCAGCCTTTGAGGATAAACCTATGAAGCCTTGTTGTGCTCTTTGAACTACCTCTGAGACCCAGAGACTGAAAAGGGGCCTGAGTGTTCCTCTGAATCCACTGGGAGGACTGGAAGCTTCAAAGAGGAGCGCTATCATATCCAAGGGGAAATACATTGATTGAAGGAACCAGTGTGAAATAGTCTTTAATAATTACCAGAAAGCTGGAATCGACTGGTGTTTTGCTGAGCTATATTTTATCTTTATTGGATTAACTGTGACACAGTAGGTTATGTCAAAGGGAATCTGCATGAATATTAAAAGTAAATGTGGTGTGAATAATAGATAACTTACATTAGATGCACCAGCATGCAGTAATTTTTATTCACCTACATAATTAGATTAAAACAAATCTGCTGAATAAAATACATTGTTTTATTATAATCTGGTTTGAAAACACCCAAAAGTTATGGCCATGAGGGTGTTTGCTAGTGCTTTACATATAAATACATAATTCACCCTAAGAAATGTTTTCCGATAGGTTTCTGGTAGTTACAAGAGAGGATGATTATGAATATTAACAGCCGAGAGCCAGTAGGAAATAGCCTTAAGGTCAAATAAGACCCTACAATGATGATACCATCAACATGTATGTTTTATGTTCAACTCATGGAAATTACAAGGGACAGTAAATGACCTAGGGAAAACTTACCCACAACCTGAAAGCACACTGCGATTCTTTTCATTTGTCTATTTTCTTTTGTCTATTTCAGTGCCGCAAAATAAATTTCACTTTTAAGATAAGCTACGTTGCTCTTTTAGGCTGGGTAGTTCTCAAAGCCTCTCTGTCTTTATCTTTCCACCTCCCACCATCACCTCCCCAGCTGCTGCTGTTTCCCATTGCTGAAGAAATTCAGCTAGAATCTGTTATAACAGGAGGTGGGTTCCAACACAGTCTAATTCCATCCAAGTATGGATGCTGGGGACTCCCCCATCCATATGTCTCTCTCCTCCTGGAGGCTTCTGAATGTCCTGGCCATTGACAGAATGTCCATGTGGGGAAATCTGAATGTGGCTCAGCAAAGTCTATGGGACGAGTGGCCACCACGGCTGCTGGATGATGCACAGGCAATATGCTGGCAGATACAGGTGGAAGGCTCTCCTCAGAGGGCTACATGGCTCATCAGGCAGGTGACAAGTGGGGTTGACTCTAGTGTTGATGGATGCCCTGCTGGTCCTTTGTGATCTCCCACAGCCCTCTGGGGCTGGCAAGAGATGGTGCTGGGCTCTTTCTACTGATCCTGCTTTCCTCCAAGTCATGCTCCAGGTTTCATTCCTCTTCCACATCCAGCTCCTATTCCCTTTTCCCAGCCCAGTGCACCTTGACTAGATGGCCACATGTCCTAATTTGCCCAGGTCCGTCCTATTCTACCTGTTAGGACCCAGTAAAATGATGTATGATGCTTCCTTTCACTCTCAACATGACCCATTTGTACCTTAGGTTATGTGGTCACCCTAATCCTGTCCATTCTTGGCAGGAAGAGCATTGTCTGAATCTCCCAGTCTTCTTTTGTAATCTGTTGCTGCAGCACAAACTTGCTGCCTTCTCTCCTAGAGGGCTTTAGCTTGGATTCTTAAGAGCACTTCCCTTTTTTTCTCCTGATGTCACTCTTGCAAATGAAAAGTCTTGGCTATCAAAGCTGGTTTGCTAGTTTCTGAGGCTGGCATCCCAACATTATTTTGGAGGCCCCAGATGGAACATTAGCTGCTTTGCTCTCTCGCCTTATGTCCCTGCCTCTCCTCAAGACAGTGTAGATGACAGAACAATGGAAGGTGTCCTGTACAGCGATGTCTAGAACGTAACCCCAAGGATTTGTATTCAATGCTATTTCCTCCGCATTCTCTCATTTCCAAGCCCCCATTTGCAACTTGCAAATCTCAAGGCATGCTCTTCACACCTTCTGTGCCTAGTGTAAGTTTTGTAGAAAAAAATTATGATTGTTATTAATTATTACTATTTAGTGGCATACAGGTTATCTCCTATACCCCCTCATTCTCCCCAGTTAGCAGATATAGTGCTGGATGCATAGAGAAGTTAACTCACCTGTACAAGATTACAAAAACTGCCTGAGCCAGAATTTGACTCCGGAGCTCATGCACGTAAAACAAAAAGAGCTCCTAAGGGCACAAAACTCGAAGATCTGTAATTTGGCAGATTAATCAAAATGCAGTAGAAATTTTTGTTCCTGAGAGAGTGGAGGGTATGGTAAATCCAATCAGAAATGCTTTATCATTTGTGTAGTTTTCCTCAAATGACTCCAGATCTTCCCCAAAGCAGCTTCCAAAGCACCTTTGCATCTCTCCTACTGACAGGATGGGCATAAAGCCTCCTCTCAAGAATTGCTCTCTCTCCACACTTATTCACATCTGTATGAGTTTCAATTCTGAGGCAAGTTCTCTGCATGGAAAGAATCACCTAAAAGCACCCCCACGTCCTTCTGAACAGCAGAATGTGAAGTGGTACCTGAGCTCCACCTACTGTGCTCCTCGAGGTTGTTTTAAACCAGGAAGCCCAGCTGTCCCAGAACCCAGATGGCTCTCCACTCTACTCCCTGTGTGCGAGACATCAGCTCTGAGACCCCAGCTCAGTGACCGGGCCATCAAAGGGGCTGCCAAGATCAGACAGGCTGTCTTCTTTCACCGCTCTTCACAGGAAGCAAAGGAGTTAAAGGGAATAATGACAGAGGTAACCTGCAAATGTAACTAGAGGTATGTATTTTAAAGGATGAATAAAAACAAATGACTATGTTATAGAAATCTATTTCAGCATGTATGTGCATCAGAGTAGAAATCATTTATTTTCCTGGATCTCTCATGAGAGTTGATATTACAGTGCATACATAGAATAACTAGCCATTATAAATGTAGAGTGCTTTAGGACTGTCAAAGCAATCACGCTGAAATTACCCCAGTGATATCTAATCTCCATCATGCACTCAATATGTGCGTGGACCTATACTGATAAGACGGAATTAATATCTCAAAGGCAAGAATTTTTTTCCCCTGATGGAGTCAGGTGTTTTGCAGTGATGGATGAGGTCAAACAGAATTTGTCAGAATTAACACAGATGTTTCCGCATGTGGTGTTTGGGTTGCAGTTCTCATTCATGGCTTTTATTGTTCCCTTCTCCACATTTCAGCACAATGGCAGATGTTTTCTAAGTCTATATCCCTAGTATTACTTTACATCCCTTGCAGGATGATACTGTGCCACGGCCTCCCATGGGGTGACAGCTAGTGAATCTTGTATAAAATATTTTTCCTTGATCATTGTAATGTATGTGTGTAGTAGGAAGTAAAATAGAATAGACTGGCTTATAAAATAAAGCGAGAGTCTGTCACCTCCCCACTTTCTACTGTCCAAGGGCAATCATGTTTAACTATTTCTATGTCTGGTTTTTTTGAGTGTTACATACGGATCTGGATGATCTATTTTTAGGGCTAATTCTTGATGTACAGACTTTAGCTATTCTCAGTTTAATGTATTGCTGATTGAAAGAATACTTTTTAATATCTTCTTCCCCTCTTCTTAATTTTTGATGGCTACATCACTATGTTGTGCCTCATTACTTCTGTAGCTAAAAATGAAATCCATAAGCCCTCATTTTGTATTCCATACATTTTTGAAAATACAGACTGAATTCGCAACTTGCAAAACAAGAATTTTAAATGCATCTATCCTTCCATCTCCCTCCCATCTCCCAATCTATTTTAAACATTTAAGTGTAGCTCTTGTTTAAACTACATGTTGATGATAAAAGTTGATAGGCACTAAATATCTTAGCAGGATTATAACTATATAAATATTGCTCATTGAGAGGTCAAAGAGTATGTCACAGTCAGATTTCATTGTCCGTGGTTCCCATACCATCACCCTTCCTTCTGTCATTTAAATCACAATGCTCCTAGTATCAGTTACTGTCTCTAGTAAAAATTACAGTCCCTGGTGAAATCCCTTTTTCCTTTCCCTGTACATGCATTAAAATCATTCCATATTTTGGTTTGGTTTGTATTTGGGCCATGATTGAATATTTGTGTCCTGGAATTTCTTACTGTCTTTCTTTTTTTATGGTTGAAAGAGTAATAACCTAGCATGGTGTACCTAATGCTTTTGCAGGCTCTTCTGATGCTCTTTTACTTTATAAACAACTCCATCTTTTAAAGATATTTTACTTGCATTCCACTAACCCCGCATTGTAATTTGGACAAGCCATTTTGTGAACCTGCTGCTTAGCTGCTGCCTCGGGTTTCATTTTATTGGATTCATAATTTCCACTTTTCCCCCATTTGGTGCTGGACTATGTGCTTGAGTGATATCCTCAGAAAGAGTGAATAAAAAGTAAACTTTCAAAGCTTTGTTGAATTTGGGTTTGCTCAAAATATGACTCTGTGTGCATATGTGTGTGTTTGTGTGCATGTGTGTATGTTTCTTAAATTCATCCTAGTTATATACTTTTTTTTTCTTTTAGATGGAGTCTTACTCTGTCACCCAAGCTCTGGAGTGCAGTGGCATGATATCAACTCACTGCAACCTCTGCCTCTTGGGTTCAAGCAATTCTCCTGCCTCAGCCTCCTAAGTAGCTGGAATTACAGGCATGCCAACACACCCAGCTAAATTTTTTTTTTGTATTTTTAGTAGAGATGGAGGTTTCACCATGTTGGCCAGGCTGGTCTCAAACTCCAGACCTCATGATTTGCCCACTTCGGCCTCCCAACATGCTGGGATTACATGATTGAGCCACTGAGTCCAGCCTTTTTTNGCTCTTGTTGCCCAGGCTAGAGTGCAATGGTGTGATCTTGGCTAACTGCAACCTTCACCTCACAGGTTCAAGTGATTCTCCTGCCTCAGCCTCCTGAGTAGCTGGGATTGCAGGCGTGCGCCACCACACCCAGCTAATTTTTTGTTTTTAGTAGAGACAGGGCTTCACCATGGCCAGGTTAGTTTTGAACTCCTGACTTCAAGTGATCTACCTGCCTAGGCCTCCCAAAGTCCTGGGATTACAGGAGTGAGCCACTGCCCAGCATTGGCGTTTTTGTCCTGTTATTTCTTTAATAGTTTCCTCCTCTACAATCTCTCTGCTTGCTCTCTCTCTGGACTGATCTTCTATATCTTTTCATTTTTTTCCTAGTAATCTCTTCCCATTTATTTTTTGCTTCACATTCTGAGATTTATCAAACCTTTAAATATTGTTATACCAATCATGTTTTCAAATTCTAAGAATATTTATGTCTTCTCTGTCTTAACAACCTATTCTTGTTTTATAGGTGACATACCCTTTTGGCTTTCTAAGAATCCCAATCACATTTTTTTTCAAGAATATTTAAAAATTAAAATGTTCCAAAATAGTTTGGATTCATCTGCAATTGTAAGAAATGAAACAAAGAGATCCCAAGCACACTTCATCCAGTTTCACCCCAAAATATTTGCAAAACTATAGTTTAATATCACAACCAAGACACTAACAATTCACTTGTCTTATTCATATTTTCCCAGTTTTAAGTGAATGTGTGTGTGTATCTTTAGTGTGCCTTTAGTTCTGTGCAATTTTATCACGTGTGGGTTTGTGTATCCACTACTACAGTCACGGTACTGAATCACCACAAGGATCCCTCATGCTGCCTTTTTCAATCTCCTGCCTTCTTCCCAATCCCCTCCATCCCTGCCTGATAACCACTAATCTGTTCTCCACTCTATAACTTTGTCATTTTAAAATGTTATATGAATGAAAATTGCACATTTGTACATTATGTTACATTTTTGGATTTGTTGTTTTTTTCCCCACTCGGTATAAATTTTCTGGGAATTCATTCAAATTATAAATATTAATATTTTGTTCCTTTTTATTGCCAAGTGATATTCCATGCTATGTATGTAACAGTGTGTTCCTTTTTATTGTTGAGTGCTATTCCACAATATGTATGTAGCACAGTTTATTTAACCATTCACCAGCTGAAGAACATATAGGGTGTTTCCCCATTTTATTATTGTGAGTAAAACTGGCACGAACATTCATGCACAGGTTTTGTGTGAGCGTGTTTATTTCTTGCATAAACACCCAAGAGTGCAATTGCTAGGTCATGTGGTAGATGCACATTTAGTTCTGTAAGAAACTGCCAAACTATTATGAGTGATCTCATCAGCATTCTGTGTTGTCACTCTTTTCTTATAGATGTGTAGTAATAACTCATTGTACTTTTAATTTGCATTTCCTTCATGGCTAAAATGATGCAGAACACTTTTTTCTTGTGCATATTTGACATCTGCATATCCTCTTTGGTAAAATATCTCTACATGATTTTTGCTCATTTTCTAATTGGATTGTTGGGTTTTTTTCCTGCTGAGTTTAAGAGTTCTTTAGATTTTCCAGATATTAGTCTTTTATTGGATAGATGATTTGCAAATATTTTCTCCCAGTTGGTAGCTTCCCTTTTAGCCTCTTTATAGGGACTTGAGAGAGCAAAAGTTTAAATACTGATAAGGTCCAATTTATTAGTTTTTTCTTTTTCCTTTTTTTTTAAATGCTGTTGGTGTCAAGCCTAAGAAATTACTGCTAGCCCTAGATCTGGAAGATTCTCTCTTATGTTTTCATTTTTTTAAAGTTGTATATGTCTACATTTTACATGTAAATCCACCATCCATTTCGAGTTAATTTTTGTTTAATGTGTGAGGTTTCATTTCAGGCTTTTGAGTGGACGGGGGCGGGGGGGCGCTGGGAGGAAGACCATACTTCTTTTAGTGCATTGCTTTTGAACCTTTGCCAAAATCAGTTGGACATTTTTGTGTGGGCCTATTTCTGGGTACTCTATTCTGTCTCACTCATCTATGGGTCTCTCCCCCTTTCAATGTAATACTATCTTGATTACTGTAACTACATAGTAAGCCTTAACATGTGATAGAGTGACTCCTCCTACTTTATTCTTCTTTGTCAAGGTTGATTCAATTATTCTAGGGCTTTTATCTTTCCATATAAATTTTGGAATAAGCTCGTCTATATCCATAGAAACCCTTGCTTGGATTTTGCAAGGAATTACATTAAATGTATAGATCACATCAGGGGAGAATTGACATCTTTACTATATCTAGTCTACCAATTCATGGACACCACATGTATCCCCATTTATCTAGGTCTTCCTTGATTTATCAGCATTTCGTAATTGTCAGCGTATAGAGCCCATATATAATTTGTTAAGTGTATTTCATTTTCTTTGGAGTGATTGTAAATGACAGTGTACTCTCTATTTTGATTCCCACATGTTCATTGTTAGAATATAGAAATACCATTGGTTTTTTTTGTGTTTATTTTGTATACTGTGACTTTACTGAACTTAGTTGTAGGTATTCTTTTGCAGATTCCTTAGAATTTTATATATAGACAGTCATGTCACCTGCAAATAAAGACAGTTTTACCTCTTCTTTTCCATTCTGTATGTCTTTTGCTTCATTTTCTTGATCCACTTCAGTATGTAGAACTGTCAGCACTATTTTGAATAAGAGTGGTGGAAATGAACATTCTCACCCTATACATGAACTTGGGGGAAAGCATTTAGTCTCTTGCCATTAAGTCTCATGTTAGTTGTAGGATTTTGGTAGATGTTCTTGATAAGGTAATTCCCCTCTGCTTTTAACTTACTGAATTTTTTAATATCATTACTCTGTGTTGGATTCTGTCTAATAATTTTCTGCCTCAATTGGTATGATCATATGCCTTTTCTTATCTAGCTTATTGATATGATAGATTACATTGATTAATTTTTGAATGTTGAACAAGCCTTCAACCTTCAATTGAAGGTATTAGAATAAATTCAATATTCAATTGAATAACTTCAATTTGGTCATGGTGTACGAGTCTTATTTTATATATATAGTTAGATTCAATTTGTTAACTTTTTCTCTTTATAGAGAGATTAAGAAACATCTTCCTGGCCGGGCGCGGTGGCTCAAGCCTGTGATCCCAGCACTTTGGGAGGCTGACGCGGGTGGATCACGAGGTCAAGAGATCGAGCCCATCCTGGCTAACATGGTGAAACCCCATCTCTACTAAAAATACGAAAAGAAAAGAAAAGAAAAGAAACACCTTCCTTCTTTTTAAAAAATTCTTCTTATTATTATTATTTAAATAGATACGAGGTCTTGCTATATTGCCCAGGCTAGTCTCAAACTCCTGGGCCAAGTAGTCCTCCCATCTTGGTCTCCCAAAGTACTAGGATTACAAGTGTGAGCTACTGCTCTCAGCCTTCCTTCTTTTTAAAGCACTAATTGGTAAACTCTTCTACTACTTCATTTATAAATAACATGACACTTAAAACTTTACCCTTATCTCTGTTATTAAGGTCCTCCCTTCCACTCTCACCCATGTGAATCTAGTGCTATAAGCCTGTGTAGTGGCTGTGATGGACAGCTAAGTCAGTCCAGCCTCAGCCAAAGGTAAAATGAGACTTAGATGAGGAATGTGATGAAACTTGAAAAGGGCCCGCAGCAAGGTTTTCAAATGCCAAAAACCTCATCCATCAGATAGGCTTACAGGGCAGGCAGGACACAAAGAAGCAATGCCATTTTCCTTTTCATATCAAAAGACTTTCTATAGTAGGCCAGGCAAGTACCTACTGTGTAAATCTCAGGAAGGAATCTACCTTGTGTAATGGAGTGTCACAGGTCAAATTTCCTTGAAGCATACCCCACAACAAGGATTTAAATGCATGTGATGAATTGAGGCAGTGCTCCTAAGGAAAACTCCTGCAAAGTGGAGGTGAAGCGGGATGAAGACGGGGCAGTGACTGAGCACGGATGTGGTCTCGCATCCACAAGGGCTCTGGGGCATAAATTGTACAACAGAGCCATATTTCCTTATGGCAAGGCTGACCTTGTGTGTGTACTCTCATGTCACTCAGCCATTGGTTCTGACCTTCTTTGGGATGGAGGATGATACTTAAGACCTTGTCAAATAAAATCCATTTTGATAGAGTAGAAGGCTATCTGTGAGTTGTTACAGCTGACATTCACAGCAGCCTGCTGGAGGATGTTGAGTGGGCACCAAACAACGTCTAACATAGTCCACCCCTTGTACTGCTCAGATCTGCTTGTTTCCTTCATTCCGTTCTCTCCAGCCAGCATCCAGGCACAGCTGTTCCAAGATTCTGTGTTCACAATTCCTAGGGTAATTGACAGTAGGGGGATTTGTGGGTTAAACTACTGGACCTGGTGGTCCAAACAGGTCCTGATTAAACTACTAGGACCCAAGACCCAAAACCATAGTTGGACTCAACACCAATAATAGTTGATATTATTATTTCCATTCCCTATCACCTATTCTAGGTTTTTCTCTCAGCTCAGACTTCAGCTGTTCCAGTTCACTTTGTTTGGTGGGATGATCCAGATGCTCATCACTGACAGGGTCTGAGACCTTTAAAGGCCATGGTTTCTGCACTTGACCATTTACAGTTAACAGCGAGTATAGTAGTACCAAGAGATGTCCTAGTAGACTATTTTAATGCCAAACATATTCTTCTCTGCCCCGTTATTTATCAGCATTTCTACTACTTATGCTAATCAGAGCCAATTCCCTTGCCTGTGTGCTAAATCTTTTCTGTGCCTTGTAGCACCATGTGCTCATAGTGAACAAGCAGCAGACTTCATTTTAAATTGATTTAGACTCCGTGTCCTCTGGTAGAAGTGTCTCCCCATCTGGGAACTGGCACCATCAGACTGACAGTCTATAAGTTCTAAGAATGAGAAACACAGATTCCCCCAAAAAAGGTCTCTGGAAATCATAAAGAGCAGGATGACTTCTACTTCTGCTCTTTGGTTCACAAACCTACATAATTTGTCTACTTGGGAGTCCCCTCCATCTGTGCCTTGACATTCTGAGAGGCAATGGAACTCAGATTCAGTGCTGGGGAAATTGGGAGCAGGAGTGTCTTAGGCTGGTCCATGAGATAAGGATCTGAATGTAAGAGGTTTATGTGGGTGGTGAATATAGGAAGCTCTCATAGCGGAGTGGGGAGATGAAACAGGGAAAAAGGAGGTCAGTACACAGGCATTAATGAACAAGTTCGTGCTGTGGGCAACTTTCAACCAATCCCAGTAAGGACCTAGGGATAAAGTGGGGGTATACCTTGGTGTTTCCAACCTGAGGGACCAGCAAACTGAAGTATTAAGTGTACAATTCCCACCCAAAATTGGTTGAGAGCTACTGTTTTTTTTTTTTTTTTTTTTTTTTTTTTTTTTTTTTTTTTTGAGACGGAGTTTCGCTCTTGTTACCCAGGCTGGAGTGCAATGGCGCGATCTCGGCTCACCGCAACCTCCGCCTCCCGGGTTCAGGCAATTCTCCTGCCTCAGCCTCCTGAGTCGCTGGGATTACAGGCACGCACCACCATGCCCAGCTAATTTTTTGTATTTTTAGTAGAGACGGGGTTTCACCATGTTGACCAGGATGGTCTCGATCTCTTGACCTTGTGATCCACCTGCCTCAGCCTCCCACAGTGCTGGGATTACAGGCTTGAGCCACCGCGCCCGGCCAAGAGAGAGCTACTCTTTAGCACCTCCATTTGGCCCTGCATGAAGGTGAGAGAGAGAAAGCCCTCGGGCAGAGTTGTAGAAGTTGGCCGTAAGACACTGTTGGTATACCTGGAAATGGTGAATGGCAAGGGGATGTGGTGGGGGCACTTACAGCACCTACTATGGGTAGTTACTCTAAATACAATGAAATTGCTTCTATTCCGCTATGCAGCAGGAGCTTATAAGATATTTTGCTTGAGTTATTTAAGGAGAAAGAAAGTTATAGATCTTATATACTGAATTTTGTGGATGGACATTTATATACCTTACAATTGCATTCATAGTTCACTTCCCATTTTCATTTGGGAAAATCAATTCAGAATGTTGCTATGCATACCACCGGAGCCATGCAGAGAACAGTTGGTGTGGAGCTGAGGAGTCACAATACAGTTCCCATCGGACCCTGTTTTCTTTCTTGGTAAAAAGGCAAATACCTAATTCCAAGTTCAGTTTCTGTAAAAAGCATTAAAGTTCTAGGGTAAGAGCCATAAAATGACACCATAAAAGTTGACAGATCTCAGTTTACCGGTGAAGAAGGACAAATGGCACATATTAGAACAGTATTAGACAGGATCATGTAATTACATATATCTAATAAAATTAATTTAATGACCAATAATTTAAAATTTTAAAAACACCTGTGAGGATCAAATAAAATGGAATACATTCAAAGAGTGTTTCAAACTTTTAAGAAAAATATGAGTAAATGATTTCTGCAGCAACCATACAACAAAGCAACCCCAGACCTCATAAACACTTTGAACGGAGTCTGAAACTCTACGGCAAACTAGACACAGAATATTCCATGTTTAAGGGCACATTAATAATTTTAGTTTGCTTATTGTAGAGGAATAAGCACAAAGAGCTCCAACAAAGACAGTGATATGGTATAATGGAATGAATATAATACTTAGAAGATCTGGGTTTTTGATCCTATCTTCAGCACTTACATAGCTAGGATAAATTGAGGAGGTTTCTAAATCACTGAACCTATTTCTGGAAATAACAATGATGCCTTTCTATATACACGTATTAGTCCATTCTCACATTGCTATAAAGAAATACCCAAGCCTGGCGCGGTGGTTCATGTCTGTAATCCCAGCACTTTGGGAGTTCTAGGTGGGCGGATCACTTGAGGTCAGCAGTTTAAGATCAGCCTGGCCAGCACAGTGAGATCCCATCTCTACAAAAAAATATAAAAATTAGCTGAATGTGGTGATGGGTGCCTTTAGTCTCAGCTACTCGGGAGGCTGAAGCAGGAGAGTTGCTTGAGCCTGAGAGACAGAGGTTGCAGAGGTCGCACCATTGTACTCCAGACTGGGTGATAGAGCAAGACTCCATCTCAAAGGAAAAAAAGAGGTTTAATCGGCTTATGGGTCCATAGGCTTTACAGGAAGCATAGCAGCATCTGCTCCTGGAGGGCCGCAGGAGGCTTATAATCATGACAGAAGGTGAACAGGGAGGAGGCATGTCACATGGAAAAAGCAACAGCAAGAGAACAAGGGAAGAGGTGCTACACACACTTAAAAGACCAGATCTCATGAGAACTCACTCACTATCATGAAGACGGTACCAAGTAGGATGGTGCTAAATCATTCATGAGAAATTCACCTCCATAATCTAATCACCTCCCACCAGGCCCCACCTCCAACATTGGGGATTACATTTCAGTATGAGATTTGGGCTGGGACACATATCCAAACTGTATCAATGCATATTGCAATGTTATATAAACTGAGATAATATATGCAAAAGTACTTCATCAACCATGTATGTTCAACATGATTAAGGCCTCAGTTTATGTTTCAATGATAAAAGTACAGTGTGGGGATAATTCCCCAGAAACAACAAATAAAATTTTATAACATGCAATTAGATAGCAAAGATGGGTTCTGAGTAGTAAAGGTAATTTTGTGTAGGCTCTTAATAAAAGGAAGTTTGGTTTGAATCACTGAGGTAGAGACTTCCAGTGCTTACAGCTATCCCTTCTCTTCTTCTCCCAGTCACGTAGGAAGATTACCTTTCCATAATGTCTTGGGATTGAACAGAGCTTTGTGGCTAGTTATAGGCCAATAGGCTGTTAGCAGATATGACATCTAACACAGCTAAGCTGCAGTTTGAAATACCAGTGCACAGCCTCCAGAATTCCTTCCCTGCTAAGGTGACTGAGAAGACCTCAGTTAAGATGGAGGGAAAAAAAAGATTCAGGCAACTTGGATAACTGAGTTTCTATATGGAAGAACATTGTCCCAGAGAGTCACTTGGACCTACAATAGATTTACATGATCAGACAAGAAACCTCTATGACACCCTCAGTTTATTTTGTTTTTGGATTTTGTTACTGTAGCATAACTCAACCTGTCCTGACTAGTATAGTCGTGGAGATTATCATCAGGATCTCCTATGCTCCTACATATGACACAGTTACAGAGTTCTGCAGACATTTAACTTTGGGCATCTAAATATCATAAATGCTGCTAATCAACACGCCTTTTGCTGTATTATTTCATTCAATCAATTCATTAACTCGTCTTTAGGCTACGTCTTCACAATGCTAGAAAAATTGATTTGTTTAGTCAAGTCATTAAACAAGAGAAAAAGTTACTTTTCTTCACTCCCACGTGTGCTTCCACAGATGCAATCACAGCCACTACCAAATGTTTCCACTTTCCAAAATTTATTCTAAATTATTTATTAAATATGTATGTGGTAAAATGCACCTGGCTAAATTGCACTGTGGTTTTCCAAGACAAGATGGCAATGACTTTGTCATTATTTATTTATGATACCATGTTCTTCCAAAAGAATTTGGAACACAAACAATGAATTATTCTCCAATTTCCTTAACTGGTCTTATTCCACAGCAAACCACATTGCTATGAAACTATCACAAAAATATTGGAGTTAAGTACAATGCATTGGATCTGTCCTTTTATAAATATTATAAAAGAATGAATTATATGTCAGTGGAATAAGTACCCAGAAAGATATCTCCACCATTATCACAAAATATCAATGACTTTGGGCAGATTATTTACATTCAATTAACATTTCTGTATCTTTATAATTGGAAATGTGTTGGTCATTTCAAACATGCTATATTGGGAAAAATAGGTAGCACTGGGAAAGGGGAATTTATTTAGGGAATAAGAAACTCCGAAAGGCATTAAGCTCACTAGAAAAAAGAAAATAGAGACTTGCAAAATAAAATAAAGAATATAAATTAAATTGCACTACTGCATCAAAAATCTACATTTGATTTTTAACATATTATGTTTTTAAAGAACTGACTCAGAAAGAATAACCACCATGTGGAGAGAATTCACTTGGTCAGTTTCTGAAGGGGACACTTTCCTGTGTGGCTTTGGATCCCCTCTTATAAATAAAAAGCACTGTCACTAATTTTTGAGACAGGGTTCTGTTGCTTGGAGTTTTGTTTTTGATCTTTGTTCACAGTAAAGACTAAAGGAGTTGTTGTCAAAAGGTGGTACCCATGCCAACAGCAGCAGCATCACCTGGGAACGTTTTAGAAACATAAACTCAGCCCTATCCAGCCTATTGAATCAGAAACTTGGGATGGGGTGGGGCAAGGCACAAGGCCATCTGTTACAACAAGCCCTGCCTGCTGTCCTAACACATGCTAAAGTTTGAGAAATACTAGACAAAACTCTTGCCTTAGAAATCCACAAAAAACAAAAACAAAACAAAAAAAAAAACCCACTTAGATCCATTAAATGTAAACTTAACATTCAAGGGTCAGATATAAACAGAACACCTGTAAGACTTTTCCTAACATTGAAAATCTATATTTTCTGTCTCTCTTAGATCGAGATATGACACCCTAAGTTTCAAAATGGAGCCAGTTTTTATATTCAAGTAATAAACCCTTGAAAATATGCAATTTATATTGAAAGTGCTGGCACAATCTTAACGATAGCATTGCAAATGGCGATGCTATAATTAAGCTTCGATCTCCTTTGGAAAAAAGGGAGAGAGAACGTGAAGAAGGAGGTTACTGTTCAATGAACTGCTCTGTCATTTGCCGCGGTGATTCTTAATTGTGTCTCATTACAGCAAGATGATCATTACTCTACTTGTCTGTCTGATTTAGAGACCACTAAAAGTGTCTTGTAACACACAGCCGTCTCCCTTGCAACAGTCCTTTGGCTCTCACCCTCATTACTCAGAATCTGTCCAATTATTTGTCATTAAAGTAATAAAAAGGACTGCAGCAGAAAATGTGGGAGGTAACTGTTGGAGGTCTGCCCGGAGAGGAAAAAAAATGCAAACTGTTTTCAAGGCACTGGGAAGGTGACATCGTTAATTAAGTGTTAGGGAATATGCAAATCAGTCCCACTCTCAAGAGACTGTAATAAAACTGAGAAAACATTATTATCAATGCAAGTAAAAGAAGGCCGCATTACCCCATCTGCAAGACTGTGTCATTTTCTGGTGGTGACTTCAGCAAGGAGGGGAGGGAGCTGGGAAAGAGATAAAGAAGGTGGAGTTTTTCAGGGCCATTGAGTGTGCTCAGGCTGTTAAGGGTTCAGAATTAAGGTGTCAACATGGAGGGCCAATGGATTACAACTTTTAATGAGGGATGTTTGTCTGATCTCAGGATTTGCACACCCAATTTCCTCTGCAAAATGATTTACAACTCATCAGCAGGCAGTGTTTTTGTAGGTTACAGGAAGGGTAGAGGAAGTAAGGGGGAGGCTGGCAGCTGGCGTAGTAGGCATCTTGGGTGTTGTTTTAAAGGCGGTAATGAAGCAAAGCACTTAGAGGGACGTGGACGCTTGTTTATTGATTACAAATATCCCGAGCACAGAGACCTCTAGGCCTTTGCTCAAGCTGAAACTTCTGCATGGAATGCCTTTCTCCAGCTCTTCTCCGTCTTGTTAACCTGACCAACTCATTTCTCATCTTTTGAAGTTTATAGTGTCAATTCCTCATTAAAACTATCACTGATTCCCACCCCAGATAAATATACCAGAACAAAAAATCGTGTGCTTTCTATACAAACTCAGCTTCAAAGCAAGTTCTCTTGCTTTCTTTTTTTTTTTTTTTTAATTGTATTTGGGTCCTGGGGTACATGTGCACGTCTTGCATCCTGCAGGATTCTTGCATAGGTATATATATGCCATGGTGAAAAAGGAATAGCTTTACACTGCTGGTGGGAGTGTAAATTAGTTCAACCATTGTGGAAGACAGTGTGGCGATTCCTCAAGGATCTAGAAATAGAAATTCCATTTGACCCAGCAATCCCATTACTGGGTGTATATCCAAAGTTCTCTTGCTTTCTTATTCCATCTAGGTTACAGGCATTTATACATAACCTTTCTACATAAAAATATTGAAGCCAGCTGGGCATGGTGGCTCACACCTGTAATCCCAGCACTTTGGGAGGCCAAAGTGGGCGGATCACCTGAGGTCAGGAGATTGAGACCAGCCTGCCCAACATGGCAAAACCCCGTCCCTACTAAATATACAAAAAATTAGCCAGGCATGGTGGCGCACGCCTGTAGTCCCAGCAACTCGGGAGGCTGAGGCAGGAAAATCACTTGAACCTGGGAGGCAGGGGTTGCAGTGAGTTGAGTTTGTGCCACTGCACTCCAGCCTGGACAACAAGAGTGAAACTCCACCTCAAACAAACAAACAAACAAACAAAAACACACCGAGGCCATAACCAACCGTAAAGTTTCTCAGACAGATTTTTTTTTGATCACAAGAAAATTAGTCTTCCTCAGTAACCTGCAGAAAAAGTCATCTTGCATACTGCATCAGCTAACAATTGGTGCTAAACAAACCTCCCAAAAGTTAGATTCTTAAAATAATAGCAATTTATTATTACCCTCGAGTCTGTATGTTTCCTGGGCTTATGAACTTTGATCACCTGGAGGTTGGCTTAAGAAACTCTGCTCTTGGGTAGACTGGGCTTGGGCACGCATTTGGGTGTCTACTGCCTCAAAGTTGGCCTGGGAAGGCCTTGGTTTTACATCTTGGCTTTCCTTCATGGGGTCTGAAGCTCTCCAGTAGGCTAGCATAGGCTTGTGCATGGGCTGGCGACAGGGTTCTCAGAGAGAACAGAAGCATGCAAATCCTCTTAAGACAACTTTTACAACCAGGATATGCTGAGAATTTCTCACACCGTTGAGTGTTGGTTGCTTTTTGTCTAACAGTTTCTTCCTCAATTCTTTACCCTCTTGTAATTTAATATAAGAAGCAAGAAGAAACCAGGCCACACTTTGCTTGGAAATCTCCTCAGCTAAGTATCCAAGTTCTATTGCGTAAAAGTTCTATATTCCACACAACTGTAGAACATAATTCAGCCATGTTTTCTGTTACTATGCAACAAGCATTGCTTTTCTTCCAGTTTCTAATAACACATTTCTCATTTCCCTCTGAGACCTCACTAGCAGAGTCTTAACAACCAGATTTCAACCAATAGTCTATTCAGGACAATCTAGACATTTTCTATCATGCATCTCAAAATCCTCCCAGTCTCTACCCATTATCCAATCCCAAAGTCACTTTTGCAGTTTTTGGTATTTCCTATAGTAGCACCCCACTTCCAGTACCGAAATCTGTATTAGTTTCCTGAGGCTGTTCTAACAAATCAGTACAAACTCCATGGCTTAAAACAATGGAAATTTATTCTCTCACTGTTCTGGAAGTTAGAAGTTCAAAATCTAGCAGGGCCATGATCCCTACGTGGCTTTTTGGGAAGAATTCATTCTTTGTGTCTTCTAGCTTCTGTGGTTCCAGGCATTTCTTAGCTTGTAGTCATATCACTCCACCCTCTGCCTCCATGACCACAATGCCTCCTCTTCTGTAGCTTATAAGGACACTTGTCACTGGATTTAGGGCCTACCTAGATAATCCAAGATGAAATCTTCATCTCAAGATTTTAGCTTAATTACATTTTCAAAGACTTTTTTTTCCCCCCCAAATAAGATCACATTCACGAGTTCTGGGGATCAGGATATAGAAATACCTTTTTTAGGGCCACCATTTATCCCAAAATACTCGCCATCACCTCATGGTTGTAGCTGACTCAGCTGTGATGCTGGTAATAGCTGTGGTCCTCCTTTTATGCAGACGGAAAAGAGTAAGTCTGGGAAAATGGTAAATGGCAGGATTCCAAACCAGGACTGCAAAGCATAGCAGCTTGGTTGCTCATTTCATGCTCTCTCCCAGTCCTGCCCTACTTCAGTCAATGGCTTGAACTGGGAGAGGATGTAAGGAAGCTGCACTTTACTGCAGTGTTCTGAGAACTCAAAAACCATGGGCAGTGAATGACTTTGAAATAATTAAATCTTGTCCCACATGGCCCAGCCCACACTAATTCATGTAACTTCCATTTTAGTTCTCTTTTGTTGCATAACAAAGCAATGAAAAACTTAATGTCTTAAACAACAATTTATTATTTCCCATAAATTGTTGACTATACATTCTTGTATTTCACTTGGTGTCAGTTGGCTGGCTGTTGACACTGTCTGGAGGCTCAACTAGGGCTATGGCTAGTGGCCATGGTTCTTCATTTGGTGGACCTCTTCTCGTAGCTGTTGGCCTTCCTTACAGCATAGTGACTTGGTTGCAAGAAGAAACATCTCAAAAGGAAGAAAGCAGAAGCTGATGGGTCTGGTAAGGCCTGGGCTTAGATATGTTAGACTATTAGTTCACATATTAGACTAGTTCACAGCATTCTACTGATCAAAATAGTCAAGAGACCAACCCAGATTTAAAGGGAGGAGAAGTAAACTCCAATTCTCAACAGAAGAACAATATGAATATATAGAGATTGGAAGAATTGCTGACAGCTATCTTTGAAGGCCATTTACCACAAACTTCCTATCTCTACTCTAGCAGTAGAGCTACTGTGATGGCTGCCCAAGGATATATGGTTGGCTGAAATCCAGCTCATGTTCCACTTACCAAGCCCTTGTTTGGCTGGGGCAGGCTGGTTCCATTCAGGAAAAAGAATGCCTTTTCCGTATTTTTCCTGTGGAGTCATTGTAGTTCTGTCTACCAGTAGATCCATAAGTTGGCACTGTAGCATCCACTATTATCATTCAATAAAACCAAGATAGCTAGTACAAGGAATTTGTAAAAGAGATGCTGGCCTTGAGTCCAGAAGTCCTTTGTTTCACACCTTCATGTATTACTTAATAGCCAAGGAAATCTAGATAACTCACTTAACTCTTTGCAGTGGAATTTATTCAACTATAGAATAGCAAATAATTCTTGCCCTTTATCACAATTAAATACATGTAAGACTACTGTGTAAAATATAGGGTACCATAGAAATGTGAGTATTTATCTATAAAATATGCTCACTCTTACCTTCTTTTGCTGATGCCAGCTTCTATCTTCACTTGGGAACTGAAACACAGATCAAGGGCCATGTCACCTTGGCCCAAAGAAATCTTCCTACCAGGAACTACTCTACGAGAGAAAATTAGTAAGAATAAGGCATCTTTTTGTGATGACAAGAACTTCAAGTTGAAACAAAGATGATAAGATACTATTACTTCTGTACCACATTTACTTGGTCCTCTTAACTATCAAAAATGAGGAGTTAAGAATCTGTTCTTGTTCCTACACTATTCTATATTTATTTTCCAAAGCTCTCCAGGAAAAAGAGAGCTGCCCACTCCAAATGAGTGCAAAGCATGTTGAAAACACAAGGCACAGGGTAAATGACAGATAATTACCAAGTGCACATCGACATTCTGGCATTTTTTGGTTCTAAACTCTGACATTTTTTTGTGCTACAGCCTATTGAATTGCATCACTCTGACGACCAAATAATGAATTACAGTCCATCTATGAAAGCATTGTGTGTTTAATGCTAACCTCCTGTATCTCCTAGCACCCTGACCATGACAACTTGTACAAGCACAAGGTGGGGCTGAATAAATACAATTTCCCATTTTTATAGCTCATAAATATGCTTTGTAGAATGATGCCTCCAAGAATAGTTTTACAATATTTTTTCAATGCAAAAAGAATTTATCTGCAGAGTGGCTTTGTCATGAATTTGTGTGGTGGAGAATGAATATAGGTGCCAACAGAGAGCTACATTTACCCTTGTGGAGTAGAGATAGAACCTGTTGTTCAGCATCACATTAATGCAACATGATAGGACCTGAAATACTGCAGCGTTGTACTTATTGTCTTTTGTTATTAATAATAAGCTGCTACTTACTATTTACCAAAACCTGTGCCCTCATTTATTTATTTAATCCTCACCTTAACCCTTGCAAGGTAGCTCTTTCTATACCTGTTTTATAGGTGAGGAGTATAAGGCTAGAGAGGTCACCTAGCCTGTCCAATGTGACTCAGAAAATAAGTGCTGGAACTGGGGTTCGAATCCAGGTTTCCCAATCACATGTCCTTATACAGCTCATTCTATAGTATTGGCTTCTGGAAAATAATGTTAGTTGTCCCGGTAAGCTTTCTTATGGATTGGTAAACTCCATGATCTTTGGGCCAAAGGAAGAAGTAAATCCCATCGGTCCTATCACTCCACACCCCACCTCCAGAGGAGTTCTGGCTTTTACCTTTCATATGAATTTCAGAAAGTAAACACCTGTGACTTAAATTTTACAGTCCAAAAGTACAGAAAATTCTTCAGAGAAGTAGTGAATGTCTAAAATGTGCCAGCCCATTGGAGTTGTCTTTGCTTAGACTACTCAAACACACTTTCAAACCAGATTCTGTAGTATGTAATATACCAGAACAAGCAAATCCAACTCTTAAAGTATTAGCAAGTTGATGCTAATCTTACTAATTTTTACGGTGATGGAAAATTCACATCACACGTCAGATGGCAATAACACAAGAAATTATTAGACATCTTTGTTTCCTCCTTATCATCCAATTTATGCCTAGCTTCTCTTTTCTCCTCGGTATTCTATTCAAATCCCCTTTATCAAATTGGTTCTTCTCACAGTTTGAGTACCCAACTCAGGAAAATGAGACTTCATTGGAAAGGGAAGCTGGCTAATAAATAACGATTTTGATTTAGTCTCTCTCATGTAAGTTAATGACAGTCTCAAGGCATTCCAGAAGGCACATTCACATTTATTGAGTGTGTGCTATATGTTTAGGTGTTTTTGTATAAGTCAACAACTAAAAACTAAGACACAAGATCAATACTGTATTACTAGCCTCATTTTTACATGGGCTGGAATTGAGTCTCAGAGAAGTCAATTTGTTCATGTTCACACAGTTAATCAGTTGAAAAACCAGACTAGGCTCCATCAACATACATTTTTGACTTAACACAAAGACCCCTATAGAAAATCAAAATATTTACTAACTAAACTCATACTTGGTACAAATGAACTTAAAACCTGTGCAAGAGTATTACAATCAAGACCATCACTTAAGTAAGTAGGTGAGTACGTAAGGATAATAAGAAAAACTGCACTTGGGGGCCAGGCGCGGTGACTCACGCCTGTAATCCCAGCACTTTGGGAGGCCGAGGTGGGTGGATCACGAGGCCAAGAGATCGAGACCATCCTGGTCAACATGGTGAAACCCCGTCTCTACTGAAAATACAAAAAATTAGCTGGGCGTGGTGGTGCGTGCCTGTAATCCCAGCTACTCAGGAGGCTGAGGCAGAAGAATTGCCTGAACCCAGGAGGCGGAGGTTGTGGTGAGCCAAGATCACGCCATTGTACTCTAGCCTGGGTAACATGAGTGAAACTCCGTCTCAAAAAAAGAAAAACTGCACTTGGGCTGGGTACAGTGGTTCATGCCTATAATCCCAGCAACTTGGGAGGCTGAGATAGGCAGATCACCTGAAGTCAGGAGTTCTAGACCAGCCTGGTCAACATGGCAAAACCTTGTCTCTCCAGAAATACAAAAAAAAAAAAAAAAAAAAAAAATTAGCCAGGCGTGGTGGCACACACCTGTAATCCCTGTTACTCGGGAGGCTGAGACATGGGAATCACTTGAACCTGGTAGGCAGAGGTTGCAGTGAGCCAAGACTGTGCCACTGCACTCCAGCCTGGGTGATGGAGCAAGGCTCTGTCTCAATAACTAAATAATAAATACATAAACAAACAAAAAAAGAAAAACTGCAATTATAAGGGATAAGTTGTATAATATTTGGTAAATGCAAACTCCTTTAAGAGAATATGAAGGCCAAAATTTCAAAGAGAAAGAAGTAGAGCAAGTTTTAAATGTGCAAAACAAAGTAAAAAACATAGCCCTCATTTTGAACACTTTGAGTAACAGTAGTTATCTTTGGCCTTTCCCCATCATAGACAAAAGGGGTAAGTTCTGTTTCCCTTCCGAAGATACTGCTATGAAGAACGGCCTGAGACTGGGTAATTTATAAAGAAAAGAGCTTTAATTGACTCACAGTTCTGCTTGGCTGGGGAGGCCTCAGGAAACATTCAATCACGGCAGAAGGGGAAGCAGGCACATCTTACATGGTGATAAGTGAGAGAGAAAGAGTGCATGAAGAAGGAAGAGCTCCACACTCATCAAACAAGCAGATCTCACGAAAATTCACTCACTATCAAGAGAACAACATGGGGGAACCGCCCCCATGATCCAATCCCCTCCCACCAAGTCCCTCCCTCTACACATGAGGATTATTGGGATTACAATTTGAGATGAGATTTGGGTGGGGACACAGAGCCAAACCATATCCCTCCTCCATCCTCGTTTCCTTTTCTTTATGGCTGTACAGCTAGGCAGTAGTTCTCAGACTCCCACGTGATTGGGAGGGGGAGGCAGTGATATGTGCCACTTCCAGGTCTGCCCATTGACATCTTCCATACCGTTCTCCACACATACATCTTCTCATGGAGGATTTAGAGGATAGAAAAGCTGTAAGATGGAGTGAACCTGTATCTCTGGATATCTTAGCTTGGGTTTCCTGAAAGTGTAGCCTCTGAAAGGGACTTCGGTACAGGTTCTTTAAACAGTGATTTCAACAAACAGAATGAGGAAGCAGAGATGATAACATATGGATGAAGAAAGCTACTATAAGGGTGAGTTATTCAGGTTGCCGCTGTGATCAAGGAGAGTATAGTACCTGAAATCCCCTGAGAGGCATGTTGAATATCCCGGGAGGGTCTTCCTAAAGATGGAGGTCAGAGCATCTGTGCATCAGCTCTCATCAGCAAAGAGCTGCTTTCAAGGGTGTTAATCCTCTTGTCCTTCTAAGCTGCACAAGCACTAGGATTGCATGGACACCACCCATGCCTCCTTGGGGAATTATGGAGTCCAAGGTGACCCAGGGAGAGAAAGAGGAAGAGAAGCATTGTGTGGCAGAAGGTGAGATGCTGCCAGCAAGAATTGTTCACATCTGTCATAGTTGGAAATCAGAGGCCAAGTCCAAAGGATTTAAATTGGGGCTCACGATGTGTCTGCTGAGAAACAGTGTGAGCAGAGCTCTCCACCCACCCCCTACTCGTCAACCCAACCCACAGTGGACCATGACATGAGTGAAAAACAAGCTTTTATAGCAGCAAGTCGGAATTTTAGGGCTTTTGTTTCGTCTTATTCTGTTGAAATGTCTAAGTTAGCCTGATTAATGTTAATGGAAGACTGGACAGCCCAGAGCCTATAAAGTTTTTTGTTTTTGTCTTAACCATGACAGATGTTTATTCATCTTTATTAGATATTAGATATTCAGAACCTTAGAGGTAAGCTTAATAAAGTAAAAATTATTTTTCTAAACTCATTGGCAAATTCTAAATATAATATAAATTTCAATTACATTGAAATTTTTATTTTTCAAATAACCAAGATTTTTAAAGAACAATAATATTCACAATACTGAAAGAAGGATGACAAAGTAGTTGTATACAACAAATGTTATGGGAAGGATAAACTGGTAAACTTTTCTATAAATTAATTTGGAAATACATGTCAAAAAATTCTAAAAAATTGGCCGGGCGCGGTGGCTCAAGCCTGTAATCCCAGCACTATGGGAGGCCAAGGCGGGTGGATCACGAGGTCAAGAGATCGAGACCATCCTGGTCAACATGGTGAAACCCCGTCTCTACTGAAAATACAAAAAATTAGCAGGGCATGGTGGTGCGTGCCTGTAATCCCAGCTACTCAGGAGGCTGAGGCAGAAGAATTGCCTGAACCCAGGAGGCAGAGGTTGCGGTGA
>NW_016107584.1:2733819-2742980 GCF_001604975.1 Cebus imitator
AAAAAAAAAAAAAAAAAAAAATCTAAAAAATCATGTTGATATTCTTAGATTCTGAAGGTACTTAGCTAATCTATTTAAGTCTTGCCTTACCCAGGAAAGTATTCAAAATTACTCCTTTGTGCCTTCCAGTAAGAATTTCCTAAGAAAATAGTCATAAATTCAGACAAAGATTAAGGCATAAGGAAATAATGCACCATTATTTATAATAGTATACAATTGGAAATGAACTAAATGTCCCACAATTGGAGATTCATTAAATTATAGCACATCCATATAACAGACTATTATGGGCTCATCATAATTCATGACTTCAAAAATACTTAATGTCCTTGGGAAGCGTTCATGCATAATGTTAAATGAAAAAAGATACAAATTTGCATATGCAATACAGTATGTAATGCAAAATATATATACATAAATTAACAATTGGAGAAAATGTATTAAAACATTAACACTATATCAACATTGTAACAATATACCTGCTAGCAATAGAATTAAGACTAATTTTAATTGTATTGCTTTGCTTTATTTTCTAAATTTGCTATTATTAGTATATATTTCCATTACTATTATAAAATTATTAAAATGCTTTAAATTGCATTTCCGAGGTATATTTTATATGTAATGGTAGGTCTACTTTGGATACAGGTTAGGTGTGTTAAAAGAGTTGCCCTGAGACAGCTGGAGCTTTTTGCTAGCAAAGTTTGCCACCGGTGGACAAGGTTGTTTAGGCCTGCTCTCCAGCCACAGTGATTCTCTGGCAGCTTTATGCATGCGTAGCACTACCTCGGTGCCCTCAGACAGCTGTTTGCTGTGCATGAGACAAAGGAGGAAGAAGAGCCAATATGTGAGCGCATCATCATTGTTACTGTCCTCAGCCACGACACTTATTACCTGGGCACCTCCTGAGAAGCCTGCAGGAGGTCTCCCAGATTTTTCTACCCAAAGGACAAGAGCGAAAAGCATTTAACCGTCACTCTCCATCTTCTTTTGGTTAAGGGTGACCCCAGGAGTGACAACTCCCTTGCATGTCTAAAGTGCACACCCACTGGAGCTGCTTCCTTTCCCTCTGAATCCTCTGAACTTATTACTGCTTACCATTTAGGATTCGCTTCATAGTTTGTTTATGAAGATTCCCCTGATCATTCTTCACTCCACTCTCCAACACTCTCTTAGGTACCCCTGTTCCAAGCACCCTTACCATAATGCCTTCCTGTAATAAAAATAGTATTGATTGCCCCTCCTGTAAGTACTGGTCTCCTCAGTTTTCTCTCCGACTATCAGCACTACAAAGGAAGGAAATTGGTTTTTGGTGTTTGTTTCCATTTCTGTATTCATGACTGTATTCTGTATCTACATAGGAGCTGGCAATGATAGGCATTTAATAGGTAAATGCCAGTTGAATGAATGTAACAAGCAGTGATATTCTTTTAACTAAGCATAAATATTATGGCAGTGTCTCTTATATTGTCTTCAGATGGCTGACTGAGTCGTTGCTGACTTCCTGAGCCACATCTTTACAACCTCTACTCCTGTAAGACATCTCGTTGAAGCCTTAGATAAGCTGCAGAAAGCAGAACTATATGAAAACCTGTGTCATCTGTTATTTGTGTCCCAAGATAGACCAAATCCTAAAGAGCACTTAAGCAGTAGAGTATGTCATTATTATAAATTCATTCCAAATCTGCCCCTCTTCTTAGCTTTACAATTGTATACACACACACTCACACACATCTCCTTCTTTCTACCAGCCTAAATTTGTTACCTCAGTCAGTCCTGCTCTCTGACTTCATCAGTAATAATCCTTTTAGATCCCTAACTCTTCAATTCCGATTTTTAAAAGCTACTTTTTTCTTTTATTTTCTTTCTTTCCTTCTTTCCTTCTTTCCTTCTTTCTTTCTTTCTCCTTCCTTTCTTTCTTTCTTTCTCTTTCTTTCTTTCTTTCTTTCTTTCTTTCTTTCTTTCTTTCTTTCCTTTCTCTCTCTCTCTCTTTCTCTCTTTCTTTCTTTCTTTCTTTCTTTCTTTCTTTCTTTCTTTCTTTTTTCTTTCTTTCTTTCTTTCCTCTTTCTTTCTTTCTTTCTNTTTCTTTCTTTCTTTCTTTCTTTCTTTCTTTCTTTCTTTCTTTCTTTCTTTCTTTCTTTCTTTCTATCTTTCTTTCTGAAACAGAGCCTCACACTGTTGCCAGGGCTGGAGGGCAGTGGCACGATCTTGGCTCACTGCAACCTCTGCCTCTCAGGTTCATGCGATTCTCTTACCCCAGCCTCCCGAGTAGATGGGATTTCAGGCTGGCACCACCGTGACTAGCTAATTTTTTTGTATTTTTAGTAGGGATGGGGTTTCACTATATTGGCCAGACTGGTCTCAAACTTCTGACCTCGTGATCCACCCGCCTCAGCCTCCCAAAGTGCTGGGATTACAGGCGTGAGCCACTGCACCTGGCCTACTTTTTTCTTTTTGTTGACCTCCTGGCACTCTATAAGGGACTCTGCTCAAAACAGTCTGAGATTCACTTTAACTTTCTCAATATGCTTTACATATTTTGTTTATTAAAAATCCAAAAAGATATTTTTAAATGTCATATCAACTTTTATTTGTAAAATGACAGAAAGACAATACTATGTTCCTGATTTTTACCCAGAGTTATTCCGTCATATTCTTAGCAAAATCTGTTAAGTTTCTGTCAAGAATTCTTAATGGGTACCTATTCTCCTCCTTCACCACATAGCACTCAATCTTTCTGCACAAAACATATTGAAAGCATAGTTAAAGAAGATTAATTTGAAAAGACAACAAATTCTTAGCTTTTTCAGAGTACCCACAGTTGTAGTTCTGACTGAGCACTCTAGCTATACTGTGTTTTCGTTTTCAGTTAGTTTCTACTTTCTATACATAGATAGAGGCATGACCAACTATCCTTGCAATCTCAGACATCTTATAGGTCATTGATGACTTATTGAGAGACAATTGCAAGTATCCAGTGGCTTTTGATCTTTGAGGGAATGAGATCAAAATTGGAACCATTGAATGCTAATGATTTTCTTAATCCATTAAACTTCTTTGCTCATAAACATACTGTTACAAATGACATTCTGTCATCTGGACCAGAGGTCAGCAAAGTTTTTCTGTGAAGCGTCAGATAGTAAATATTTCAGGCTTTGTGGACCGTATAGTCTGTTGTAACTACTCAACTTTGCTGTTGTAGTGCAAAAGCTACAACAAGAAATGAAAGGGGCTGTGTTTCAATAAAACTTTATCTATAAAATCAGATGGTGGGCTGAATTGGCTATAGACTGCAGTTCGCCAATCCCTAGTCTAGACAAATAGCTATTATTCCAAAAAAATCTAAAAAGTTAAACGCAAGACTACTGTTTTCAATAATTAAACTTATTTACAAGGATGACATTAGCATGACTATTTCTTTCATCAAAGCCACTGCATAAAATTAACTTGACCTCCTGCTGTAATATAGAGTGGCCATTGAAATGCATGCAGCATTCAGGCTGCTTGGCTCTTTTGCAGTTCTACTGATTGAGCTCCAGGGTAAGTGTGTGTGTGTGTGTATGTGTGTGTGTGTGTGTGTGTGTGTGTTTGTGTGTGTGTGTGTGTTTTCCAGCAACACCCAGCAACCCACGGCAAAATTTATGCTCAGTAAGGAAATCTAATTATGTTCAAATAATCAGAATCTGTATAATACATTTTGATTAAAAGTAACAGGAAAAACTAATTTGATTTCCTAATGTGATACACAAAGACAAACTTCCTGTGTCAGGGACTCCCCAGTAATCCTGCTGAAAGGCTGCGCCACTCCAATTTGACATCTGCTTAAAGTAGAAGGAAATGATCCTCCTGAAAAATACAGCCGGCAGATTGTATAAGTATCTGCCCATCTCTACCTTTCCTTGTTCAGGTCATTTCTTGCTGAAACTGGATTTGTACTGATTAGAGGACTATAGGATTATATGTTACAGTTTTCAGAGAAATCAGGATAGAGGCTACTATGCAACCTTACAAGGAATAAAGCTATTTCCTATTCAGAGTTTGGTTTCACTTGAAGAAAAGCAAATTAAACCATGACTCAGAGAAACTTGAGTGCATGAAAAAAATTATACCAAAGGATGGTAGACTGGAGTAACAGAGTATTTGAAGACTTAGTTACTCATAAGTACACCCCAATCATGACAGGTGAGTTCCTCTAGGCCAGATGCTTTCACTTGTCAAAATTCACTGGAATCAGTCTTATTTACAATCTTTTCCAGACAATGGTAAGGAAGAATTAATCTTTTATATCAACTGACACTGAAAACCAGTTTGCAAATGTAGTTTACTTTAAACAAAAGTAATGTATCTGATTCTATTAGAGTAATTCAATTTTGGATTTGCATTCTAAGTTAGAGGTTTTTAACCTTATTAGTAGTCTGATGGATCCTTATCAGAATAAGGTTCTTAAATTCATAAAGTAAAATACATTAAAAAATACATGTGAATACAAAGGGAACCAAATTTATTGAAATTCTATTGTTAAAGTGTGTTAGCATCTTTCTCCCCTGCTGTCTCCACTTCTTCATCTCTACTTTTTCACCTCCTTGCCATTCATTGTTCCCTGATTAAATAGCGATTGGATAGCTAAAAACAATCTTTTAAAGAAACCAAGAGCTTCTGCCTTTCTATGATCCCAAGTAGCTTTGAAGTCAAACTGCCAGTAACAGAGGAATGCTAATGAGGTGAGTCCATGTTTTACCTAGAACTAGACTAGGTGAAAGACATTTACCATGTTCTCACCTCACATTCTTGGCACAGAATGCACCCTGTTAGTGTTGACTATAGGCATTATTTTCTGATTCTTCCAGCCAACACGCCATATCTGAGGACCCCTGCCCAAAATCTGCATCTCAGCTCAGATAATGCAACACTTCTGGGAACTGTCACTGGCTCCCAGGATTTCGGGCAAGATTGCCATCCTCTGTATGCCAATTGCACATTGAACATCAGAGAACTCTTCAAGATTTATAATAATTCCCTATTTACATGTAAACATGTCTATCCCATACATTGGTTTTCTCTCAATTCCTTAACATGTGCCAACACCTTGAACAAATACAAACTATTTGTTGAAAAAATCCTAAAAAGGCAGCCCCCAGCCTCAGCCACCTCTTCATTATCATTCCTTGCTGTTATACCAAATGGATATTCCCAAAAGAAACTCTACAAGGTGGGTGGTGTAAGGTGTCTTTTTTAGGATAAGAAAGAATTCACATTAATGACTAAGTTGCAAAATTACTGCTTGAAGCCCCAAGGTTTTCTTTTATAGTATATTATCACCAGTACTTGGCCTTTTACTAAAGCTGGAGTATAAGATAGATTTCAGTCACCCCACGATTCATGACCCCATGAATATTCATGCCAGGGTAATTCATAATACCTCCAAACTAGACACTACCTAAATGCCCAGTGAAGGTAGAATGTGTGAATAGATTATATAGACTACAATACATTAATTTAGTAGAATACTAGAGAGCCAGGAGAATAAAGAAATTGCTTGCAAAGATATGGATGGATCTTACGATACAATTTGAGTGTAAAAAGCCAGGAAAAAATGTACATGCTAGATGAGTTAATTAAAAAGAAGATAAGTGGAAAATAATAGGTTTTCCAACAAATGGTGCTCAGATTACTACATATTTACATGCAAAAAATGTAAAATAAAATAAATTTGGACTCCTGCCTCACACCATATGCAAAAATTACAATTAGATGAACCACAGATCAAAATATAGATATAAATACTTATGATCCCAGATTGGGTGATTTTTTTTTAATGTGATACCAAAAGCACACACATACACACAAATAGATCAACCGGACATTATCAAAACTGTTTCAAAGGAAACTGTTAAAAAAGTAAAAAGACAATTCACTGAATGGAAAAAGGGTTTTGTAAGTTATATATCTGATAAAAGACTTGCATCTAGAATACATAACAAATTATTGCAATTCAATAATAAAATGGCAAATAATCTAAATTAGAAGTGGACAAAGCATCTGAATAGAGGAGTTTCAAAAGAAAATATACAAATGACCAACAGCACATGAAAATATGTTCAACATCTTTTCATTAGCCATCAAGGAAATGCAAATAAAAACCACAATGAGATCCCACTTCACACCCACTAAGATGGCTGTAATTAAAAAGACAGACAATAACAAGTGTGGACAGGGATGTGGAGAAATCTAAAGTTTTTTTTTTTTTACTTTAGGTTCTGGGGTACATGTGCAGGTCATGCAGGGTTGTTGCATAGGTGCATACATAACCAGGTGGTTTGCTGCCTCTTTTCCCCCTTCATCTATATCTGGCATTTCTCCCCATGTTGTCCCTCCCCATCCTTCCCACACACCACTGTCCCTCCCTTGGCCCCTGACAACTGCCCTCAGTATGTGATGCTCCTCTCCCTGAGTCCACTTGTTCTCATTGTTCAAAACCCACCAATAGTGAGAACATGCAGTGTTTGGTTTTCTGTTCTTGTGTCAGTTTGCTGAGAAGAATGGTTTCCAGATTTATCCAAGTACCTACAAAGGACACGAACTCATCGTTTTTTATGGCTGCATAGTATTCCATGGTGTGTATGTGCCACATTTTCTTTGTCCAGTCTATCATTGATGGGCATTTGGGTTAGTTCCAGGTCTTTGCTATTGTACACAGTGCCACTATGAACATACATGTGCATGCGTCTTTATAATAGAATGCTTTATAGTCCTTTGGGTATATACCCAGTAATGGGATTGCTGGGTCAAATGGAATTTCTATTTCTAGGTCCTTGAGGAATCGCCACACTGTCTTCCACAATAGTTGAACTAATTTACACTCCCACCAACAGTGTAAGAGTTATTCTATTTCTCCACATCCTCTCCAGCATCTGTTGTCTCCAAATTTTATAATGATAGCCATTCTAACTGGCATGAGATGATACCTCAGTGTGGTGTTGATTTGCATTTCTCTAATGACCAGTGATGATAAGCATATTTTTCATATGTTTGTTGGCCTAATATATGTCTTTTTTTGAGAAGTGTCTGTTCATATTCTTCACCCACTTTTGAATGGGTTTGTTTGTTTTTTTTTCTTGTATATCTGTTTTAGTTCTTTGTAGATTCTGGATATTAGCCCTTTGTCAGATGGGTAGATTGCAAAAATTTTTTCCCATTCTGTTGGCTGCTGGTTCACTCTAATGAGTGTTTCTTTTGCTGTACAGAAGCTCTGAAGTTTAATTAGATCCCATTTGTCTATCTTGGCTTTTGTTGCCATTGCTTTTGGTGTTTCAGTCATGAAGTCCTTGCCTATGCCTATGTCCTGGATGGTTTTGCCTACATTTTCTTCTAGCGTTTTTCTGGTGTTAGGTTTTATGTTTAAATCTTTAATCCATCTGAAGTTAATTTTAGTGTAAGGTGACAGGAAGAGGTCCAGTTTTTGCTTCCTGCATATGGCTAGCCAGTTTTCCCAACACCATCTATTAAACAGGGAGACCTTTCCCCATTGCTTCTTTTTGTCAGGTTTGTCAAAGATCAGATGGTTGTAGATGTGTGGCATTACTTTCCAGGCCTCTGTTCTGTTCCATTGGTCTATATCTCTCTTTTGGTACCAGTACCATGCTGTTTTGATTACTGCAGCATTGTAGTATAGCTTGAAGTCTGGCAGTGTGATGCCTCTGGCTTTGTTCTTTTTGCTTAGGATTTCCTTTGCTATGCAGGCTCTCTTGTGGTTCCATATGAAGGTTACAGTGGTTTTTTCAAGTTCTATGAAGAAGGTCATTGGTAGCTTGATGGGGATAGCGTTGAACCTATAAATTACTTTGGGTAGTATGACCATTTTCACAATATTGTTTCTTCCTAACCATAAGCATGGAATATTTATCCATCTGTTTGTGTCATCTCTTATTTCATTAAGCAGTGGTTTGTAGTTCTCCTTGAAGAGGTCCTTTACATCCTTTCTTCATTGTATTCCTAGATATTTTATTCTCTGTAGCAATTGTGAATGGGAGTTCACTCTTGATTTGGCTCTCTGTCTGTTATTGGTATATAGGAATGCTGTTATTTCTGCACATTGATTTTGTATCCTGAGACTTTGCTGAAGTTGCTTAGAAACTTGAGGAGATTTTGAGCTGAGAAAATGGGGTCTTCTAAATATACAATCATGTCATCTGCAAATAGAGACAGTTTCACTTCCTCCTTTCCTAATTGAATACCCTTTATTTCTTTTTCTTGCCTGATTGCCCTGGCTAGAACTTCCAATACTTTATTGAATAGGAGTGGTGAGAGAGGGCATCCTTGTCTAGTTCCTGATTTCAAAGGGAATGTTTCCAGCTTTTGCCCATTCAGTATGTATTGGCTGTGGATTTGTCATCAATAGCTTTTATTATTTTATGATACATTCCGTCAATACCTAGTTTATCGAGAATTTTTAACATGAAGGGCTGTTGAAGTTTGTCAAAGGCCTTCTCTGAATCTATTGAGATAATCATGTAGTTTTTGCCCTTGGTTCTGTTTAAGTGATGGATTATGTTTATGGACTTGCATCAGTTGAACCAGCCTTGCATCCCCAGGATGAAGCCTACTTGATTGTGATGAATAATCTTTCTGATGTGCTGTTGTATTCAGTTTCCCAGTATTTTATTGAAGATTTTTGCATCTGTGTTCGTCATGGATATTGGCCTGAAGTTTTATTCTTTATTTGAGTCTCTGTCTGGTTTTGGTATCAGGATGATATTTGTCTCATAAAATGAGTTAGGGAGGATTCCCTCTTTTTGTATTGTTTGGTATAGTTTAAGAAGGAATGGAACCAGCTCCTCTTTGTACGTCTGGTAGAATTTGGCTGTGAACCCGCATGGACCTGGACTTCTTTTGATTGCTAGGCTATTGATTGCTGCCTCAACTCCAGCCCTTGTTATTGGTCTATTCAGGGTTTCAACTTCTTCCTGGTTTAGTCTTCGTAGAGCGCAAGTGTCCAGGAATTTATCCATTTCTTCCAGCTTTACTGGTTTGTGTGCATAGAGTCATTTGCAGTAATCTCTGATGGTAGTTTGTATTTCTGTAGAATCAGTGGTGATATCCCCTTTATCATTTTTTATTGCATCTATTTGATTCATCTCTCTTTTTTTTTTTTTTAACAGTTT
>NW_016107584.1:2743001-2754137 GCF_001604975.1 Cebus imitator
CTGGCTAGTGGTCTATTTTGTTGATCTTTTCAAAAAACCACCTCCTGGATTTATAGATTTTTTGAAGGGTTTTGCGTGTCTCCATCTCCTTCAGTTTGGCTCTGATCTTAGTTATTTCTTGTCTTCTGCTAGCTTTTGAGTTTCTTTGATCTTGCTCCTCTGGCTCTTTCAATTTTGATGATAGGGTGTCGATTTTAGATCTTTCCTCTCTTCCCTGGTGGGCATTTGTTGCTATAAATTTCCCTTTCGACACTGCTTTAAAGGTGTCCCAGGGATTCTGGCAAGTTGTGTCTTCATTCTGATTGGTTTCCAAGAACATTTTTATTTCTGCCTTCATTTCATTGTTTATTCAGTTGACACTCAGAAACAAGTTGTTCAGTTTCCAAGTAGTTGTGCAGATTTGAGTAAATTTCTTAATCCTGAGTTCTAATCTGATTGTGCTGTGGTCTGATAGACTGTTTGTTATGATTTCTGTTCATTTGCATTTGGTGAGGAGTGATTTGCTTCCAATGATGTGGTCAATTTTAGAGTAAGTGCAATGTGGTGCTGAGAAGAATGTATATTCTGTGGATTTGGGGTGGATCATTCTGTATATGTTTATTAGGTCTGCTCAGTCCAGCTCTGCATTCAAGTCCTGGATGTCCTTGTTAATTTTCTGTCTCATTGATCTGTCTAATATTGACAGTGGAGTGTTGAAGTCTCCCACTATTATTGCATGGGAGTCTAAATCTCCTTTTAGGTCGTTAAGAACTTGCTTTCTGTATCTGGGTGCTCCTGCATTGAGTGCATATATATTTAGGATTAGCTCTTCTTGTTGGATTGATCCTTTTACCATTATGCAATGCCCTTCTTTGTCTCTTTTGATCTTTGCTGGTTTGAAGTCCATTTTATCAGAGACTAGGATTGCAACCCCTGCTTTTTTTTGTTCTCCATTTGCTTGGTAAATCTCGTTCCATCCCTTTATTTTGAATCTATGTGTGTCTTTGTACATGAGATGGGTTTCCTGAATACAGCACACCAGTGGATCTTGACCTTTTTATCCAGTTTGCCCGTCTGTGTCTTTTGATTGGGGTGGTTAGACAGTTTACATTCAATGTTAATATTGTTATGTGTGAATTTGATCCTGCCATTTTGTTACTGGCTGGTTTTCTTACCCGTTAATTGACTCAGTTTCTTCATTGCATTTTTGGTCTTTGCCATTTGGTGTGCTTTTGCAGTGACTGGTACTTGTTCCTTTCGTGTTTAATGTTTCTTTCAGGAGCTCTTGTAAGGCGGGTCTAGTGGTAACGAAATCTCTCAGTAATTGCTTATCCATAAAGGATTTTATTTCTCCTTCACTTATGAAGCTTACTTTGGCTAGATACTAGATTCTGGGTTGAAAGTTCTTTAAGGTTGTTGAATATTAGCCCCCACTCTCTTCTGGCTTGTAGGGTTTCTGCTGAGAGATCTCTGTGAGTCTGATTGGCTTCCCTCTGTGGGTGACCTGACCTTTCTCTCTGGCTGCCCTTAGCATTTTTTCCTTCATTCCAACTCTGGAGAATCTGACGATTATGTGCCTTGGGGTTGCTCTTCTTGAGGAATATCTTTGTGGAGTTCTCTGTATTTCTTGGATTCAAATGTTGTGCTGCCTTGCTAGGCTGGGGGAGTTCTCCTGGATAATATGATGGAGCATGTTTTTCAGCTTGGATTCATTTTCCCCATCATATTCACATACACCCATCAAGCATAAATTAGATCTTTTCACATAATCCCATATTTTTTGGAGGCTTTGCTCATTTTTTTTTTACTCTTTTTCCTCTTGTCTTGCCTTCTCTTTTTATTTCATTGAGTTGATCTACAATCTCTGATATCCTTTCTTCTGCTCGATTGATTCAACTATTAAAACTTGTATTTGCTTCACATAGTTCTCATGCTATGCTTTTCCAACTACTTCAAGTCATTTATGTTCTTCTCTAAGCTGGTTATTCTCATTAGCATTTCGTCTAACCGTTTTTCAAGGTTTTTAGTTTCTTTGCTTTGGGTTAGAATGTGTTCCTTTAGCTCAGAAAAGTTTATTGTTATCCACCTTCTGAAGCCTGTTTCTGTCAATCCGTCACACTCCTTCTTGGTCATGTTGTGTTCTGGTGTTGATGAAGAGTTTTGATCTCCTGAAGGAGAAGAGGCATTCTGGTCTTTGATGGTTTCATCTTTTTTGCACTATTTTTTTTTTCCCATCTTCGTGGATTTATCTAGCTCTGATCTCAGGGAGCTGCTTGATGAGGTCGCTTGTCCGCCTGTGGAGGCACTACTGGGTTTCTAGGGACTCCTTCAGGTTGCTAGGTAGGCCCCCTGTGTCTTTTTTGTTTACACTGAGAGGTTAGGCCCGCTTCTTCCACTGACGTGGAGGCACTGCTGGGTGGTCAAGAACACTGTCCCATTGCTACATAGGCTTCCTGTGTTTTTTGTTAAGACATGGAGCCTTGTCCCACCTCCTTAATGGTGGGTTGTGCCTTTCCTTCATGCGGAGCTGCATCATTCAGCGTTCAGCTCAGACTGAGGCAATGGCTGCGGAATCCAGTAGAGTTAGTGCTTCAGCCCTCTGGGGTTTGTGGGGGGAGGGTAGAGACCCACACTACCCCATGGTCTGTCTCCCCGCTTTCAGCTCCCTTTCTCTCTGGTCATGGGGGAAGGGCCTGTCCAGCTGCTCAGTCTGTCTTCCTGCTTTCAGCTCCCTCTCTTTCCGGGCAGGGGGAGAGGGCCATAGCTCTGTCCGCAGGCTCTCCCGGGCAGCTTACGGACTTACGTGTTTGCCTAGATCTGTGCAGCAATCTGGGACACCGTCCTGGATTGTTATTCAACTCTGCACTTGTAATTCCCAGTGCTTGACTGACAAAGGTCTCCTGTTCTGTAGATTGCTGAGGCTTTGGGCAAAGCACTGTATCTGGAACTGGGTGCTGGAGGAGGAGCCTCCAATTCACCAGTCAGATGCACTTTCTGGGTGAAGCAGCACCCCTACCTGCTTCGGTTTCCCCTGTCTGGGCTTTGCTTACCAACAGACCAGACCCATTGAAATGCAGCTGGTACCCTGGTTGGAGCTAGGAGATCTCTCAATTTCTGCATCTCTCTTGCTGGGTGTTGTGCACCAGAGTTGTATCTATTTGGCCATCTTGTTTCCTCCCTGTTTCACAGTTTTTTGAAATCTAAATTTTTATACACTGTTAGTTGCAATATAAAATGGTGTCACTACTTTGGAAAACATTTTGGCAGTTCTTCAAGCATTTACACATATAGTTACTATAAGATCAGCAATTCTACTCCTAGGAATATGCCCAAGAGAAATGAAGACAAAGAGAAAACACATGTACACAAAACTTATTAATGATTATTTATAGCAGCACTATTCATAAAATTCAAAATGTAAAAAGAGCCCAAATATTCATTTATAGATCAATGTATAAATAAAAATGTGATATCCCCATACAACGGAATATTATTCAGCAACAAAAAGAACTGAAGCATACTATGACATGAATGAACCTTAAAAATATTATGCTATGTAAAAGAAGGTAGTCATAAACAGCATATATTTTATTATCTTATGTATATGAATTGTCCAGAATAGACAACTCTATAGAAAATGGATTATAGATAAGCAGTAAGCTAGGGCTGAGGGTAGGGTGGAAGAAGGGGTTGAAGAGTAATGGTTAAGGGGTATAAGGTTTAAGGTTTTAGTGGGGATAATGAAAATGTAGAATTGATTGCATAACTCTTTGACTGTACTGAAAGCCATTGGATTGTACACTTTAAATTGTTGAATTGCATAGTATGCAAATTATATCTCAATAAAGCTGTTTTTTAAAATGGTTGAAACTAATTCATGATGTTAAAAGTCATAAGAGTGGTTACCCTTTGAGGAGGCCAGTGGTGACTTGAAGGAAGCTCAAAAGAGATTTCTGGGATGACAATGATGTTGTTTCTTGATCTGCATCCTTGTTTAAAAGTACATGAATATGTTCACTTTGTGAAAATCCATTGATCTGTACTCTTACCACTTGTGTGCCTTTCAGTGTGTATGTTTTCACTCAACATTCTTTTAATCTGAAAAACCCTGGCCAGATGTGACAGGTAGCAAAATAGTCCCCAAAACTCTCCACCTCCTAATCTCAGGAAGATGTGACTCTGTTACCTTACATGGCAAAGGAAAATTAAGGTTGCTGATGGAATTACGGTTGTTAATGAGCTGATATTAAAATAGAAAAAAGATCCTGGATTATTTGTGTGATCCCTATGTGATCACAAGATTCCTGAAAGTAAAAGAGGGAATCAAAAGAGAGATGAGAGTGATGTGATGTGATGTGATGTGATGTGATGTGATGTGATGTGATGTGATGTGATGTGATATGAGAAGTTCTCAACCTACCACTGCTGGCTTTGAGGGTGGAGGAAGGTGCCACAAGAAAGGAATACGGCAGCCTCTAGATGCTGAAAAGGCAGGGAATATATCCTCTCCAGAGCCTACAGAAAAACAACCCATTCCTGCAGACACCTGACACCTTGATTGTAGCCCAAAGAGACCTATGTTAGACTTCTGACCTGCAGAACTGTAAGCAAATAAACTTGTGTTATTAAAGCCACTAAGTTTGTGGTAATGTGTAAGGGCAGTCATAGAAAATGTATGTACTGGAAAACATCAATTTCTGAATACCTATTAAACCAGAATGGGGTAGAACTAANAAAAAAAAGAAAGAAAGAAAGAAAAAGATAGGCTTTAAGCAATATAGAAGAATTGCAGACAAAAATCATATCCCCTAACTATGCAGAATAAACATGCAAATGGGCACAGACCCAGCACTGATGCAGAACTCTCATGTGTCCCATCCAGGATCAGTGACAGCAGATCCCACTAAAGCAGAGAGATAATGGCTAATGTGTCCCCAGGTGACCCAAACCTTGGCAGGTGGCCAGCTTAACGAGATGTTAATGAGTAGGCAGATAAATCTGGAGAGCTATAAAAGGAAGGAATGGCAGCCAGAAACGCAAATGAATGCAAAAGTCTTGAAAGTTCTTGAACTCACAGCTTATGACAATGGGTTGAGTTGTTTTCTCCAACTTTATTCAAAACTGCAAAGCTGAAATCCTTGACGTGATCTTTAAGTAATAGCCAGACTCTGGTCCACAACACAAAGGAAAATTAGAGGGACAATTCTTTGAGTATAAATATAGTGAAACCTTGACTCTGGTTCCACTTTACATATGCAAAGATAGTGACTTGAATACAAAATGAGCCTGAATAAATGGTAAGAAAAGACAGTAAAAGGACAGTTATGAAAAATGAAAATGATTCGGTGACCACAATTTTAAGTGTATACAAACAATGCTCCTAAAATCCTAAGACTCACCTCTGCATCATTTTCCTTTCTCTTTAAATAGGAAATATTCAAGTTATCCAATAAAGTAGAACTCCTCTCATTCTCTCTCACTCATAAAACTCAAAAAGGAAATGTGTGAGTGCATTCATGGGCACAGTCTCCTCCTTGATTTTAATGTATAACATTTTACCTAGAAATTAAACAGGATCCCCTATCATATACTCACTATTAGGAGTAAGTAACATTACTGTTTCTCCCCTCAAAGTAGAATACTCCTCTTCACATTATGAAAGTGCTCTTCTGATTCAGAACATAATATTCCATGGTAAAATGAATTTCTAGATCCAGGGTGTAAAGTTAATTCCTATTGCTACCACTCTATGATTCCGCAAGAGAACAATTCAGTTTCATCTTGAGACATTTGGTGGATACCAGAGCAAAGCCCTGGAACCATAAACTTTCCATCAAGGTCAAACCACAAAACTACAAGGGATTTGTAAAAACTGCAAGAAAGAAAGGCCTCTGTGTTTTTTTCTGAAGCATGTAAGAGGCTCTTCTTGGTTGGAGATATAAATTACCTCCCTCTGTGCACTCTTTAATTTTCTATCCTCATATATTCAGCATGAGGAGGGACCTGAGAAGGTTAACTGAAGAAGGTTAACCCACACACAATATGCATTACCCGTTGCCCTTTTCTGATTTCAAATTAAGTATATAATTAGTAAAAAAGGAAATCCATGCCTTCTGGTGATGAAAAATTAGGAAATCAATAGGTGGTTGCCTCAGTGGAGACTCCAGGGAATTTGGGGTCGTCATTTGGGGCTGCCAGTTATAATATCTAAAATGGCAACACGGGCATCTTCTTCAGGCCTCAAAGCACTGAGCACATGCCCCAGTTCTAGGCTGGCTGGCTCTGAAGATTTGCAAAGAGAAATGCAAAGATGACATTGATCTGTTAAAATGTTGGTAACCATGCAGAAGAAATAAAATTGCTTTTTTTACTGCCAGAAAGCTTGGAAAACAAACGATTTTTATGCATTTTTTAAAGATTCTAATTAAGTGTTTTTCTCTGATTTTTTTCTCCAACCACTACAGATGATTCATTTCTACCGTTGTCTCTGCTTCATATGCCACAAGGCATGTCTAGGAAGTTGCTATGTGGCTGCCCTCTTAGGTGTTGGAGGATATATGGCAGTTTTTACCCTTAATTGTGTGTTGCATTCATTTTACGACCTGCTTGCACAACCCAGCATTCTTTTAGTGCTGTCTGGGGGATGGATGCATTTATTGATGTGCAGAGCTTTCTGTGTTCATAAACTCCTACATATGGGGACTTGAATCAACCTTTTTGTGTAAATTTCTTCAGTGACACTATCCTTTTCTAAACACTGGAAACCCACAGCCAACTGAAGAAATAAACAGTTGGGTTCGTGTGTTTGTATTCAGTCTATCCCCTGTGTTGTAGGTTATGTGTAGCGTACGGTTTCAGCTCTACATAAATAAACTATTGTTGTATTCATTCTCTTAGGTTTATGAACAGCAGAATACTAGAATTGTTTTGTTTCAATCCAAGCCTCAATTATTGCTTTTAGAGAAATACACTGTTTAATTAGCACCATTGGATTTCCTCCCCAAGATAGATGTAACGTCTCATGTAGCAATTAGTATTTTGGAATTGTGTTATAATTTGTGCTATACAAATTAACCTAGATTGAGATCACAGGTGTTCTTTTGAGGTATTTTTAACCTGATTTCTTTAAAGTTAAACATAACTGCTGTTCTTTTCAAAAAGCCTACCAAGAAATGCTCCTCCTTTAGCTCTAGCTGAGCATTTAAAAGCAGGAGTTTTGGAGGAAGCAGGGCTTGGATTATACTCATAGTTCACTCTGCATAACTCTCTGAGCGTCAATTTCACCATGTATAAAAGAGGATTATTTTTCTTACATTTTAGGGTAGTTGTGAAGATTAAATACAATATACTTCGCCAATAGACTGACATATACTATCCTTCACATGTCAGATTTATCTAGAAGCCTTTCCGTGACCTCATCTCTGGGCAAGGTCCCCACCTATGTGTTCCCATTAAACATTCTGTTTCCTTCATCATACTGCTCTGTATTGTTTATACACTTCCTTGCCCACCACTTTCCCTCCCCTTCCCCTCACCCCTCCACACACTACTGACTGTAAACTTGCTGAGAACAGAATGAGATATAGATCTAGTTTGCGATAGTCATTTAAGCAAGTGACCAAATGGGTCCATTTATTCACCCTTCTGACCACATGGCGGAATAACACTTCCTGACACCTTGTGGGCGTGGTGGACCATGTGGCCATTGGACTAATGTATTGTCAAGAGAAATAGCAGGTGTTGCTTTCAGGGCAGAGTATGTCATTGCTGGTTTGGTATATTACAAGGTCTTTTTACTTCCATGACTGGAAACTCTCAAGATGGCAACTTCTCAGCCTGAAAGATGACAATCAGCAGAGCCCTCCATGTGTCTCTGATAAACACATAAAATGAATGAGAAACACACCTATGTTGATTGAGCTACCTTAATTTTAAGCTTGTTTGTTATTGTAGCATATCTCAGCCCATCCTGACATAAATAGATGTATATTCAGTCCTTAACACAGTGACTAGCCATAGTAGATTCCTCATAAGCTATTAGTACACATTGTTCCTCATCAAACATGGTGATACTAAGCAGGGTGCACATTCATTAGCATGGTTCATGATACAACATCCTTGCTTTCTTTGTATTGCAAGTTCTTTGGAATTTAGGAGGCTTTTATAGCTTCAAGAATGAATGGCCCATCCTCATTTAGGATATGGCCAGTTCTCCAGGAATCACTGTCTATAGAAAATGTCTTGTGGGTCCTGCCTTCAACCTTGCAGCAGCAAATCAAATTAGGCAAAAAGTGGTGAGATGAGATGAATATCCAACGACCTCTTGTAAAATAAACTAATATTGCCTAAACTTTATGCACCAAAAGGGAAAAACCTAGCAAAAGTTAAGAAACAAATTCACTAGTGTCACCACCAAAATCTGAATAATGCGTTTTCTTTAAAAACCCAACCTATCAGCCAGGCATGGTGGCTCACACCTGTAATCTTAGCATTTTGGGAGGCAGAGGCAGGAAGATTGCTTGAAGCCAGGAGTTTGAGACCAGCCTGGACAACAGAGGGCCTCTACAAAAAAATTTTTTTTAATTAAAAAAAAAAAGTTAGCCAGGCCTGATAGCACATGCTTGTAGTTTCAGCTACTTGGCAGGCTGAGTCAAGAAGAGCTCTTGAGCTCCAGAAGTTTAGGTTGCAGTGAGCCATGATTTCAGCACTGCAATCCATGCTGGGTGACAGAGCTAGACTCTGTCTCAAAAACTAAACAAACAAAACAAAACTAACCCCTCATGACAAGTATAAAAGTATTTTTTTTTCTTGATCGCCTGATGTTTTGAGGACCTTCATGGGTCTTTAAGCTGCTTAAACACTTGATGTACTCAAGTATATTATTGCTAATGATAGAGACTTTAATTAACAATAGTGATTTTTCTTCATCTTATTTCAAAGGTTTTATAAACCAATAGACATACAGATAGATGGAGCACTAAATCCATGCAAGAGGCTTTGGGACTGTCATCCTGGTGGTCCTGTATACATGACCAGTGGAAAAAAGTTCAGGAAGAAGAAAAGAGGGAAAGAAAAAGAAAATAATATTATAGAAGAAAAAATAATGGCTTTGCAAAACCAAAGCAGAAAACAGGAAATCTGGTGATGAAATTATTAAACAAGTGAGCAATGAGATGGAGCAGGAAATGAGCCATATCCCTTGGATTCTTAAAGTGAACTCTGTTGAAGGTATCAGTTTATGGTGGTCAAACAGATCAGGCAAGTACAGGAAAAAAAAAAAAAAAAAAAAAAAAAAAAAAAAAAAAAAAAAAGAAAAGAAAGCTCTATAACTGAAGGCCAAAACTCAATGATAAAGAATAAAAAGAAGGTAAGTATTACATCCCATTTAGAATGGTAAGTAAGGCAAGAGGGGAGAGATTTTTGCATGAGTTGTACTGAGAATTTGCTTAATTATTTGGTTTTACCCATGTAAATCTATCCCAGGATATACTTATCCCCTCCTCTCTCTCTCCCCCAATGCCCATGATCATGGAATTATATGAATACATCTTTGTTATCTTCTACTGGGGATATGCTCTTTGCCTTTGAGCTTGGACTTCTGAAGCTTAATGTCTGCTGACAGACCCAAACTATAACTCAGTTAAAGAATCAATTGAGAAAAAAGAGGAAAAAAAATAGCAGGGTACAAGGAGGACTACATACATTTCTGGCTGCAAGATCTTGCTTCCTACTTCCCCTCTTTTGAAGATCCACAAGCAGTTTTAGAAAAATAAGCTGCCAGGATATTTTGGAAATTCACAAACCCGTGAAGTTCACCAGGAAAGTGAGATGGAAGAAGAGAAACAAGACAAACCAAGGATGGTGTGAGTTAAATAGGTTTTCCTTGAGGTACTCCAGGAGGGAATTGCTGCTTGGCCATAAAACAAAGACAGTTCATCTTTATGCATGACTGCTCCTGAACAGAGGAGAGTGTTTTTCAAAATCTTTTGAAAGAAGCTTCAAAAAAAGAAAGACAAGTTATTGAGTCAGAAAATATGAGACTGAGGTAGAACCAAAAATGGCTTAGATGCCACACAAAAAGGTGTCGAGAATAAAGTACTAAGCAGAACCAGCAGTCTCCAACTCTAAATGGTGGAAGATTAGGTTAGCTCAACCATCCCCATTTTTGGTACTTTAACAAGAAATTACAACTAAATCCAGTTCTGTTTTTTTTTTTTCTATAATAGCGTATGTATGTGTTTTCATGTGTATGAGTGTGTGCACGTCTGTATGTGTGTGAGTATATATGAGTCTGTACATATGTGTATGTGTGTGTGTGTATACATGTACATATACATATACATACTTTTTTTCCCAGAATAGATGAACTATTTTGAAGAATTGTTCTTCTCAGACCTTGAATAACATATTTCACCCAGAAAGAAGCTCACATAAAAAGTTTACATTTACAATTCATAAAAATAAACTTGGTAAAGTGAGCTTCATGCAATCAAGGACATTCAAAACTTAGTACCCAATAGGTGCGCAATAATCATTTGTTGACTAAATAACTGGATTGCAAGTTTATGAAGGGCGGTAGTGGTTAGTTATTAGCTGCATATGCAGTGAAGGACTTAAGTGTCTTCAGAAGTCTTTATTTGCTGTTTTCATGATCTTCTATTGAAAAGCCATTGTCATAATTTCCAGATTAAAATTTTTTTAAAAAATGAAGAGACAGGTTGAAGAGAAAAATCACTGATTCAAAATTATCTGGTAGTGATAAAGCCCAGAGGTGTGTGATATTTGAATATCTGTCCCTGACCAAATCTTATGCTGAACTGTAATCCGCAGTGCTGGAGGTGGGGCCTGGTGGAAGGTGTTTGGATCATAGGGGCGCATCCCTCATGGCTTGGTGCTGTCTTTCTGACAGTGAGTTCCTGTGAGATATGGTTATTTAAAGGTGTGTGGCACCTCCCCCTCCACTCACTCTCTTGCTCCTGCTTTCACCATATGACATATCAGCTCCCTCTTCACCTTCTGTCATGACTGTAAGCTTCCTGAGGCTTCCCTAAAGCTGAGCAGATGCCAATATCATGCTTCTTGTAAAGTCTGCAGAACTGTGAGCCAATTAAATCTCTTTTCTTTTTCTTTTCTTTTCTTTACTTTTTTTTTTTTTTT
>NW_016107584.1:2754352-2756433 GCF_001604975.1 Cebus imitator
TTTTTTTTTTTTTTTTTTTTGAGACAGGGTCTTTCTCTGTTGCCCTGTCTGGAGTGCAGTGGCACTATCTTGGCTCACTGCAACCTCTGCCTCCCCAGTTCAAGCGATTCTAATACCTCAGCTTCCTGAATAGCTGGGACTACAGGTATGTGTCACCACACCCAACTAATTTTTGTATTTTTAGTAGAGACGGGGTTTCACCACGTTGGCCAGGATGGTCTCAATCTCTTGACCTCATGATCTGCCTACCTCAGCCTCCCAAAGTGCTGGGATTACAGGTGTGAGCCACCGCACCCAGCCAAACCTCTTTTCTTATAAATTACCCAGTCTTGGGTATTTCTTTAGAGCAATGCAAGAATGGCCTAATACGATGTGATTTCTGATGCCTGTAAGTATATTCTTTGTTCTATTCTTCTGATTATTGTTTGGCACAAGAACAGCTTTTAACCTCACTGAACTTGACTTCTTATCTGCAAAGTAAAATCGATGACTCCTCTTCACTTTCACCCGAGCCACCTGATAGAAATGTCAGAAGAGGGAATTAGAGGGATTGGAGCTCAGAACACAGGGATTGAGCAAGCCAATTCTACGCCATTTCCTCAAAGCAAAACCTTCTAACTGTGACTCTCCAACAGGCTATTAATGGTTACAGTATCCCATCACACACCAGATATTGAAGAGTAGACACAAACCCATGGAGAAAGCAAAAGAAGGACCTCATAGAGATACCAAAAAGAACTCCTTATTCCACCCTTTTGGGTGGAAAGCAGAGTATTTCTGCTTTAAAGAAACAAATCAATGGGTCTAGTATCATCTCTGCAATAAAATGATAAGGGGACATCAGAAATATTTGTGAATAAAACATTGGGGCTAGTTTGTCCCCAAGAATCAAAGACAATGTGTCCCTAGCATTCTTGTTAGAGAGAGCTCACAGCATGGAGGATGGGCAGGGAAAAATGAGAACAAGAATCAGGGGATCTGGGATCCATCCTGCCCCTTGAAAGGGAACCAGGCTTCTAAGATGCAGATAAGGGCTAAGGAGGATATTCCAGACAGAATAGGCAGAGTAAGAAAAGGTAATCGAGTGTGAGATGCCTTTGCCATGTGTCAAAAGTGGTGTTTGAATTATGCACCCGATTAGAACTCATGGACCTTCTGAGAATGGAGTAGGCAGAGACAAGGCTACAAAAGCAGGGTCCTATAGGGATGATACCAATGCTAAGGTGATTAATTTATTTTTAATTGGCAGAGAGAAAGTCAAGCCATGCAAAGCTCTCACAGACAAACTCCTAGTCCTGATGGCAATAACTAGACTGCAAGTAATATAGCCAGGATCCAGCTAAATTAGTTTTACCTATATCATTACTTTGAACTACTCTCACCCTTAAAAGTGTGAAATTTGGAATTAACCAAAGATAATGTGTGATGGCTCGATCCTGAGCAATGAAAGTAAATCTGTGGACTATAACATATAGACACACAATTTTTTTAATGGATTAATTTTCATTGCAAGTGCACATGTGTTATAGTACTACCACTCATCAAAATCCTACAAGTCATTTTAATATAACAGAAACTAATTGACCCTAGAAGACTGTGCAGGTAGAAATGGACACAGGAAGTGGCAATGACACAGATGTGTCATCATCTCTTCCCCCTTGGAAGAAGGTATCATTTACACTATTAAATGAATGATAGAAAAGAATGAATGGCTCCTCGAGGAAGATAAACCAAATGTTAATTTTATATAGTCTAAGATGCATGAGGCTTGTAAAGTGTTTTCATTTTCTCAAAAATAGAGCTCTTAAAGTCAAATCCAGGGAGGGTGAGATCTAAAGCTGCTTAGAGCGCTGATGCCCTCATGTGGGAAAGAAAACACAGCTAACACAAAATCTCAAGCTCTAAGAAGTATGTGACACCAGGGGAAATTCTACTTGCTAGCACTAGAGAAATAAAGGGATAGTTTATGAAACGATTATCAAATGTACATCTGGAATTTTCCTTTTTCATTAATGTTCTGTAAGCATCTTGGTTGAACAGTAAAGACTGCTAGGAATTACATGGTTTGGTGATACATCCTT